>NC_134214.1:6124117-6430054 GCF_965140235.1 Caretta caretta
TGGAAATGCACTTTTTGATCATTTGGAGAAACCTGGACAGATTCCTCTCCCCACATCTTGTTGTAGCATTGGCAGAGCCTTATGCTTCTGTAGGTGCTGTTGCTTGGATGAGATGTGAAATAATTATCCCCTCCAACTTGCTTATACTGCCCATCCAGTCGTGTCGGTGAGAGACATGGATGATGCCTGAAGTGTTCTGGCTGGCATGGCACTCCCCAGGAGAGACCGGAAAACTGCCTGTGTTTATTTTACAATGTCAGGCAGAGGGAGTCTGTACAGTATATTCGGCTATAGCGATAAATGGAACGTTTCCATCCACTACGCAAGTCTGTCAGGGCCTTGCGTCAGTGCTAGCTTAATGGCTTGGATTGCTTTCCCATTCGTCGCTACGTCCATCCTTACTGACAGTGGTGGCCCCATGGCTTTTGAGGATGGAGGTAATTCCCTTGCTATGTCTCGCTCCCAAACACGTTTCCACCAGTGGCTTTCCCTCATGTCTCCCCTGCCTCTCAGTCCATACAAGCTTCTCTAGTCGCTGCACTTTCCAGCCACCGTGGGGGCCAGGATTCTCTCAGTCTTTTATCCCTAACTCCCCTCTAACTCAGATTGCAGAGGGGGCTGCTATACCTGTGTGCGTCAGCCCTGGGCCGTGCCCAAGGTCTCTTATCCCCGGAGCTTACCTTCACACCCCAGTCTCCTGTGACAGGGCGCCACATGCAGCTGTTGCCAGAGCATGTGGCAGTCATGAGATGTGAACTGGGTTGTATTTTTTGTTTCATTTCAGTGACACTATGGAAACAGAAGAGAAGCCAAGTAGCACTTGTGCTGCGAAGTCTGCAGAATCTGTGAGTGCCACTCTGTGAAATCAAATGTGCTGTGTTCAGCTCTCCATACCCAGCTCTCCTTTTGCTTAGATCCCTTCCTTTTCTTCCCTGTCACAAGGTGGGATGATCCTCTAAGGGAGTTGGGCGTACCCCTATCTGTGATTAAATTAGCTTCCTCCTAAGTCAGAGGTGGGCAAACTACGGCCCGAGGGCCGCATCCGGCCCGTCAGATGTTTTAATCCGGCCCTTGAGCTCCTGCCAGGAAGCAGGGTTGGGGGCTTGCTTCATGCAGCTCCTGGGAAGCAGTGGCATGTCCCTGCTTCGGCTCCTATGCATAGGAGCAGCCAGGGGGGGTCTGCACGCTGCCCCTGCCCCAAGTGCCGCCCCTGCAGCTGCTATTGGCTAACAAACGGGGCCAATGGGAGATGCAGGGACAGCGCCTGCAAACAGGGCAGCTCGCAGAGCCGCCTGGCCGCACCTCCGTGTAGGAGCCAGAGGTGGGACATGCTTCCGGGAAGGGCTGCTTCTGGGAGCTGGTTGAAGTAAACGTTGCCCGGAGCCTGCACCCCGACTCCTTCCCATGCCTCAACACCTTGCCCCAGCCCTGATCCCCCTCCTGCCCTCCGAACCCCTCGGTCCCACCTTCCTGCACCCCAGAGCCCGCCCCCCCAGCTGGAGCCCTCACTCCGCCACCTGCACCCCAACTCCCTGCCCCAGTCTGGACGCCCCTCCCGCACTCTGACCTCCTCACTTCTGGCCCCCCCCAGAGCCAGCACCCCCAGCCGGAACCCTCACACCCTCCCGCACCCCAATCCCCAATTTTGTGAGCATTCATGGCCCACCATACAATTTCCATACCCAGATGTGGCCCTCAGGCCAAAAAATTTGCCCAACCCTGTCCTAAGTGATAGGTTTGAAGCTAGGGGTCAGATGATGGTCTGAAGATAAAAGGCCAGTAAGCAGCTGAGAGAGAGAAAGCTGTAGGAAGCAGGTAGGCTTCTGCAGGGGACTCTGGGTCAGGAGAAGGGGCCAGGTAGAAGGACCTGGTTTATCTATTTGATTAGGACTGTATTAGTACTGAGGAAATTAACTCCTCCCCAAAGAAAAGCACTGAAATTCTGCTGCTGTTGGGCACTTCATTCTGATGCACTGCCTGGTGAATTGGCCCACTGCCCCACATGTTGTTCAGTAACAATTTTCCTGACTGAGAGAGCTTGGACATTGCTTCTGGAACGCCAGAAGGAGTTGCTAGAGTAATACAAGGCGCTCATGTTCCCTGGGGGCTGTACCCTTTGCCTCTGCAGTGCTTACAGCCCACAGTGAAGGACAGAGCTTGGTGCTTGAGTTCTGATCCCTGCTTGGGAATAGTGCACATTGTGCTTTTGCTGCTCTACTTGGCTTGCTCATTAGATTTTCTGTTGTGTAAAGCTTGCTCTCTCTCAAGTACGTTCGAAGTAAATATGCGTACACCCTAAGCAGCAAATGTAGTAGCCTGCTGTATATCTTGTGGGGCTGGTGAAAGGAAATAAATAAAATGTTACCCAAAGGTAATGCACACGTGGACTAGTCATGGGAATCTTTGAGATTGTCTTGTAGATGTAAGTTGAGGTATTTGCTGAAACTAGGTTCAGGCAAAGAAACAACAGGGTGGAAGTCCTTACCTTGTCAAGAGCCTGTGAGCAGTGCACTCCGGGGCAGGGTGTCTTGAATTATTTTCTGTTACCTGAACACCACTGGGTGTGACAAGGGGAAAGCATGCATAAGCAGTCTTTGTGGCCTGAAGCATTCCTGAGTTTAATCTGCCCCAGATCAGAAAAGAAATAATTGAGGAGATTAGTTGAAGGGCTAACCTAGCTGTACTCCGTGGGTCTCTTTAGCATAAAGCTGCTACAAAGAGACCTGATGTACTTTCCACCCTCTGCGACAGAGCACCAAGCAGAGACTTACCCTGCAGAAGTTACCTAGGGCTGTGGGGACGGGTTATTCTGGCAGAGCACTGGAAACACACAGGCAGTGGAAATGCAGCCGTGAATGGTAAATTGTTTCAAAAGTCATAACACTGGGTTCTCCCTCCCCAGCCATTGTAAATCAGAGCAGGGTGGCTTTAGCACATCTGCTTCCATTGACCTTCCGCATTGAATTAAGGTGTGTTCGGAGCAGTTCTAGCCACATCATGAGGCGCAGCCTGTGATGCCCAAAGTGTTGCTGCTTTGAGTCCTTCCCCAGTATAATATCCAAGGAAGTATAAGCACAGTGTGAATATAGGTGACTGTCTCTTGGGGGAGAGTCTTTTCTCATCTGTTGAAGGTATGAGAGACCAAACAAAGCAGCATGTTGAACCTTTTTGGCATTTGGTAGCGGTCTTCTCGCAATACCTTCCATTCAGTTCAGTGGCTGCAATTAATCTTAGGGGGTCTGTCCCCTACATAGAGGCACTCCCATTAATGTTTCTGGGAGCTGGGTTATATGCATTGTGGGAAGAATTAATGCCCTTCTCTCTTCCCAGAGGTGCTGGTCTCTGAAGCGCGTGACGGGGCGTGAACAGTTAAATATGCCCATCTATTAGCTCTCTCCTGGGCCAGTGTTTTCGCAGAGCTTGATCCTGGGGGAATGCAGGGATTCTGATGACCTGTTTTTTTTTGTCTTTGTTGTTCGTGTGTGAAGAACCCAGAGCCTAAGGACCAGATTTCAAAAATGATTAAAATTTTAAGTGGTGAAATGGCTATTGAGTTACACCTGCAGTTTTTAATACGAAACAATAATACAGACCTGATGATTCTCAAAAACACAAAGGTAAGAGACCTTGGATTGTCTTTTTCTTTCTGGAATCATCACAGATTTTCTGGTGACTGTGTTTCATTACTGAACGTAGTCTCCTCCTTGAAGCAGTAGGCTTTAGCAAGACCTGTATGTCTCTTGGAGGAGTCTGTTTATTCTGTCTCTCTCTTTCCAAGGATTTAATTTAGTATATTGATCAGACCACATTGGTTTTAAAACTTGAAACTCCAAGGCTAAAGGAGGCTGCTTGTTCCCACCGTCTGGCCCAAACCGATCAGCCCCCGGAGTGTGGCCCAGGGAATCTTGAGGTGTGGCTTGTAGGCACCTTTCGCTGTATCTGTGGGTTGAAGATAAAGCTGCTCAATTACAGTATTTTAATGCAGGGAATAAACTGAATGTATTGGGGACCTCGCGTACTTTCTATCCCACTAGGGAAGATACTAATGAGAGAGACAGTGCACATAAATTTACACACACACACACACACACACAGTAGGTGCAGCCCATGGGCTCATGGCAAGCTTTCTCCCTTCTGTCCTTTAAATCAAGTGATTATTGTAAATCACAACAGAGAGATTATTTGAATCTGAAATTTAACCTCTGTCCTCAGCAGGAGGTGGTGTGAAACTGTTGCTGTAAGCAGGAACACATCTGTTGGGAGGTTCCATTTTAAATGCACTGGAAATGCATAAAACTCTTTTGGGTAGTGATTCAGCGTAACCTTCTAGGAAGGGCTTGAAATTGCTGTCAGCAGCACCTACGGTGTAGCAGTAGGTTCCTGGAGTTCCTGGCTATTTAAGAGGGTTCTCTTCTCATTTTGTGCTGTTGCTTCGTTCCAGAAGTTTACAGAAAGGACTTGTCTGCACTAGACGAATTGGGTTGAGATTAGATAGGTATGTATTAACAAGCAATACATCCCCATCAGGAAAAAGATCATGGTTAGGTTGGGGTTAGTTAATACAACTTTAATTGTGACTTATTTTTCTAGTACAAGTGCAGAGTGAGCAGAGCTTTGCGTCTTAGTTGTGAATCTTCTTTGCTGCAACCTGGTGTCTGTTTCTTGCATCTTGGTGATTGATACTTGCCTATTTTGCTCTTCCAGGATGCAGTGCGGAACTCTGTATGCCACACAGCAACGGTTATAGCAAACTCCTTTATGCACTGTGGGACAACCAGTGACCAGTTCCTTCGGTAAATACATTGCAAAGAAGTCCAGTTAGTATTCTAGCTCTCTGAATGCTATGTTCAGTATGGTTCACCATGTCTCCGAAAAGACATTGCAGAACTAGAGGAAGATCAGCAAAGTGATGATAATGATCAGGGGCTTGGAAAAGCTGTCAGATGAAGAGTGTGAAAAGGTTAAAATTGTTTTCCTTAGAAAGGAGATGGATAAGCAGAGAGGTGATAAGTGTATGAGATAACGAAAGGTCTAAAGAAGGGAGATTGGGAGCTTCTGATCTCCTGTCTCATAATGCAAGAGCAAGGGGACATTCAATGAATTTAAAAGGTGGGAAATTCAAAACCAATAGAAGGAAATATCTTTTCCCACTTCATGTAATTAGACTGTGGAACTCACTGCCACAGAAAATCATTGTGGCAAAGAATTTAGCAAGATTCAAAAAGGCACTGGATATTTACATGGATATCTAGACTATCCAGAGTTTCTATACATAAATATAATTTTGAAAGTGATATTAAACCTTGTGCTTTATGGTTTAAACCACTCTCTGACTATTGGAGATCAAGATGAGACCAAGTGTGAGAGTCAGATTATCTCACATCAGCCTGTTTGTGGAATTCTTACATCTCTGAAGCATCTGGGTCTGGCCTCTGTCAGAGATGGAATTCTGCTCTAGATGGACACTAGTCTAATCTAGTCTGGCAGTTCCTGTTTTCCTGTGAATAGAAGCTGGCTTGCTGATGAGCTAGTGACACTCAAGAGGTCAAAGGTGGGGACTGAACCCACTGCGGGAGGTGAAGAAAGAAAATGACTGATCAAATCCCTGCAGCTGAGCTGGGATCAGTGCTGATGGGCTGCATGATGAGCAATATCCAGCTCTCTGGAAGGATTGCTCAGCCTGCAGCCAGGTCTTTGAATATGTTGAAGTAGTAGATTTATGTAGTTCTGTATTGTCACTTAATGCTGCTGTTCAGGACGGTGATTTCCAATGTTCAGCGGCTGAGCTGGGACCAGCCAGAAATCAGGGCAGCTCTAGGCAGTGAAGCATGGAAACAGCCCCTCCCGTCTCCAACAGGTGCCGGTTTTGACAGCAGTTTTTCCTGATAAAATATGTCATTGGGTGTTATAGAAACTATATTTAACCCCTGACTTTCCTCCTTCCAGAGATAATTTGGAGTGGCTGGCCAGAGCCACTAATTGGGCTAAGTTTACTGCTACTGCCAGCCTGGGTGTCATACATAAGGTAATGCTGCCTTCCTTCCTGTGTGCCTCAATGTAAACTCTTGCCATGCCAATGCTGAGACTGTTTGTTTGTTTTTTTGTTTTGGAATGGAGTGGGGATTCTGGGTTATACACTAAGGTCCTGGTCATGCTCCAACTCATAACCAAGTTTGTAACCAGTCACTGATAAGGTTGACTTAAATGTGGTTTGTCTCCTTGCATGGCCCGATTATAACTTGGCTGGAACCAAAGCAGCTAATGGTGCCTGACCCACGCCAGAGCCCTTGGCTGGCCCCTAGCTGTCCTTCTGTGAACGGCTTGGTCCTTTTTTTATTTGCAGTGCAACCCAGACACTTTAACCATGTTGGTGTAATTGGTTTGGCTGAACCTTAGGTCATCTCGGAGTGCATTGTCCCATGTGCATACCTTTTGTGTATGTTCTCCAGGCACTTGATTCTTACAGAGGCACCTCGCCATAGAAGAGCTGCCTAGACTTTCCCCAGATTTACTGGTACAAACATAGCTAGGGAGCCTGTGGACATGCAAACGTGTCTCTGATGGCAGAACAGTTGCTGTGTGGACACAAACTGCACAGTGTAACCTATAACCAATCTAGGTGATTTGGCCTCTAGCTGGTTACAAAACCACTGTTAAAACTTGTGCTGTGGACAGGACAGAATGTTTTAACAGGCATCTCCAAATACCATAAACTGGACATCTAATTTTTAAGAAACATCAAATACACGTGGCAGCTTCTTAATCATAGAGATGTGCGAAGACTCAGCTGATTTCCAGTTATTTTTTTTATGGAAGTACACATGCATATAGCAGAACATGCACTGGGCTCATCAAGGGCATGTAGTGTAATTGTGGTCAGAAGAGTGTTGGAGAAATATGGCTTAAAGGGAAGAACCTTCAATTGACTTACCAAAATCTAAGTGCACAGAAGAAGAATAAAGTGAATGAACAGATGATTTAAAGAATTTACAAAGACCATTTGGATGGAAGGGATCTGTGAATACTAAACCTGTGAAGTGGATTTAATTCTCTAATCCATTTCTGATGGGTCACATCTAGCCTTGAATATGTGCAGTGAAGCTGTGATCTAGACAAATATTTGTCCAGCTTAATTAAAATGGAGGGGTCTCTTTTTGCTACAGTACAGTAAGAGAGACCACTCTTCTGCCCTCCTTTGCATCAGTTGGATGGTGGCTTCCACTTACCTAAATTAAATGTCTGTGGTTTTATCACTTTATTTTGTGGCTTCATGATGTTACTGAGCTTTGTATGGTGATATGTTCTGGAGGAGCATTTATGGTGGCTGACCTTGCCGATTTAGTGGTGGGAAAGGAGGGTTAAAGCCAATCTAAAATAGTGGGAAACCATTGTAATTGCTTTGTGGGGCTAGAACCTTTAATTAAAGCATCCTGATTATTTGGCCAAATATGGTTCCTGGGCCAAAGTTGTTTGCATTGGCTTTGGATAGCAATCATGTGACCAGAGTGTAGTCACATGCCTCTGTGTGAATAAGTAGCTCAGAAGTGCAGAGAACACAGCATTAAAAGATTGAACATGCTGGGGTTGTGTTAGATCACAGCATGGAAATTGGTGGCTAAAGCAGATGTTTCCTACTAAGTGTTTAATTATGAAGACATTGTTACAATATTTTAAGCACTGTTTTCTTTCTCCTCTTATTTTCCCCCTTTCCCCAACCCCTTTGGGCAATGAACTTGCAGGGTCATGAGAAGGAAGCTCTACAATTAATGGCAACATATTTACCCAAAGACACCTCTCCGGGCTCGGCCTATCAGGAGGGCGGAGGTCTCTATGCATTGGGTCTGATTCATGCTAATCACGGTGGTGACATCATTGACTATCTGCTGAACCAGTTGAAGAATGCCAGCAATGATGTGCGTACTAGATTTAACAATGAACCTAGTTGTGTTCTTGTACCCAACAGTGCGCTAGGTGCTTCACACAAACCAGGCCTTTGAGCGCTTACGCTTTAAAACAGATATGATACAACAACTGATGATCATAAACAGCCTGATAACAGGAGAAGGGCATGACTAAGACAATGGCTACAGCAAATAGCCTTAATGCCCTTCTTGTTAGTAATACAAGTGGGATTTTAGGATGGACCTGTATACTTGTTTCAAAATAAATGTCATCTACAGCATGACTTTATACCCATCCCTCCTTTGTTTTACGGTTGACTTACTGTATTATGCTGTGTTCTTGGCTCCAATTACCTACCAAAGGAATAAATTGCTGAAGCAACTGTGCTGCCAAACTATCTTATGTGTAAACAGAGCTTCAGCAAGGGTTTGCTCCTGACCACTCCTGGGCTTCTGCAACACTGACCCTTCTGTTTGGAACTGCCTCCTAATTAATGTTTGCCCAGCACCTTCCTCCCTGTCTCTTAAGATAGATAATAAAACAGAAAGTATCCTAATGCCACTATATAAATTCATGGTTCACCCATGTCTTGCATACTGTGTGCAGTTCTGGTCGCCCCATGTCAAAAAAGATGTAGTAGAATTGGAAAAGGTCCAGAGAAGGGCAACAGAAATTATTAGGATATGGAACAAATTCCATATGAGGAGAGATTAAAAGATTGGGACTGTTCAGGTTGGGAAAGAGATGACTAAAGTGGGGGGATAAGATAGAGGTCTATAAAATCATGACTGGTTTGGAGAAAGTGAATAAGGAAGTGTTACTTACTCCTTCACATAATACAAGACCAGGGTCACCGAATGAAATTAATAGGCAGCAAGTTTAAAACAAACAAAAGGATATACTTCTTCACACAGCATACAGTTAATCTGTGGAACTCATTTCCACATGATGTAGTGAATGGCAAAAGCATAACTGGGTTCAGAAAAGAATTATATTAGTTTGTGGAGAATAGGTCTAACAATGGCTATTAGCCAAGATGGTCAGGGATCAAACCCCATGCTCTGGGTGTCCCAAAACCTCTGACTGCCAGATACTGGGATTGGACAACAGGATGGGTCACTTGATAATTGCCCTGTGCTTTTTATTCCCTTTGAAGTATCTGGCATTGGCCACTGTTAGAAGACAGGATACTGGGTTAGATAGACCATTGGTATTGCCCAGTATGGCCATCCTTATGTTCTTTGAGGGTATCTCCTAAGTTTCCCACTAGGTCTGTGAATAATTCTAGCTGGAAAGATCACGCTCATTTTGGGCCTTATTTTATATCATATTGCTCCTTTTGCCTTCAGAGAATACCTGTATAAATTTCCATTCAGGGTCTATTGGTGCAACACATTTTGCCCATTGCCTATCTCTGTAGAATTGTGGCCCTATTTAAATAAGTCCTTGGGAAGAGTGCTAAAAATAAAGCATCAGAAAATCTGTTCTAGTGGGCTTGTAGCACCCCTTACTGAGCAGATCTATGGGCTGGCTTTGGGAACATAGCTGTTGTCTTGATCAGAGACAGCGATTGGCTGGGGCTGGCTGGAAAGGTAAAATTGGGATTTGTAACTAGGGGGCAACAGTTAATTTGAGTTTTTGGGGGGTAGGGCCATACACTAACGGTTTCCAGCTTAAAGCTCTGGCTTCTTCAGCTGAAGTAGACACGTTCCCATTGTAATACATTGAGCAGTAAGGAAAATGGTTGTGCTTTTTTGCAGATTGTCCGACATGGTGGTAGCCTGGGTCTGGGTCTGGCTGCCATGGGGACTGCACGCCAGGATGTGTATGATTTGCTGAAAACAAACCTCTACCAGGACGATGCAGTGACAGGTAAAGATGCTGCTTCTAAAACAACCATTTGAGACCTTGCTAGTAGTATAGACTATTTCCACGTTGCGTTTGCGTCCCGTGCAACTCTGCCCTGGCCTTTCCATGACCTACAAGGGGCTTTTATTTTGTTGCAGTAATACCTGTGGGCCTGATTGTATTGGAGATTGTACAGACACCTAGCAAGAGACAGCTGCTGCCATAAGAAGATTAGCCTAAGAATTGCAGGGACTGTGATTCAGTGAGCTGATGCTTCTTTTTAGGGGGTCCTTTATTTCACTCATGGGGCCTCAAAGAAACTCTTCTCCCCCCACACTTTTTTTTAAACCTGTTTTGACCCCACATTCCTGCCAGATCTCATGATGACCCCTTTGGCTAAGAGAAGCTGAGTGGAGGGGCTCATGAAGGCCACTACTGCACTGGTTCAGGTTCACAGAAGAGCTTATGAGATGATCTGCATGTGTACTGGCATGAGAAACACATTGAACCTGGGAGGGCATAGCACTAACTCCAGGGCTCATGGGCTGGTGTCTAGTAACATGATACGGGCATACAATCCAATACACCTTCCATAGTGAGTCATTAAAATGAAGACACTGCTGCATTAACAATCTATCTTTTAAGTAGCTTTATTTCCCAGGGAGTGATTTTATTATACTGCTGTCTATTGGAGGCTTCTGCTATTGCGGCTCTGTGTAAACATCATCGGTATGCATTCGCAATTTTCCTTTAGAAGTGTCCTTCCTTCCTTCCTGTAGCTTTCGTGAGTGAGCAAACACCATGCTGAGCAGCAGGTCTGCTGGGCACAGTGTCTAGAAACTCTGTGTTGACCTGTATCTCAGTAGGATGAGAGGCTGCTGGGTATTGTGTTTACACAGGCATTGCTATATTAGTCTATTTTGGGAGCTCTGCATGCTTTACTGATTCCCTTTTGCTGCTGTGCAGGTGAAGCAGCTGGTCTGGCATTGGGTCTGGTAATGCTGGGATCTAAAAATGCTCAGGCTATTGAGGACATGGTTGGCTACGCACAGGAAACGCAGCATGAAAAGATCTTGCGGGGCCTGGCTGTTGGCATTGCTCTGGTGATGTATGGGAGGATGGAGGAAGCAGATGCCCTCATAGAGAGTCTCTGCAGAGATAAGGTAAGTGTGCCTGTGTTTTGATACTATCATGGTCTGTTTCAGAGATTTCCCCCTGCTCCCTTCTGAAATCTCCAGCTTTGGTTAGAATGACTGCTTTCACCAGAAAATTTTTTCCAAATAACTGAATGTGTCGATGTACTTGTTGGGTGATGTGTGGCAGTGGTCAGTAAAGTTATTCTGAAAGGGTTGGACAGTTCACAGATCATGATACTTTTTGCCTCTAGGTCATTAGTGCCAAATGGCATTCCCACCTGATGGCTGTTCTGCGGCGTGTCCCATGCCTAGTAGACAGGTGCCCATAGCCCGTTGTCGCCTTTGTTGGCAGCTTCAGAGCCCAGGAATTGAGGAGACTTGGAAACTGAACTTCTGAGTCCTAGCTGTGTCCGTAGAAATATAAATATTGAAACACTCTCTATCTTCCAGGATCCAATCCTCCGTCGTTCAGGAATGTACACTGTAGCTATGGCTTACTGCGGCTCAGGGAACAACAAGGCAATCAGACGTCTGCTGCATGTTGCTGTAAGTTCTGCAGAGCCTGGGGCAGGTAACGGGATAGCTGGCGTGGTGGCAGCAAATACGCAGTCCATTGACAGAACTCGGTAGCTGGAATGCTAATATTCCAATCTAAAACAGTGATGTAAAGGGAATAAGTGGCCTCTCTTTGCTTAATGGAAACACGAGGATTAGAAGTCCTAGGGTTTGCAAACATTAAAGCTAAGAGACATTCAGCAAGAAAATAAACAAACTCCAATATTGCTTAAAGCAACACTATTCTAAAAAGTAGAACACAGCAAGAGTACTTGCTAGCTGGGCCTAAGAGTTTCTTATCTGCTCCAGATAACCTTCATAATAATTTATTGTGCTGAGCAGAAACAGGGTAGCCTCTAAAATATGGAGGCCATCAGCTCTTTCTGACTAATAGGTCTGTGATTAAAAAAAAAATAGAACTTAAAACATGTCACAGTGTGGGAATGGTAGTTCTTTGTGAGTCTATTTCAGCCAAGGATAAGTTACCTCGCTGAATGTAACTGTTCATTTTTCTATCTCTGTAATCCCAGGCCTATATCCCAGATCAAATCAAATGCATGAGCACTGACGCGAAAGGTTGGGGGTTTGAACCATTCTCTTAACATCTTGTTTCCTCCTTAATTAGGTGAGTGATGTCAATGATGATGTGAGGCGGGCTGCGGTTGAGTCACTTGGGTTCATTCTGTTCAGGTACAATTTCTAACTGCATCAGTCCTTCAATATGACTTGTCTGGGAGATTTTTTTTTTTTTTTGAAAGCATGTGTGCTTCATCCATCTCACTAACTGAATCAGTTGCTAACTAAATGGAAGCTGTAAATGGATAGAATAGAGGGAGAATGAAATCTAGGTCAGTAGTAGAACCCGTCTCCTGTGCATTTCATGGACCAGTGGATGTATTGGTATGTACT
Source organism: Caretta caretta (assembly GCF_965140235.1). Taxonomy (NCBI): domain Eukaryota; kingdom Metazoa; phylum Chordata; order Testudines; family Cheloniidae; genus Caretta; species Caretta caretta. The sequence continues at coordinate 6,136,468 of NC_134214.1, forward strand.
GGGATGAGATATAAATAGAAGGAAAAAGAGTCGTGCAATCTTGCATTGTGAGTCATGGTGTGGTCCCTTGTGAGAAGTAATCTGAAACTGCACAGTGCCCTGTTATGGTGAATCTACACGTGGGCAATGACATTTTGGGGCAGAATGTATACTTTGAACACATCTTTTTAGTCAAAACCTTTGACTGATGTAGTATTTTGTATTTCCTCTAAGTGGCTTTGACTGAGCTGACTTTTGATTACCCTCCACACACTGGAGATGATAGTTGCAGTGTCTGTTCATGTTTTAAGGAGAAATTGGCTTCAATCTAATATGCGAAGTATGAAGAAAATAAAAATTGACCCTCTGAGCTGGTACCAACTCTTGGGCACTTTATAGGAAACATTGGATTTCACGTATGTAGCCTCTGGTTCGTTTTGTACAAGGAAATAGTGGATTACAGTAAGTTTCTGAGACGCTCTAGCATGTAAAACTTCTGTGTCTTTAATTAAATTCGTATTGAAATTTTCCACAGCGAGTTGCCAAGTAGAGTTAAGCAAGTGAAGTCTAGTTACAGATTTAGGGAATGTGTCTGGTTTTATCAAATCATGGGTGGGTAACACTTGAACAGCAGTTTTGCTCAGTACATATTGGATAAAGTAACTTCTTTTTTTTTTTTTTTAAAGAAACCGCAGTCATTTATAGCAGTAGACTTCCTAAATAAATATTCAGCAGACAACTTAATGAGCTATTTAGGAGGTCTCCAGACATATGGCCCAATTGCCTGAACAGAGTGAGATGAAGTTGGAAAACTTGAATTCCTCATTCCATTTGCAAGATAAGTTAATTAAAAGTCGAATATACAGTCTCTTACTAGACACCCTTGAGATGACCCTTCCAAAACAAATGTGTCTGCCTGATGACTGCCTAAAATGTTGTTGGAAGCAGTTGCTTCTCTAGAACTAACTCTGAAGGTAGGAGATTGTTTTGAAAATCAGACTTTGTTAAAAATAGCCCCTACATTTGAAAACCACCTTTTAGTTATGCAGGCTGTAATGCCAAAATGGGACATGTACTTTCAAGTAAGTCTTTCATCTTCTGAAATTAGAAGGAGCAAATATTTTTTGGCCGTCTTCTCCTAATGTCAAATCACTCTCTCACCGATTCTGTGGGTAGCACTTTACAATGCCATAGGCATGTGTCTTTATTTATCAACTTGGGAAGATGGAAACTTGACTTGAAATTTTCATTCATATATTGACATGGGAGGCCAAGTTTCAGACTTGGACTGTCATTCTTGTATATTGGTACTGGTATCCCCTTCTAGGCCCCTAAATCCCACCTTTGCATGCCCAAGTCTAGAGAGTGGGTCTGCAGTCTGCACAACACATGGGATAATTCTGGGTAAGTAAAATTGTATTACTAATACTTTGCTCTTCTATGATGCCTTTTGTCTGGCGATCTCAAAGTACTTAATGAATTTAGACTAGAACCCTGTGAGTTAGGTAGGCGTCAACCTAATTTTACAGTGGAGGAAGCTGAGGCACAAGGGGTGATGTGACTTGCCCAAGATCATACAACAAGTCTATGAAAGAGCTGACTCTGCTGCTCCCAGTCCTGTGCTTTGCCATAAACCCTTGTATTCCCTTGTCTTTTTTTAAACCTAACGCTCACACTAATAGAATAAGGTGTTGGGGATAGTGAGTGAAAACAATCTTTGCTTATTAATGAGTAAACCAGAGAGAGGATGATTGCCCAGTTACTAAGCTTGCTGGTAGCATCGCCATCCTAGGCACAGTTGTGAGGTGAGCTAATTTCCCAATAGTGAAAGTATCTAAATAAATGAATAAAAAGCTTTTCATGTCAGCCTTTGCATGGAAGTACTTCCGTCGCTTCCCTTCCAGGGCAACCTATCTCTGGTGCTTTTTGGGACTCTCTGTTTACTTACCCACACTTCCACATTGGCACAGCTGTTTTTCTGCCTGAGGAGAGCTGCTTCTCTATGGGTAGTAGTCATCTTTGCAGCAGCAACGGAGAACACTTGCTGTCCCCAGAGCTGAGCGTGTTGTTGTCTCTGCTTTGCTCCAAGCACTAAAGAATCAACTCCTGGGAAGTCAGAACTTTAATTAAGGGTCTCCCATGTGGCTGTAGAAGAAGCACTTCGTGGAGGAACGCCATTTCAGGGTTATCCACCCCTTTAACACACCCCACCCTTAACCTCCTCGTGGGCACCCTCTTAAGGTTTCAGGTGTCCTAGCAGTCACCCCTTTCAGGCAGAGACCGGTGTCCCTCTACATTCAGATCGGGGTGGAGGTTAGACTTAGTCTCTCTGTGTCTCACTGTGATTTCCCCAACAGGTCAGACTGGGGTCCAGCAGCTGTATTTTACTCTTTTTGTGGGGGCTACGCAAGCTACCACCCAGCCTTCACAAAGCAGATTACATTGATTCTTAGGGCAAAAGCATCACAGGGAAAACCTCTAAAAAACAATGCAGGGATTTACATGCTTACTAAGCATACTCAATAGTTGCTGATCAGCCCTATGGGGTCCTGGTAGGCCAAAGGCCTTCCTACACTTCAGTAAGAGTTGGGGGGGGGGCCCCCCAGGACCAAAAGTCCTATCCATTTGCTGAGTCAAACAGAAGACCCTGAGTCTGTTTATACTCAGTGTCTTATAACAAAGACTTGCTTTGACTCCCAGCATCTTGAAAACAGGTAAATCAGTCCTTTCTTTTATCTGACAGGTGGTCAGACTTCAAAGCCAGCCTTGGGATTTTGCTCTACTCCCCCTGTGATTCCAGGAACATACAAATACACATGATTTGTATTGTCTGAAAAAGGCTATGAATATTGTATAACTCATACTGTCTGGCCTATCTCCATATAATGGGGTTTTGAGATTTTAAGTGTAAGAGACAATATGGTTCTGAAAGATATATTGCAACCACATGCAGTGTACGTTCACAAGAAACGTTATCTGTGATTTCACACGCGTTGATATGAAACCAGAAGAAGCTAAATCGCTGTTAGATGCCCCGGCTCTGTGACTTTGTAGCCTTCACATGTTAGCGCAAAGATCTGCTTTCCGGGTGGATGTCCTAGGTATTTAAAAGTCTTCACTGGGCAGTTCGCAGGTACTTCCTGGGAAATTAGTGGCAAAAATGCAGGCAAGAATAGAGGTTTGCGTAAGGGGGATAAGCATTTGCTTCAAATGATACAAATAGCACATGGGCTGGCTTGGTGATATGCTGCCAGAGTATGTCTACACATCATCTAGGTGCCCGTGGCTGGCGTGTGCTAGCTGACTTAGGCTCACGGGCTTCAGGCTGTGTCACTGTTGTGTAGACATCTGGGCTCAGGCTGGAACCTGGGCTCTAGGTTCCTGCAAGGCGGGAGGATCCCAGAGCTTGGGCCCAAGCCCAGAATTCTATATAGCAGTGAAACAGCCCCGCAGCCCAAGCCCTGTGAGTCTGAGTTGCCTGGCTGTGTAGATAGACTCCCCCTCCCCCCAGAGGCCTGGGTACAGTAAAGTTCCCAATTCCACTCTAGTTCATTCACTCAGTCTGTTAGAGGCAGTGTGGCCAGTCCTAAGGGGAGAGGGCCACGCCTGCTTTCTGAACAGCAACCCCATCATCTCATTAACAGCAAGTATTTCAGTAAAAAGACTCCTTAAACATCACTGCTTCAGCATGGACACTTCAAGAGAGTTATTGTCCAGACCGTTGGTTAGTATTGGAGGCCTTGGTGTGAATGACAGCATTATCTTCTAGTGGCTAAAAGGACTTGGAGGTCATCTGGGTTCTACTTCCTGCACTGCCATTGACTTATAAGTGTGGCCTTGGCTGTCTTGGTGCGTGCGCCCTGTTTGTAAAATGGGGTAATTATATTTGCTTTCATAAAGTCCTGTGAGAAGCGGAGGTGAAAAATATTATTGTGTGAAGTATTATTTCTTTATTGGCTATTTCAGGCAGAAGGCAAAATACCTGCTGCATCATTATTTAACACTTACTGCAGTGTGGAAAAGGCCATAACCAGGTTGGGCCCCATTGTGCTAGAGGCTGTTCAAACCTATCACAAATGTCAGGCCATGCCCGAAAGAGTGGACCGGCTTTAAGACAAAGACATAGCAGGTGGAGGAGACAAACAAGGAAGCTGGGGTAGGGTCTGGGAGACACGATAACAAATATAACAGGACACACACAACTCTTAGCTGGTCAGTAGAATGATTGCAGCTTTCCTCTGCCTTGCAGTCAGGTTGCTGTTTACCCAAACACTCTATGGAAGAAGTGAATTTTGAGGAGGGACTTGGAGGAGAACAAGGTGATAGCTTTCTGGATTTTGACTGGGAGCGTTCACCGCTTGTAAGGGGCGATGTGGGTGAAAACGTAGAAGTGCTTATCAGAGAATTGGGCAATGGAGGCTGGTTTCATTGATGGAGCAAAGGCCGGAATTGACCTTGCAATAAGCTGGTGGGGCTAAAATGTGGAGGGCTTTGTCAGAAAAGACTGGAGGTTTGTGTTGATGCAGTGGATTAGGGAGAGCCAGTGCAGGGACTTAAAAAGAAGGGATGATGTACTCAGAGCAGTGAGCCAAGAGGAGTTTAGCAGTGGCATTCTGAATAGATAAGAAGAGGGTGAGTAGACATGCAGTATGTTGTCAGGTTTAATTATGTGTTTGTTTTAATTTTAGGAGTTTACCATTTAAGACCTTTGTTTACAGAATGTCAGTCAGTCAAAGAAGAATGAATTCACACTCTCTGAAAAGCAGGCCTCTTAGAAGTGCCTAAAGCTGGGTGCCCAAAAATGGGGTTACCACAAATCACTAGTCACTTGATAGTCTTGATCACAAATTGTCCTATTCGTCATCTGAAAACTACTCAGTTTGATTCTCTTGAGTGTGATCCAAGACTTCAGCACATATTGGTTGACATAATGAACTCTTTTTATAAATATTCTGAATTCCCTGCATGGGCAGCAGGTGTCTCCCAAGAGCTGTTCTACTACGCACATGGGCACAACCCGTTCTTCACCACACAGGGAGCTAGCATCTCCAGAGGCCAACTGGTACTGTTTAAGTGATCTCTGTATGTCTGTAAACAAAAGGAAAATTCCACACGCTCCTTCCATTCTTGCAGGGATCTTTCATCCAAACAGGTTCTGGCACAACATTTTTGTTCCTTGATCTCACCATCACTTTCCCCTCTCCACCAACACAAAGCATAATTGGTCATTGATAACTTCTTGCTACAAGGGGAGGCTTTCAGGGCTCTGATTTAAACCGTTTACTGTATCCTGACATCTCTGTGGGGCACTAGATACCAGTCTGCTTCTGTAGGTATCTTTTTTATTTTCTGTTGCTGTGCCTTTCCCTAAATTTGACATGTAACCTGGCATCTCTACTTCCACAGTACCCCCAGCGAGTAGTGAGAATAGGACCTGCACAGGGCACATGGCATCTCTTTAAACTAAGCTACAGACCTTGGGCATGCTAAAATCTAGCCAGGTGAGCTGAAAGTCCTGAACCTGTCCTTATGCCCATTCCTGTCCTTAATCCTTTCCCTGGCTACAGCATTTCCTCTGACTTTGAACAACCAATATGAGAGTGAGGAGCTTTAAATGCTAGGCTACCAAGCAGGGTCTGACCTGGCCTCTGTACTGCCAAGGATTGGATGCAGTCCTTGGATGCTTACCAGAGGAATCTTGAGTAGGAGCAGAAGTTATTTTACCTCTCCACTTGGCACTCCTGCGACCGCTGCTGGGATAGTGTGTTCAGTTCTGGTGACCTCAATTCAAGAAGGAAGTTGATAAACTGAAGAGGGTTCAGAGAAGAGCCATTAGAATGATTAAAGGATTAGAAACCATGCTTTATAGTGAGATTCAAGGAACTCAATCTATTTAGCTTAACGAAGCAAAGCTTAAGGGGTGACTTGATCACAGTCTGAGAGTATCTACGTGAGGAACAAATATTCAATCATAGGCTCTTCTGTCTAGCAGAGAAAGGTATAGCAAAATCCAATGACTGGTAGTTGAAAACTAGACAAAATCAGACTGGAAATAAGGTGAACGTTTTGACAATGAGGATAACTAACCATTGGAACAATATACAAGGGTTGTGGTGGATTCGCTCACTGACCACTTTTAAATCAAAACTGGGTGTTTTTCTAAAAGTTCTGCTCTTAGGAATTATTGTAGGGCAGTTCTCTGGCCTGTGCCACGCAGGCAGTCAGACTAGATGGTCTCTCACAATGGTCTCTTCTGTCATTGGAATCTAGGAAAACTTTGTGAGCTAGAGATGAGGAATTTGAATAGTGTCTTGCATGCCCATGTGTGCACCCTGAAACCACTATGAGTCTTGTCCTGCCTCTGCCCTTCCACACTGGAGAATTAAAGACCAACGTATTCTTGCATGATGGTAAAAAACATTTATTTATAAACTATGGCTTCTCTTGTCTTAGAAAGCGATGGCTTGAATTGGGCTGCTTATCAACTCCAGTATGGTGGGTGCTCAGCCCCTCTGAAAATCAGGAATCAAAGCCCTTGCGTGTTTATGGCTTACATCTGTTTTGTACTCGGTGGACATGAGCGAGCTGCCTGCAGAGAACATTTGAAGTAGCTGGACTGCAGCATGGGAAGGAGATCAGCCTTTAAATTGCTAAAACTGTGCTTGCCCTTTATGCACACGGGTACTGAGGCACCCAGGTCAGGAGCTGGTTACTGCGGCATGCCTTCGGGCTCGTTGTGGGAAGGAGGAAACAGTGACAGTGTTTGTGACCATTTTAAGATCCCTTTTTACGTAGCGCTTTACGCGCTTCTTAGCCCTGTTTTGTGAGCTGAGGCGCCTGTGCCGTTCCAGATGCTGACATCTGTTAGAAAGGCAGTGTCAGTCTCCTCTTCGGTTTGTCAGCAAAGGAAGGGCTGATCTCACACTGGCTTTTGGAGGTATTTACACCCGAGCCCAGTCTTGTGCCGAGCCCCCTGATTTAGAAGTTTTTTTTTAAATGTTTTTTTCAGCCGCCGCGTTCTGTCAGTTTATTGCCTTTCCCCTTTCGAAAATACCTTCAGCTTCCTACTAACTCTGCTCTGTGGCCCTTGCAGCATCTTCCACGTGCAGATGGTTCCTAAACCTGTGCAAGTTCAGATCTAAAGTAACATCCATGGGTTGCTGGAGGCTAATTGGAAGTGCTTGCCTTGGAGAGCCAACAGAGGAGTGGGCACCAACTCCTAGCAAGTTCAGTGAACTGCTGGTCCTCTGATGTTTCACATGCAGTTGGGCGTTGTTACTCTTTTGCAAATTATTTCTTCATGGGAGTTGTCCCGTTTGACTTGAAAAATCCTTACATTTTTATTCGGCCTAATCTCTGAGCACAGTGGGTCAAGCCCGAAGCTGGATAAGACATGTTTCATTTTAAGTGCTGGAGTATGATCAAGGCTTCCACAGGAAGAAGGCATATTGAACTCTCTGTGCAAATGGTTCTGATGTGACAGATGTGGAGATGATCACAAAATAGGAGAATGGATTTGCTTAATGATTTATGTTTTCCCTAGGCAATTAGTGCTACTGCTGTAGGACAATTATTGTTAATGGCCCCATCACACGCTATTAAACATATTTTCCCCTTGGACGACAAGTAAATCTGTAAACAAGTCCTGTAGCATAGTCTTAACAAAGATAAAAACAGCTTGACTTTTCTTTTTCAAGTATATGATCCTGTGTTTGGCTATTGGATCTGAAATTACTTCACAGTTAAGAGTTGTCTTGATGCCAAAAACATTAATGAGCAGAGGAAAGTTTTAATACATAATCAGTATGCAGCAGAGAATTGTGGTTCTCAGATTAGTCCATGTGCCATGTATTCCTAATTGTTAATTATTTTGTCAGTACTTGAAAGGTGGTTGATTTAATACATTAACTTTCCCTGAGATCACAACCCTTTGGTCAGATAGATACTTCTGTTGCATATTTTATACCTAGGAAAGGCTGGGAGTGTACAGTAGCATGCATATAGAACAAATCCATGAAAATAATTGTTCATGGAGCTAACTCTGCCACAGGTCTGGGCAGGTGTCTGCTTGTTTTTGGCCTTTAAGTGAGTGACACTGACATGGCCACAGTGAAATACATTTTAATCTATAGCTGACATTAGATTTTTTTGAAAGCATCAACCTTTATAGCTCTAACTCGGTGATTAACAGGTTTTTTTTTAAGCATGAACTTGTGATCTGGGAAACTTTTAACAGCAAGGGTAATTAGCCACTGGAACAATCTATGAAAGAAGGTGGTACATTCTCTATCACTGGAAATCTTTACATCAGGATTGGGTCTCTCTCTGTAAAAGAGATGCCGTGGTTCAGCCAAAAGTTATTAGGCATGATGCAGAAATTACAGGGTGAAATTTATGGCCTGTTAGGTGGGAGGTCACATTAAATGATTACAGTGGTCCCTTCTATCCTTTAAAATATATGATCCCTTTTCTCCCATTTGTAGTGAGTTTGAAGACTTTTGTTATGGGTTACAACTTAAATTCAGACAGGTGGAATTATCTTAACAAATATTTCTGCACAAAAAACAACCTTGATACGGGGTAGGGAGAAACTCAGTGCCTTAAGCCAGAAATAAGGTAATGGTTATCAGAAAAGGTGGCATCACCATTAGCGAGAGTGCTAAAATCTTGCTCCGATTTCAAGATGACCTGTGACATTGTAAAGTGCATGTTGTAAATAATTTGTTTAAGTAGCGAAAATTTTTAAAAAATTGCATTAGTAGCCAAAGCTGAGAGAAGACTTGCTCCAGTTTTAAATAATGCAGTAGCTTTAGTCACTGTAATAAATGACCATTGTTCATGCACTGTAAGGAAAAGTGCCTCCTAGTTTTTTATTTTAAGGATTTCTTGGCTTTTTGCTAAGGAGATAGAGAGGGAGTTGCATTTAGAGCAAGAGGAGACTTGGGGATGTGAAAGAACTCCCTCATTATGGTTCACTTTTAAATTAGAATGCAGTACTGTAGTACTTCTTATCTTTGTGTCTCATATAACTATAGGCATGGTAAGTCATCTCTTGATCATAGTGTTCAGAAATTTTCTTTCAACACTGCACTCCAAAGTGTTTCTTGGTTGCTTGGAGGGATGGGGAAAGATCACAGTGAAGTCTTCATTTCTGTAGCAAGAGGGCTAGTCTTTGCTCAGCAAGTCCCTTATATCAGGTTGAGTAGTGCAAGGAGTGCTCCACTGTGCATGAAATCAGGTTGTGGGGAGAGATGCTCTTATGAGATTAGAGAGCAAGACGTAGGGTCTCAGGAAGGTTGTGGGTTATCATGGTGTTATATACTTGGATGACAGTTGTATATTTGCATGTCATGCTTAGAAACACAGCAGTAGCAGCTTTGCCCAGTCTCTTTTTGTATGTTCCAAGTAGCAAAGTACTGGGAGAATACAGTGTAGGGCCCAATCCTGCAGTGGCCGAGCTGACGGGAGAGACTGTATAACTTGATATGGCTTTTCTTCAACTTAGAGCCTCACAAAGATGGAGCAATTAATTAAATCTTTTTCTCAAGGGTTTCATGTTACTGGGATAAATTCTCAAAGTAAACTGTATACTGGGAATTCTTTCTCTCAGGGTAATAAGCATCTGTAGCTAGTAACGCCAAAAATGGCATTGGCTTGAAAGTTTTGGATTTTACGGCTTCATTTTTTAAATGCATGAATCCTTAAGGGAGGCTTCGTCAAAGTAAAATATTATTGTAAAGCAGCACGGAAGCATGAATAAAGCCCGAAATGTTTTGAAGGTCAGGGAGTGGATTGCAGGGTAGCACAGAAAGCAAGTGGAAGGCTCAGTGGTGTGTTTACTTTGATGCTGTAGTGTATCTGTCTGCTTTCCCCTCATCCTGCTCATTTTGCTGCTGATCATGGGCTACAAATCCTCTCTCCTTGCTGATGTTTATGTGCTACATAATATCAAAGTGGTTTTTAAAATATTTATTGTAGCTGATGGAAAACAGCATTTAAATTTATGATTTCTGACCTTTTTTCATTTAAGAGGAACTGTCAAAATAAAAATAATTTTAAATTTCATTTCCTGCATTACCACCACACTAACTGGTAAGAATTCTTACAATCTCTTTATTTTTCACGACCTCTTGTTCACGCTGCTCTTTGCTCAGCTTAGGAATGGCCTGTATAGTCAATTTCATTTTTACGTTCTCATACATTAGAACAGGTCTCAACCTTTCCAGACTATTGTACCCCTCTGAATCTGATTTGTCTCATGTACCCCACCTCACTTAAAAATTACTTGCTTACAAAATCAGACATAAAAATACAAAAAAGTATCACAGCACACTATTACTGAAAAATTGGTTGCTTACTTTTTGTCATTTTTACCGTATAGTTAAAAAAATAAGACGATTGGAATAAAAATATTCTATTTACATTTCAGTGTGATTCAGCCTGTTTTTTTGTCTAAAGCCCAAACCCCAGGCAGGGGGCTGAATAATATAACTTAGCTTCGTGGGGCACTGAGCAGTTGCCTTGCTTGCTGCCCCCTAGTGCTGGCCCTGCACTTGTGGCCCCCCTAAACCTGTCCTGTGACACCCCCAGGTTGAGAAACACTAATCTAGATGAGTTGAGTACCCCCTGGAAGACCTCTGCATACCCTCAGGGGTACCCTGGTTGAGAACCACTGCATTAGAACAATGCTGTGAGATTTGAAAATACTTCAGGAGAATTATGAAATGCAAAAACGATCTATAAATGTAACATTTGTAGTTAGGTGGCCTGAATCTGGACTTAAAGTGCTAAAAGTATGATTCTAATGAACAACTCCTTCAGTTGGCAGCTGTAGTAGACTTTTACTTTCTTGTGGAAACCACTAGAGGGGGCAAAGACTCTCACACTCTGTTCTGTGTATTACAAAGAATACAGTAACCTCCTCTCCCCCCCCCCTCCCCCCCCCCCCGACGTTCTTGTTAAACCCTGGATTTGTGCTGGAAATGGCCCACCTTGATTGTCATACACACTGTAAGGAGAGTGGTCACTTTAGATAAGCTATTACCAGCAAATTGGTTAGTCTCTAAGGTGCCACAAGTACTCCTTTTCTTTTTGCGGATACAGACTAACACGGCTGTTACTCTGAAACCTGTCATTATGCAAGGCACTGCATTTAGCCGTATGGAGTGGAAATCTATCAACTGCATGAAAAAACTTGTACAGATACAGACAGACATCATCTTCCTTTCCAAATGCAAACAGATGGACATCGTACCAAAAGGACTGAAGGTAAAAAATCCATTACAATCTACATACCACACAGACTATGTTGACAGCTTGTGCCACACGCTCTCAAAGAAACTGTGGAATCACCTGATCAACATCCTCTACAGCAAACAGGGAAAGATTAAGAATGAGCTCTCAAAAATGGATACTCTCATAAAAAACCAACCTTCCACACAAACTTCCTCATGGCTGGACTTTACTAAAACTAGACAAGCCATTTACAACACACACTTTGCTTCTCTACAAAAGAAAAAGGACACTAAACTTTCTAAACTACTGCGTGCCACAAGGGGCCACAGCAATGATTCCCTCAACCCACCCAGCAATATTGTTAACCTATCCAACTATACTCTCAGGACAGCTGCTTCTGCTGGGCTATCTCGGGGCTTCTCCTTCTGCCCCTCCACCCCCACCAACATGATACAGTTCTGTGGTGACCTAGAATCCTATTTTCGACGTCTCCGACTCAAGGAATATTTCCAACGTACCTCTGAACAACATACTAATCCACAGAGACCTCCCTACCAACACTACAAAAAGAAGGATTCTAGCTGGACTCCTCCTGAAGGTCGAAACAGCAGACTGGACTTCTACATAGAGTGCTTCTGCTGACGTGCACGGGCTGAAATTGTGGAAAAGCAGCATCACTTGCCCCATAACCTCAGCCGTGCGGAACACAATGCCATCCACAGCCTCAGAAACAACTCTGACATCATAATCAAAAAGGCTGACAAAGGAGGTGCTGTCGTCGTCATGAATAGGTCGGAATATGAACAAGAGGCTGCTCGGCAGCTCTCCAACAGCACTTTCTACAAGCCATTACCTTCTGATCCCACTGAGAGTTACCAAAAGAAACGACAGCATTTGCTCAAGAAACTCCCTGAAAAAGCACAAGATCAAATCCGCACAGACACACCCCTGGAACCCCGACCAGGGATATTCTATCTACTACCCAAGATCCATAAACCTGGAAATCCTGGATGCCCCATCATCTCAGGCATTGGCACCCTGACAGCAGGATTGTCTGGCTATGTAGACTCCCTCCTCAGGCCCTACGCTACCAGCACTCCCAGCTACCTTCGAGACACCACTGACTTCCTGAGGAAACTACAGTCCATTGGTGATCTTTCTGATAACACCATCCTGGCCACTATGGATGTAGAAGCCCTCTACACCAACATTCCACACAAAGATGGACTACAAGCCGTGAAGAACACTATCCCCGATAATGTTACGGCTAACCTGGTGGCTGAACTTTGTGACTTTGTCCTTACCCATAACTATTTTACATTTGGGGACAATGTATACCTTCAGATCAGCGGCACTGCTATGGGTACCCGCATGGCCCCACAGTATGCCAACATTTTTATGGCTGACTTAGAACAACACTTCCTCAGCTCTCGTCTCCTAACGCCCCGATTCTACTTGTGCTATATTGATGACATCTTCATCATCTGGACCCATGGAAAAGAAGCCCTTGAGGAATTCAGTCATGATTTCAACAATTTCCATCCCCCCATCAACCTCAGCCTGGTCCAGTCCACACAAGAGATCCACTTCCTGGACACTACAGTGCTAATAAGCGATGGTCACATAAACACCACCCTATACCGGAAACCTACTGACCGCTATTCCTACCTACATGCCTCCAGCTTTCACCCTGACCACACCACACGATCCATCGTCTACAGCCAAGCTCTGCGATACAACCGCATTTGCTCCAACCCCTCAGACAGAGACAAACACCTACAAGATCTCTATCAAGCATTCTTACAACTACAGTACCCACCTGCGGAAGTGAAGAAACAGATTGATAGAGCCAGAGGAGTTCCCAGAAGTCACCTACTACAGGACAGGTCCAACAAAGAAAATAACAGAACTCCACTAGCCGTCACCTTTAGCCCCCAACTAAAACCTCTCCAACGCATTATTAAGGATCTACAACCTTTCTTGAAGGATGACCCAACACACTCACAAATCCTGGGAGACAGGCCAGTCCTTGCCTACAGACAGCCCCCCAACCTGAAGCAAATACTCACCAGCAACCACATCACAGAACCACTAACCCAGGAACCTATCCTTGCAACAAAGTCCGTTGCCAACTGTGCCCACATATCTATTCAGGGGACACCATCACAGGGCCTAATCACATCAGACACACTATCAGAGGCTCGTTCACCTGCACATCCACCAATGTGATATATGCCATCATGTGCCAGCAATGCCCCTCTGCCATGTACATTGGTCAAACTGGACAGTCTCTACGTAAAAGAATAAATGGACACAAATCAGATGTCAAGAATTATAACATTCATAAACCAGTCGGAGAACACTTCAATCTCTCTGGTCACGCGATTACAGACATGAAAATTGTGATATTACAACAAAAAAACTTCAGATCCAGACTCCAGCAAGAAACTGTTGAATTGGAATTCATTTGCAAATTGGATACAATTAACTTAGGCTAGAATAGAGACTGGGAGTGGCTAAGTCATTATGCAAGGTAACCTATTGCCCCTTGTTTTTTCCTAACCCCCGCCCCCGACGTTCTTGTTAAACCCTGGATTTGTGCTGGAAATGGCCCACCTTGATTATCATACACATTGTAAGGAGACTGATCACTTTAGATAAGCTATTGCCAGCAGGAGAGTGGGGTGGGGGGAGGTATTTTTTCATGCTTGGTGTGTATAAAAGATCTTCTGTACTTTCCACGGTATGCATCCGATGAAGTGAGCTGTAGCTCACGAAAGCTTAGGCTCAAATAAATTGGTTAGTCTCTAAGGTGGCACAAGTCCTCCTTTTCTTTTTTAGTAAAACCTCAGTTACAAACCTCTTGGGAATGGATGTTGTTTGTAACTCTGAACAAAATGTGATGGTGGTTCTTTCAAAAGTTTACAACTGAACATTGACTTAATACAGCTTTGAAACTTTACTATGCTGAAGAAAAATGCTGCTTTTAACCATCTTAATTTAAATAAAAAGAAAAGGAGTATTTGTGGCACCTTAGAGACTAACCAATTTATTTGAGCATGAGCTTTCGTGAGCTACAGCTCACTTCATCGGATGCATATCGTGGAAACTGCAGCAGACTTTATATACACACAGAGAATATGAAACAATACCTCCTCCCGCCCCATTGTCCTGCTGGTAATAGCTTATCTAAAGTGATCATCAAGTTGGGCCATTTCCAGCACAAATCCAGGTTTTCTCACCCTCCACCCCCCCACACACAAATTCACTCTCCTGCTGGTAATAGCCCATCCAAAGTGACAACTCTCTACACAATGTGCATGATAATCAAGTTGGGCCATTTCCTGCACAAATCCAGGTTCTCTCACCCCCTCACCCCCCTCCAAAAAACACACACACAAACTCACTCTCCTGCTGGTAATAGCTCATCCAAAGTGACCACTCTCCCTACAATGTGCATGGTAATCAAGGTGGGCCATGTCCAGCACAAATCCAGGTTTTCTCACACCCCCCCAGGGGGACACACACACACACACACACACACACACACACACACACACACACAAACTCACTCTCCTGCTGGCAATAGCTCATCCAAACTGACCACTCTCCAAGTTTAAATCCAAGTTAAACCAGAACGTCTGGGGGGGGGGGGGTAGGAAAAAACAAGGGGAAATAGGCTACCTTGCATAATGAGGTAGCCTATTTCCCCTTGTTTTTTCCTACCCCCCACCCAAGACGTTCTGGTTTAACTTGGATTTAAACTTGGAGAGTGGTCAGTTTGGATGAGCTATTGCCAGCAGGAGAGTGAGTTTGTGTGTGTCCCTGGGGGGGTGAGAGAACCTGGATTTGTGCTGGACATGGCCCACCTTGATTACCATGCACATTGTAGGGAGAGTGGTCACTTTGGATGAGCTATTGCCAGCAGGAGAGTGAGTTTGTGTGTGTGTTTTTTGGAGGGGGGTGAAGGGGTGAGAGAACCTGGATTTGTGCAGGAAATGGCCCAACTTGATTATCATGCACGTTGTGTAGAGAGTTGTCACTTTGGATGGGCTATTACCAGCAGGAGAGTGAATTTGTGTGTGGGGGGGTGGAGGGTGAGAAAACCTGGATTTGTGCTGGAAATGGCCCAACTTGATGATCACTTTAGATAAGCTATTACCAGCAGGACAGTGGGGTGGGAGGAGGTATTGTTTCATATTCTCTGTGTGTATATAAAGTCTGCTGCAGTTTCCACGATATGCATCCGATGAAGTGAGCTGTAGCTCACGAAAGCTCATGCTCAAATAAATTGGTTAGTCTCTAAGGTGCCACAAGTACTCCTTTTCTTTTTGCGAATACAGACTAACATGGCTGTTACTCTGAAACCCTTAATTTAAATGAAACAAGTGCAGAAAAAGTTTCCTTACCTTGTCCAATCTTTTTTAAAACTTTTCCTTTATTTTTTTAGTTGTTTACGTTTAACATGCTATTGTACTGTATTTGCTTTTTTTTGTTTTTTGTTGCTGCCTGATTGAGTGCTTACAGTTCCAGATGAGGTGTGTGGTTGACCGTTCAGTTCGTAACTCTGAGGTTTTATTGTACTTCTAATAATAAGTTTAGAAATTTGGGCCTAAATTACCTGACAAATATATTTTCGGCTAGTGGAATGCTGTAGCTTATACTAAACTCATCCTAGTAGGGACGTATTAATGAGATATCATGAATGATTTCTTAGGTTCTGGTATTTTTTTTTATAAAGACCCTCAACATCTTGGCAATTGAGGGCTGGTTTCAAATAAAAAACAAAAACGAAACCCAAACACTTGATTTTCTCCCTCAACATTTAGAAAATCTTTTTTAAGGCTCACGTAGCCTTCTTTTGTGCAAAAGGCAGATGGCAACTTTTCTGGCTAATTGAATACAGACCTAAGTGACATTCTCTCATGATCTGAACCGGTTATGTTCTTGACATATTAATCAGGAAGGGGAAACGTTTGGAGAAGCAAATTTACCCAATTGTTTAATCTTGCACAGAAAAGGTTAAAAGCGTTTTATTTACCCTTCCACCTATTTTATCTTTATTTGCCTGTTAAAAGGGACCTTTTTTTCTTAAAAACAAAAGCTTAATAGCAGAAATGCCTTCATGACTTAGGGAAAAAAATAAATTAAAACTGTTTGGATTTAAAAATTCCGTGAGTGTTTGCAACCCTCGCCTTATGCTGGTACAGGAGAACCGAAAGTCGAAAATTATTAGAAACTAGTGAAACTGACTAGTCTATTTTCATTAACCAGAGCAGAGTGTCTTACAGAAAGTAAACAGCATTCATCATGAAAGTGATCTAGAACTTTACAAATTTGTCAGTTTTAATAATCAGAGTTCATGTTAGTATAACGCAAGGAAACTTGTTCCAAAAATCGGATTTTTAAGACAATGGGTAAAATTTTCAGAAGTGCTATGTGATTTAGGAGTGTGACCCTCATTGAAAGTCAGTGGGATTTAGATTCCTAAGTAGAGCTGGGTGAAATTTTTAAACTGAATTTTTTTGGCGAAAAATGCAGATTCAGGTCAACTGAAACATTTCCCAAATTTGTGTTGTTTTGGTGAATTGTTTTAGTTGAAAACCACTTAAAAAAAATTTCATATTTACATTTTCAAATTGAAATGTTTGACTCTCATTTCTAAATCACCTCCTATTTTATTTAGTAAAAAATAGGGAAAGAAAGATGAAAACAAAACATTTCAGGTCAAATTAAGCATTTCATTCAACTCTCTCTCTCTCTATATATATATATATATTTTGCTTTTTGATTCACCAGAAATTTTGAAAAAAAATCTGTTTTGGGTCAACCCACATCTAATTCTTTTCCCTGATTTTTTTTCAGAATTGTCTGCAGACTGAAAAATTTGTCAGTTGCACAGCTGTTCTCACAAGTGCTTAAGGTCTGAGCTACATTTGGAAATTCTATCAATAAACCCGTTTCAGTTAACGATAAGGTGTGTGGTGGTGGTACTCCCTAGGTGTGGACGCAGTTATATTGGCTTATGCTAACAGCACTTATTCATCTTTCCGTAGAGGAGTGAACTATACCGGTATAAGCAATTTTATTTTGGTATAACTGAATCCACACTGGGGGCATTTTGATGTGTAGACAAGACCTTTGCAAATGGGACTTAAGCTCCTAAGTCTCTTACGGGCTTTTGAAAATTTTGTGTCTTCAACCCCTAATTGTAGGCTGGAATGCTAAGGCTGCATAAGTGGACTGATGTGTTGGGTTTAAACCTGAGCTAGGTGGCTCAGCAGTCTGTACCTATTTTTATCCCACTGAGACTTGAACCTGTTTCTTCATGGAGTAACACTCTCCTTTATATTTTTAGAGCCTAAAAATATTCTCTCGAGTAGGAGTCATTCCATGTCTTATAAATCTTTTAGAATTGCTAAATCGTACCATGCAGAATGGGAGGGGAGAAACACATGGTCATGTCTGGTATGCTCTTTTTTTAAAAAAGAATCCAGCAAGTTTTCTGAATTTGTGAAACAGCTTATGTAAGATTGTAAATATATAATTTCATTACTCAATGACCTAACAAAATGAGAGGCAATGGATTTATTTATAATGCATGAAATTAGCGGAGGTTTTTTTTATTGGATAATTTAAAAATGGACTGTTCAGAAAAGGAAGTTTCATGGTAAAGTCAGGAGAAAATACTGAGATACTTGAACTATGAAATGAAATTGTTTGGTGAAGAATTAATAACTTTTATGGTAGAGAAACTTACTGTTGGATATTTACTAGAAAATATTATACCTGCGTATTTTGCAAAATAAGTCGTTTGTTATGCACTGTTTAGTGACTTTATGAGAAATGAACCTTGCTCTTGTAAAATAAAAGAATCCACCGTATTTCTAGAAGCGTGTTTATGTAAACATGATTCCTTATAGGAAAAAGAGCTTTCCATTTAAAGGGACGCTGTTCTTTTTGTTTTTAAATATCTGGGAAGGATTCACATACAAAGATGTTGGGGGGGCCTTAAAAATTTCTGAACAGATGGGGCTTGCAATTTAGTCAATTAAAAAAAATAAAATAAATGCAGATTCAAAAGAAGATGATAGTTCCTGTGATTAGTTTCCTATTTTTAAAAAAAAGTCTGTCTGCCTTGCTGCTGTTCGGAAACCCTTGCAAACTGAGGAGAAACTGAATATAGAGAAACCTCAAAAGTGGCTATCTAGAAAGTGCTGTCAAATGCAAAACTAGTAAACACTATATAAAGAGAGAATTTTTCTGCTTTCAGTTAGTACGTGGTGGTTAGTTGTATAACCATAGCAGTTTAAAAAATTCAGACAGAAGTATGTTTTAATCAGAACGATCAAGAAGTTTTATACAGTAAGGTCATTTTATGGTGGTATTAAATACATGTCTTAGGTATGAGTCAGAATATTGGTACTTCTGTGTCCATTTTGCAAGGCAAGGATCAGGTGCTCCTATATCAATTTCTGGTGGACAGAGATGCTTTCTGCAGTTTCACATTGCTAGTTTCCATGTTGTTCAAAGTTCCATCAAAAAATTTGATGCCCTTGGATTATTTTACTTTCATTGTTGATGTTACTTACGATATACGTCATAAAAAGAAAATTGTAAACCACTACCAACTTCTGCTGCCTTACATTTTTTATGTACAAGCTCCTGAAGTTGACTTTTCCATTGTAGTAAGGAAATAGTTTAAACAAATACTGCCCCCCCCCCCCGATAAACTCCATGGAAAACATGCCAGTTTTGCTAGAGTTGTATTAACAACTCTAAAGCTAGCTTTCTAATATGCAGAACGTTGTACGTTTCATGTTAAACAAATCTTTAATATGTTTTTATGTGGAACTTTTCTATTTTGGAACCTTTTGGAAGTTGAAGCTAATGCAGAATGCTGTAGCCCACTTAAGTGGAGTTCATAGTGGGAGCGCGCTAGACTTGGGCTCTGTGAACTTCACTGGCTGCCAGTAAGCTTCTGAACAGAATTCAGGATATTGAGTTCTAACCTATGAAGCCCTAAATGGCATGGCACCGGGTTGCCTGAGACCCCTCTTTCCTCATCGTATACTGCCACAAGTGAGGCAGCAGAGCTGTTGGGAGGGCATTCTCGATTGTTGGGGATAGAGGGTGTTCCTTGAGTTTAGAACCTGCTCCCCACACTTAGTCTACAAGATCCCTGATTTGTTAACTGCTGAGCATGCTGCAAAGCTCATAATTTCCCCCCCCTTTGTTAAGGCTGTTGAGGAGGATGTGAGTGGAGGCGGATATTTTTATGAGCAGGCCTTTTGTCTCTGTTTATGTTGTAATTTTTGACTTATGGGACATGCAGCCGGAGCAGTAGATAAGTATCTGTAGATATATTTTAAAAATTTAAAGAAATAAACAGTATGATCAAGCGTAACAATTCTGAAGGAACCGTTCTGTCCCATGTTAGTGTGTATTTTAACTCCGTTTTAAGGCATTTTCATCTTTTGTCTTGTAACTTAAAAAGGCAATTAAACTACCAAATCTGAGTTTCTGTAACAAAGAAAAAATCAAGCAAACTGGGAATTGCATAACTTAATATTCCATTTTGTACCTGGTACATATAGGGGTTTCCAGCTGGTTGATTTAGCACAGCATGGGCTATGTTCTGTAAGAATTAAGAGAACTGCAGCCCAAACATGGATTATTTTTTTTGGTACTTGTGTAGATTTCAGATCTTAAGGGTTAAATGGATTTTTTTTTACCATTTTTTATTAAACAAAGAGTGTAGCTTTCATCCAAAAAAGGGCTTGAGTTTTGCTGGTGAGTGATTAACTGCATTATAAATGTTTATAAATCATTTTTGTTTATGCAGATACCTATACGTACTAGAAGTTGAGAATTGCAAAGCTTTCTCACTTGGAAGTGCAGCTAAAAGGAAATGTGCAACGACAGCAAAAGGATTATTTTCCAAACAAGTTTATGCTACTTCACGCTGATGCTAGCAGCTGGAATGTCTATCCATCTGACTTTTCTGCGCCCTGCACAGTGTAATATTTAGCTGTTGTATAACAAACTGCTTACCCCCTCCAACAATATCTTGCAGCAGTTCCTTCATATTAGAGCGCCTCTTACTAATGGAGGTAATTTGTTTTAGTTTTTCTGTAGTCTTGTAGATATTGTTGCTAAAATGAGGACTCTTCTGCCCTATATATGACTTTTTTTTTATTCCCTACCCCATTTTCCTCTTCATATCCTCCCTCCCCGCTCATAACTGCACTCTTTGGGTATGTCTACCCTGCAACTAGACACCTGCAGCTGGCCCATGCCAGCTGACTTGGGCTCGTGGGGCTTGGGCTAAAGGGATGTTTAATTGCAGTGTCGAAATCATAGAATCCTAGAATATCAGGGTTGAAAGGGACCTTAGGAGGTCATCTAGTCCAACCCCCTGCTCAAAGCAGGACCAATCCGCAACTAAATCATCCCAGCCAGGGCTTTTGAAGCTGGGCCTTAAAAACTTCTAAGGAAGGAGATTCCACCATCTCCCTAGGTAACGCATTCCAGTGTTTCACCACCCTCCTAGTGAAAAGGTTTTTCCTAATATCCAACCTAAACATCCCCCACTGCAACTTGAGACCATTACTCCTTGTTCTGTCATCTGCTACCACTGAGAACAGTCTAGATCCATCCTCTTTGGAACCCCCTTTCTGGTAGTTGAGAGCAGCTATCAAATCCCCCCTCATTCTTCTCTTCCGCAGACTAAACAATCCCAGTTCCCTCAGCCTCTCCTCATAAGTCATGTGTTCCAGTCCCCTAATCATTTCTGTTGCCCTCCGCTGGACATTTTCCAATTTTTCCACATCCTTCTTGAAGTGTGGGGCCCAAAACTGGGCACAGTACTCCAGATGAGGCCTCACTAATGTCGAATAGAGGGGGATGATCACGTCCCTCAATCTGTTGGCAGTGCCCCTACATATACATCCCAAAATGCTATTGGCCTTCTTAGAAACAAGGGCACACTGTTGACTTATATCCAGTTTCTCTTCCACTGTAATCCCTAGGTCCTTTTCTGCAGAACTGCTGCCGAGCCATTCGGTCCCTAGTCTGTAGCGGTGCATGGGATTCTTCCGTCCTAAGTGCAGGACTCTGCACTTGTCCTTGTTGAACCTCATCAGATTTCTTTTGGCCCAATCCTCTAATTTGTTTATGTCCCTCTGTATCCTATCCCTACCCTCCAACGTATCTACCTCTCCTCCCAGTTTAGTGTCGTCTGCAAACTCGCTGAGGGTGCAGTCCACACCATCCTCCAGATCATTAATGAAGATATTGAACAAAATCGGCTCGAGGACCGACCCTTGGGGCACTGCACTTGATACTGGCTGCCAACTAGACATGGAGCCATTGATCACTATCCGTTGAGCCCGACAATCTAGCCAACTTTCTGTCCACCTTATAGTCCATTCATCCAGCCCATACTTCTCTAACTTGCTGGCAAGAATACTGTGGGAGACAGTGTCAAAAGCTTTGCTAAAGTCAAGGAACAACACGTCCACTGCTTTCCCCTCATCCACAGAGCCAGTTATCTCGTCACAGAAGGCAATTAGATTAGTCAGGCATGACTTGCCCTTGGTGAATCCATGCTGACTGTTCCTGATCACTTTCCTCTCCTCTAAGTGCTTCAGAATTGATTCTTTGAGGACCTGCTCCATGATTTTTCCAGGGACTGAGGTGAGGCTGAGTGGCCTGTAGTTCTCAGGATCATCCTCCTTCCCTTTTTTAAAGATGGGCACCACATTAGCCTTTTTCCAGTCATCCAGGACTTCCCCCAATCACCATGAGTTTTCAAAGATAATGGCCAATGGCTCTGCAATCACATC
Organism: Caretta caretta; assembly: GCF_965140235.1. NCBI lineage: Eukaryota > Metazoa > Chordata > Testudines > Cheloniidae > Caretta > Caretta caretta. Next base: position 6,158,529 of record NC_134214.1, read on the forward strand.
TGCCAGTTCCTTTAGCACTCTTGGATGCAGCGCATCCGGCCCCATGGACTTGTGCTCGTCCAGCTTTTCTAAATAGTCCCAAACCACTTCTTTCTCCACAGAGGGCTGGTCGCCTCCTCCCCATGCTGTGCTGCCCAGTGCAGTAGTCTGGGAGCTGACCTTGTTCGTGAAGACAGAGGCAAAAAAAGCATTGAGTACATTAGCTTTTTCCACATCCTCTGTCACTAGGTTGCCTCCCTCATTCAGTAAGGGGCCCACACTTTCCTTGACTTCCTTCTTGTTGCTAACATACCTGAAGAAACCCTTCTTGTTACCCTTAACATCTCTTGCTAGCTGCAACTCCAGGTATGATCTGACCTTCCTGATTTCACTCCTGCATGCCCGAGCAATATTTTTATACTCTTCCCTGGTCATTTGTCCAATCTTCCACTTCTTGTAAGCTTCTTTTTTGTGTTTAAGATCAGCAAGGATTTCACTGTTAAGCCAAGCTGTTCGCCTGCCATATTTACTATTCTTTCTACACATCGGGATGGTTTGTCCCTGTAACCTCAATAAGGATTCTTTAAAATACAGCCAGCTCTCCTGGACTCCTTTCCCCCCATGTTATTCTCCCCGGGGATCCTGCCCATCAGTTCCCTGAGGGAGTCAAAGGCTGCTTTTCTGAAGTCCAGGGTCCGTATTCTGCTGCTCTCCTTTCTTCCCTGTGTCAGGATCCTGAACTCGACCATCTCATGGTCACTGCCTCCCAGGTTCCCATCCACTTTTGCTTCCCCTACTAATTCTTCATGGTTTGTGAGCAGCAGTTCAAGAAGAGCTCTGCCCCTAGTTGGTTTCTCCAGCACTTGCACCAGGAAATTGTCCCCTACACGTTCCAAAAACTTCCTGGATTGTCTATGCACCGCTGTATTGCTCTCCCAGCAGATATCAGGGTGATTGAAGTCTCCCGTGACAACCAGGGCCTGCGATCTAGTAACTTCTGTGAGTTGCTGGAAGAAAGCCTCGTCCACCACCTCCTCCCCCCGGTCCAGTGGTATATAGCAGACTCCCACCACGACATCACCCTTGTTGCTCACACGTCTAAATTTAATGCAGAGACTCTCAGGTTTTTTTGCAGTTTCATACGTGAGCTCTGAGCAGTCATACTGCTCCCTTACATACAGTGCAACTCCCCTACCTTTTCTGCCCTGCCTGTCCTTCCTGAACAGTTTATATCCATCCATGACAGTACTCCAGTCATGTGAGTTATCCCACCAAGTCTCTGTTGTTCCAGTCACATCATAATTCCTTGACTGTGCCAGGACTTCCAGTTCTCCCTGCTTGTTTCCCAGGCTTCTTGCATTTGTGTATAGGCACTTGAGATAACTCGCTGATCGTCCCTCTTTCTCAGGATGAGGCAGGAGCCCTCCCCTCGCGCACGTTCCTGCTCGTGCTTCCTCTTGGTATCCCACTTCCCTCAGGGCTTTGGTCTTGTTCCCCCGGTGAACCTAGTTTAAAGCCCTCCTCACGAGATTAGCCAGCCTGCTTGCGAAGATGCTCTTCCCTCTCTTCGTTAGGTGGAGCCCGTCTCTGCCTGGAACTCCTCCTTCTTGAAACTCCATCCCATGGTCAAAGATATTCAGGCTTGGGCTGCAGCCCATGCTCTGGGACCTCCGCACCTCGCAGGATCCTAGAGTCTGGGCTCCAATCCAAGACCAAATCTCTGTACCACAATGAAAACAGTCCCTTAGCCCAAGCTCGAGTCAGCTGGCATGGGCCAGCCATGGGTTTTTAATTGTAGTGAAGACATATCCTGTTGTGAATTGTCCTCTCACCAAGATGTTTGTCTCTACATAGAATCATGCTCTTCTCTAACTAGCCTGTTTTTCCTTTCTGGATTTTGAAGTTAAAATCTAGTCTTACACAATCTCTTCCTGGATATGGATTGTGACATGGCTGAGGTTTCCTTACTCAATGTCTAAATTGGGTAACTGGGACAGGCTGATAGGCATTTCTATTGATGTACATAAACCTTGGCAATGAAATTTCGATCACTACTTGCTGGGTGAAAGAGGGTTTGTTGAAATACATGTTTGCTTGGGTAAGGTAGTTGCTCATGAAAGCCTGTTCAGGGGTTTGTTTTCTGCTGTTACTCTCACAGAAGTCATCCTCTGGGACACACTAAGGGCTTGTCTACATTACCCACTGGATTGACGGGCAGAGATCGATCTAGCAGGGGTCAATTTATTGCGTCTAGTCTAGATGCGATAAATCGAGCGCTCTCCCGTCGACTCCAGTACTCCACCAGGGCGAGAGGCGCAGGCAGAGTCGACGGGAGAGCGCCAGCTATCGACTTACCACAGTGAAGACACGGCGGTAAGTAATTCTAAGTACGTCGATTTCAGCTACGTTATTCACATAGCTGAAGTTGCGTAACTTAGAACGATCCCCCCCGCTAGTGTAGACCAGGCCTACGACTAGGACACAAACTGGACTTTGACTTGGGATTCTTATTACAGGCTGTCAGCTCTACCAAAGTTGTGACGGAGACAGCAGATGAGCTAAATTACCTTTTGCTCCTTCAGGGTGCTCCATCCTTTGCCATAGTTGAGGTGGTTGGTGGAGTGAGAGGAGAAACTTCTAATACTGCTGTCTGTGCTTTTGCTGTACCCTTTCATTGCCAATCCTGTTTTTCCTTCCCAAGATAGGGTCTACATGACTAAATAAACCACTTGCTTTCCTTAGGCATCCAGTAGCTTTCGTCAGAAGCACATTAGAGAGCTGGTTTTTTGTTTTTGTTTTTTTAAATCTAGAACAGTTCCTGAAGAAGGTTGAGGAATTTTACCTGATATGCACGTTCAGCATGAGGATGGATGTAATTGTCTGCCATCTGACCGTTTTTTATGACTTGCTAATTTGTATGAACCCATGCCCTGCTCCTCAAAAACTTAGTCTCTTGGCACTATTATGGTGCTAGACAATCCAAAGTGAACTGCGTGCGGGGTTAGTTTGTCGTCTTAAATGTTCCCCCTTCAGGAAGGTTGATATTTCTTTGATTGCAAATCGTTCTAGTGCATTTACTTGTCTGCTGTGATCAGACCACCTATGAATTTGACCCAAAGAGGAGCTCTGTCTACCTTGAAAGCTGTCTCTTTCACCAGCAGAAGGTGGTTCAATAAAAGACATTACCTCACTCACCTTGTGTATCTAGTATCCTGCGACCTACACAGCTACCAGAACAGTGCAAATCTGAATTTGAACACACTTATACTCCAGTGTGGTTTCAGAGCATCCTCCTCATAAGATGAGTGATAATGTGCAGTATTTTCCATTAGGTATATACCTGAAGTTGGTTGAATATTTTTGTTGCCCTTAAACTAAATTTTTCTTCTAAAAATATTTTGAAGATAATGCAGATCGAATTGAGGCTTTTGATTTTCAGCTTTTTCTCCCTTGAAGTTTGGCTGCTATTCACATCTGTAACAACCCATTGCTACTGGGCTTTATGATGGCAGAGGTATCAAGCAGAAATTTAGACTAGTAGAAAAGGATTCCAATGTTTTATTTTTTTTTTATTGCTTAATGAGGTGCGGGGCGGGGTAGGAAAAATGTAATATAACTACCAATGAAACAAGTTTTTAATCCCTTTCCTGGAATTCTCTGGTATTGTTACTTCAGGTTCTCTTTTATACAAAATGTATTTGGAAGGATGTTATCTTTAGTGCTTTCCATTCTGTAGATAAATAATTTTGCTGCATGGGCTTTATTAGCTTTAAAAAGGAGAATTAAAAGCTTAAAGAAGGGGAGTGGGGGGAAGCTTTGTGCTGAAGCTGATACAGGTTATAAATGAAAACTGTGAAAAGATGACAGAGTGCCTGCAGACTGTAAAAATTAAAATAGCTTTGGGAAATTATGATTTCCTTCCCAAGAAGAAACTGATGTAATCATCTGGAACTGTCAAAGTTTTTGAGCCCCCGGATCTGCAGTAGGCATTGCGTTAGGTTTTTACAGCTTGTTGGGAGAGATAAAGGGACTCCCTTTCCTTTAGCAGCACATATTTGTAGATTTGTGTCATAGATGACTCTGTTGCAAGGGCTGCAGAAAGTTGTTAGATGTAAATTCTTTCTGATTCTTTAATTCTAATTAAGAATCTGTAATTCTTTCTAATTCAGTTGAGGTGCATTAGTGTACAGGTCTAGCCAATGTGGAAATGTTCTAGTATGTCCTTTGTTGGTACTAGCTTTGGGAGCCGTAATGTAGTTAGGCTACTGGCTGCTTACACCATTTTAAACTCCATGTCATCTGAACCTGATTAGAACAGCATCACCTTGGCAGGATCCAAGGGGCCTGTTCCTGCACCCATTGAAGTCGATGGCAACACTCCCACTGGCTTGAAAGGGTGTAGGAGTGAACCCTAAAACACCAAGTTGTCCAATTTCATTAGCGCTTCCAGTGTTACCTACTCTGAAGGAGCTAAACTGGCATTATGCCTCTCCCCCCCCCCCCCCCCCCAAAAAAGAAAAAAATCCTACCATTGCTATCTTCCCTTTTCTAGGAAAAGCTCAGTCGTCAAGCAGGATGCTGGAATTCAGGAGGGTTTGGATTTGTTTTTTTCCATACTCTGCCACTGACTCACTCTGGTCTGAAGAAAGTCACATGCTCTTAGCTCCCTAATTTCCTCTTCTTAAGAAAGTGACTTCATCCCTTTTTTAAAGGGTGTTGCCATCCTCTGATGAAAGTTGCTGTATAAATACAAAGTAACGTTATTGTTCTCTCCTGCTGATAAATTAAGGCATTAAAGGCCTAAGTGCCTTGAGTTTCACCCTGCTCTATTTCCCTGGTAATACATTTTCATATGTTTGTGAGTGCATTATCGTCATTAATGCACACTGGTGTATCCTGGGGTATGAGGTTGGAAGCAATAACTGCTTCAAAGCTGAAGGAAGAGGCTGTGCTTCGATCACGTTCCAGAGGGAGTAAAGACCGCTTTACTAGTTTTAGGTTTCATAGTTCCCTATACGTGTTTGAGCTTAATTTTAAGAATGCCTCTTCCTCCTGCTCTTTAAAAGAAAACAAAAAAGAAACAGGATAGAATCTGAAGATATCTGTAGCTGGTCAGGGCCCAAGTTATCAGCATTACTAATTACTCTTAGTTTGGTTACCAAGTTAATATTGTCTGCTGTCTTAGTACAAACTATTTTAAAACATGCTTGCTTAGCAGACCACAGTTTCACAAACTTTATCTGAGGAGGTAAAGGCTGAAGCCACCAAAATACTGAATTTTTCAGGAAACCCTAACTGTTGTTAGACAGTTGGTAAATCTTGTTTTTATGGCAATATTGTAAAATATTTACATAAAAGATGAGTGCCAGAGTTACAAATGAGCTTACATAACTTGTTTAACGTTCTGAAAATATTTTAGGCATTCTGTGAGAGTGGAAAGCATAAGTGTTCAGGATAGATGGCCAGGTATGTGTTGAATCTTTGAATTCCACCCCTCTTCTCCGCCCGTTGAAAAGAACCCTGCCTGACCTAGTAGTTGGAACTGATCGATGTTGTTTTCAATTATATCGTTCGATGTCCACTTGTCCCAAGGTCATCTGACCCCGGTTAAGGCAATGAAATTCCTGATGGCCAAATTTTAGCAAAAATCTAGAATCAGTTTGGTATATCTTGTGTATTCAGACTGAAATCTTGACTCCATGAAGCCAGTGGCAGATCTCCATCAACTTCATGGAGGCTAGGATTTCATGCATAGGGTTTAAAAGGATCCCCATCAGCACACATTCCAGTGTATGTGGCAAAAGGCTTTTCTGTCTTTTCATTTGGTGACTGTGTAAATATTGGGCCAAGGAAGGTGATTTAATTTATTAACAGGGACCCAAAATGGGAATTTGACCTATTAGATCAGTTATAACTGGGGTAACTGTAAGAGGCATTCTTAGATTCTTGACCTCCCGTTGCACACACAAAGTAGAAAAGTGCCATGTCATCCTTCTTCCTAAAATAAATGCCTCAGCTTTTCTTCCGATAAAATAAACTAACAGCTCAAGGTTCATGAGTAATCTGAAAATAACAAACCCATGTGTGAGTGCTGCAGAGGGGAAAAAGAATTCAATAAGGTAGGAGATTTTCCCTTATGCAGAAAACAACACATGGGGGCAATTTCAGCATGTGGAATTTCTATCTCATTATAAAAAGAAAAGGAGTACTTGTGGCACCTTAGAGACTAACCAATTTATTTGAGCATGAGCTTTCGTGAGCTACAGCTCACTTAGTGAGCTGTAGCTCACGAAAGCTCATGCTCAAATAAATTGGTTAGTCTCTAAGATGCCACAAGTACTCCTTTTCTTTTTGCGAATACAGACTAACACGGCTGTTACTCTGAAACCTATCTCATTATACTGGCAAGTACAGAGTTTGCTCCCTGCAGAATGGGTGAGGGAAGATTTCTCTCTGATACCAGTGGATTTTCCTTTGGCACCCTTTCCCCACAGCACAGTAGGAGTGAGTAGGAAACAAAGTGTGGGTTACTGCTGTTGGAACAGTGTTACCTCATAGTTTGATACACAGAATGAGAGTATCCAATAAAAAGCTGTACTGATCCCTTGTGTGCTATCATAAAGTCATATGTTCTGTATGCTCGACAGATGTTTAAATCAGAACTCTGGCATTTCAACAAGCCTGTGTGCACTTGGTTGTTTCATCCCTTCTATCTTGGGCAGAATACCAGCCTATATGAGTCCTATCTGCTTTAAGCATAAGATCAAGGAGAGCATTAAAGTAGTGTAGTGTGTGTGTGTGTCTTCCTAGAAATGTACTTTGAAAAGGCTGGAGATAATGGAAAACCAAAGTCACACACTCAAGAGTTGCCTTAGCTTCTTTTATTTATACCCCTCCGCTTCTAAACTACAATGCTCTGATATTCACTATAGTTGAATGAAATTGCTATTACTTCTGTGGGATATTTGTGTTTAAATTGGTAAAGTAGAGGGGACCCTAGATAAAGGAACTATAGTTTTAGAGGAGATGAATTAATATAATATAGCTTCAGTAAGATTTTGCTTGTTATAAATAACAGAAGACAATAATATTTATATCCTTCATAAAGCATATTTACGTACAATATGTAGTCATATAATTAGTTGTGGACATGGTTTTCATTCCATTATACATAGCTCACTTGTTCTTCTGTTTTATCAACTTCATTCTCTGTGAGCAGCAATGTGTCTAGTAGAATGGCTGACGATGACTGGATTGGTGAGCTATGAAGCCTCACTGGGCTCTGGTACATAACGGGACTAATTCCATTTCGCATCCCGTGCATCATAAAGAGTTTGGAGTTTTCTGCCATTGAGTTTCTGAAGGAGATCCTGCTGGAGCATTTCCGAAAGGCCTTCATTGACTTTCCGGTCCGATAATTGCAGGTGATGTACCTGCCGAAAGCCTCCCTGAAAGTCTTGTTGAAGAGCGTGTAGACCAGAGGGTTCACCCCTGAGGATACATATCCTATCCAAACAAATATTTCCATGAGCCTTTGAATAACTTCCTGGCTACACGAGTCACACAAAACAGAAGTTATATTTGTTATAAAGAATGGGCACCACATCAACAAGAAAAGAAAAAATACAATCCCCAGGACTTTTGAGGCCCTTTGTTCATTGCTGATGGTCTGCACAGACTTCTTTCCAGCAGTGGACATTCTGCGTATGAACATCTCTTCATTTGTGCTGGGCAAAACCTTATCCTTTCTGGAGCCATCTAATATGGCCACCTTTTCAGGCGATGAGCCAGGTGTTCCATCCCTTTGGAATACTGTAGACACGGTAGACCAAGTTAGGCGCTGAGGTGGCTTGTTGATCAAGTAGGCCTTCTTACGTAGCACTTGTATGGTCAGAAAGTAAGTGACTATCATAATTGCAAGCGGAACAAAGAATGCAGCTAGTGACCCATATAGGATGAAGTCACGAAAACGATCGGGTGTCAGGACGCATGTGATGTTTGTGGACGTGCCGTCTCCATCCTCTATACCTCTGATCGGGATTGGAATGGCAATGCCTACAGAAGAAAAACAGAAATAGTTCAGCTTGGTATCCTCTTCAATCTCTCACTTGGTTTTGCATTTTCAGAGTGTCCTAAGGGAGCATGATATGAGAGAGCTACACTGAGCAAGTGAGCACAGCAGTATCTGTAGTTAAGAATATTAGCTGGAGATTTGGGTAAATACAACTTTAATAAATTCAGCAAGCTTGGTATTAAAAGCTTGCCTTGTTTAACTGAGGGTGACCCCAACTCTTAAACAATTCAGGAATCAGGGTAGACCTTAATATTAATTTAAACTCTGGAGCAGTTGCAATACTGAAGTAACATTTTTTCCTACTATCTCCTACCCTTCCTGAATGTAACTTTTGGGGTTTCTGAAGACCTAATCCACAAAATAGACACAATTTGACTCTATTTAATCTTGAAGCACATCAAGTGATGAGACTCAGTCAGCCAGCAGCCTTTCACCTGAGCTGATTCTCTTGAATATACAAGTGGTTAAAGTGATGCAATGTATGCTCAGTATAGGTTTGTTGTTTAAAGTCTCTTGGCTATTTAGAGTCTTTAAATGAAGCTTTGCTGTTTTAACAGTTTTTTAAAAAAATACCTCAGAGGGCTTGTCTTAAATGAATTTTCTCTAATGGAAATTACAGTCAGTATTTCTATTGGTAAAGATCTATCTGACGATAAAAACCGGTTCCTGTCTGATGAAGGTTGTTCGTGCTACTCTACAACACCTTTCAGTAAGATCTAGGGATTTACTGTACTTCTGCATTCCCCAGCATTCTTAGTGGTGTCGGTTGAAAGCTGTGAAATGACCTAGCCTTCAATCACTTGATCCCTTCCTTAATAACAGACACACCTTTGGAAACAGCAAAGATTTAAAACAAAGACTGACTCAAATTAACCTTTGAGTCAAGAAGCCAGGGCTCAGCCGTTGAGTACTTTTTATGATAGATAAGAAGAAAGGAAGAAGTACAGTGCTGATTAATAGCAGTAAATCAGATATTAAAAGGTCAGCTTCTAAGTGTCTTGCCTCCACTGGAATTTCCTTTCTCCTGTTAAAGTAGAGATAAATCTTTTCTCCAGTCATCAAAGTAGTCCTCTAAATGTATTCATATTGGGAGTTCTGTTGTTAGGGATACATACATGCATCCGATGAAGTGAGCTGTAGCTCACGAAAGCTTATGCTCAAATAAATTTGTTAGTCTCTAAGGTGCCACAAGTCCTCCTTTTCTTTATATGTAGGTCAAGAGCATAGTTATAAATTCTTTTCACCTATGCTGTATCAGTAGCCTAAGTTACCCAGAGAAAACAGTTTATGCTCCTGGCAGGGTGTGGCTCATTCTGTGTGGCATTATTTGCTTTTCTAGCACCACTTCTGTATCTTACTGTCATTGCAAACGAGTTATCTGAACTAAATGCTTTAGCTTCTCTGATCTCTGAAACCGATGTCTGAAGTTCCGTTTGTGCACAAATGTATTAAAGATGAGCCATATGCCATATACAAAGAGTTCAGAAAACACTTAGAAGTGTATATAAACCAGGGGTTCTCAACCCTTTTCTTTCTGAGGCCCCTCTGACGTGCTATAAAAACTCCACGGCCCCCCTGTGCCACAACATCTGGTTTGCTGCGTATAAAAGCCAGGGCTGGGATTAAGGGATAGCAAGCAGGGCAATTGCTCGGGCCCTCAAACCACAGAGGGCACCGAGAAGCTAAGTTTCTCAGGCTTCTGCTTCAGCCCTGGCTAGCAGAGCTCAGGGTTCCGGGCTTCAGCCTCATGCTGTGGGGCTTCAGCTTTCTGCCATGGGCCCCAGCGAGTCTAACGCTGGTCCTGTTTGGCGGCCCTCTGAAACCTGCTTGCGGCCCCCCAGGGGCCCCGACCTCTGGTTGAGAACCACTGATATAAACCATTACATTTTGCATTTCACTTATAAATAGATTTTTTTTTAAACACTTAAGCTTTGACTTTTTGTATCTTGACAGCACACCTTAATTTCTGAAATGAATGTTACTGGGAGCTCACTTACTTGAATCCGTGATTGAAAGATGAAATTTTTACATAGTTATCCCTCTTTCTGCACAGCTTTAAAACAAAATTTTCAACCCTATTATCCAGTTTTTTCTCCTTGGGTAGTTTTAAATGAGGCAGGAATTTCAGCAGCAACAGTTTCAGGGCTTAAAATCAAATCTGTTACTGACAGGCATCAGATTGCCGGCACTGGAACCTAAAGTCTCGCATCCCTAAAAAAGATGCAACATAAGCAGCTGCAATGCAGTCCACCCCATGCTGCCCCTTCGTGTGTTGCATCCTTCTGTGGGTGGAAAAAAAAAATCTTTGAACTTCGTTCCTATTCAGTCCTTGACCTCTCCAATAAATCTGCCAGCTAGTACCTGTTAAATGGATTTTGTGACGTAGCCACCTGCTCACTAGGAAATGGACCGAGATCAGCTCCGTTGATATAGGCTGCCGTCAGCTAGTACTTTGCCATTTGCAGTCTTGCCCCAGTTTTGAACTAATGATTTAGTAGTGAAAGGGTTTCTCTCCCCTTTCCAGTATCAAAAACCCCACTTACCTATTGAAATAAGCCACACCACAGTTATTTTGATGAGAGCTGTAGCCCGAGAGTTGTATTGACTGGCCTGGATTGGCTTTTTTATGGCAATATAACGGTCCAGTGAGATGGCGCAGAGATGCATAATGGATGCTGTGGAAAAGAGGACATCAAGAAATAGCCAGACAGGGCACAAGTCAGGTGGAAGCGGCCATGCGTTATCTGAAAGAAAACAGGAAAGCTATTAGGTTTATTTCTAATGTCCTTTGAGTGTTCAGTATGTATTTTCTCCTTCATGCATGTCATAGAAGCCTCTTAATAAACTCTTTGGAATCATACCTTACTCCATACCTGCCCTCAGACCTTTGTCTCCTCTCCTTTCTTCCTTCCCTTGTTTTTCTCTTTAGCTAATCCCTCATATGATTTCCCCCCCCCAGCCCCAAATTCCCCTGCCGAAAATGGTAGAACTAATGCTTGCTGCCATCACAGTGATGTCTTGTATATTATTTCCCTTTCTCTTTGTCTGTCTGTCTTGTAAACTCTTCGTGGGAGGGACTGTCTACAACTTTGTACAGTGTCTAGCCCAATAGGGTGCCCTGATCTTGGTTGGTCCCCAGACACTACTGTAATAAGCAAGATTAATAACAAACCATGTTGATTGTATTTCAGAGTTACTATCTCCATAAAGTCCACTGGATTAGAGGTATATTTAACAATGGAGAAAATAAGTGGTGACTTGTCTGTCATAGCGATGGAGAGACATGGCTTAAGTTCCAGGGTTAGGGATGTCTTGAACAGTCTTTCTAGTAAAAAGAAAAGGAGTACTTGTGGCACCTTAGAGACTAACCAATTTATTTGAGCATGAGCTTTCGTGAGCTACAGAGCTGTAGCTCACGAAAGCTCAAGCTCAAATAAATTGGTTAGTCTCTAAGGTGCCACAAGTACTCCTTTTCTTTTTGCGAATACAGACTAACACGGCTGTTCCTCTGAAACCAGTCTTTCTAGTGCATACAGTTTTATAATGAAAGGGTTTGCCGTGTCACTGCATCACATGTGTGGCGGCTCAAGAGGACTCTGCCATCAGTGAGTGGATACCTATTTTTATTCAAAAGAAATTGACTAATTCCCCTTCACGTCATTTTCAAGAGCAATAGCTCAGGCTTCTACACACAGTCTTAAAAGTTGTATTTTTGACTAGGGCTAATCTGCTTTAATGTTATCTGTGTAGGAAGTAAAATAGTCCATCAGCTGCTTTCTGTTCAGGATTGGGACGTTCACTTTGTATTTTCACCTTCCAAAGGGTTGGTATTTGAGAGCTGTGTCTTCCCCAGTGAAGATCTCATAAATATTTTCTACGCTGAACATCAGCGAATGGACATTAATGAAGCTCTATTCAGTTTTTTTATAAACTAATTGATCTCATTTACAAGTGGTTTGTGTCACAAGCCACTGCTGCTGGGTGGCTGTTGAGTTTAAAAGGTGCGTTAGTGTTTTGTATGTATATGAACATACTGATCTGTAGGTGCAGTTAAGGTACTGCCAGAAAATTATCAGCTCTTTGTAAAATGATGGGTTAAACATATTTAGTTTTGAACTCCCTGCTGTGAATAAACAAGGACTGACTGTCCTGAGAATGTTAAATGAACTCATGTAGTAACTGAGTCCGTTATTTTATCAACGGTGTAATGTTGCAGCAGTTTAAGATTTGAAGCTTGATTTCGCGCTGAGACTATTGTGAAATGATATGGTGGTGCAGTGGCTTTGAGTTTCAAGCAAAGGGGAATGGGGAAAATTGCGTTGAAACAGGCTAAATTACGCTGGTCTGCCCTGATGTATATGTTGAGACTTAGCCATCTGGACAAGGAAAGAAATGGATGGAGACTGAGAATATTACTGCACCTCTCCTAAAGCAGTGAGCTCCAGGTGAGATTGCAATAGGAGGTCAGGCATAATGGAAAAAGATTAACTACTTTTGAATAAACTAACCACAAGTCTTGATATTCAGTTGCATGATTCGTGAGTATCAGGCAGAGCGGAAACTTAGTTACAGAAAATAATTTAAAGTTGATTAATGAAGTAGGGTGCAGATGTATGGAAAAATACATTATTAGAGCATTCAACACACATTCACTTTTACCTTTCTGTGCACAATTTCATTAGGCTGTAAGATATATCTTTTTTTTTTTTTAACCTAAAAGGCCTGTCGTGCAGTCATTCAACCAACTATGTAAGTCAGCATGCCAGAAAAAATAAGTAGTTAAAACAACCAATTAATTTGGTAAGTTTGGAATGCTGAGCTTCTCTCTAAAAAGGCAAGAACTCTACTATGGCTGAAATAAGTGAAGTTAGCACAGTTCTGACGATGAGGTGTGAACTGCAAACGTGTACATTTTGCATACTAAAGGATGTTCAGTTGGCATTAATAGCTGAATTTCAAATGAATGATTCAGTGTTTCCTATCAAAAGTCCTTATACAGTACTCCTTAGATGGTATCTCATAAATGGTAGCCTTGCAGAGAGGGGACATGTGCATTGCAGTAAAATGGATTTTCTTCATTTTCAGTTAACCCGTTCCTTACAAAAGGCATCCTTTAATGCTTGGCAATGGAGCTGTCCTTTCCTTGTTCTGAACTCAAGTTTTTTTTGTATGCAATGAAGCCTTGAAAATTTTTATAAGATCTGCAAAGCTTTTAGTAATTGCTGACCACAATGTAAATGTAGAAACCTTTTTCTGTTTATATTTTTCTTTGATAGAGGGAGGAGAGGAGTAGCAGCCTCTCATATTATGAACTTGTGTAAGATATGGTTTTTCCACCAAAAATTACTCCAGAGTTTTTGAATACAGTAGTTGATGAGAAACGAGGGATATAGTCATCCTAAATCTTTGTTTGTTTGAAACAAAATTACAATTTTAACACTGTCATTTTGTAGTTCTGTATTAAGAATTGCTCAATATGATCATGGTTCTCAACCTTTCCAGATTACTGAACCTCTTTCATGAGTCTGATTTGTCTTGAATACCCCAAGTTTCACCTCTCTCAAAAACTGTTTACTTACAAAATCAGACATAGAAATACAAAAGTGTCACAGCACACTATTACTGAAATATTGCTTACTTTCTCATTTTGTCCGTATGAAATTTTAGTTTGTACTGTCTTCACTAGTGTTTTTTATGTAGCCTGTTGTAAAACTGGGCAATTATCTAGATGAGTTGGTGTACCCCTTGGAAGACCTCTACGTACCCACGAGGGGTAAGTGTTGCCCTGATTGAGAACTACTTTGCTAGATTAATAACGTGACATCTCTTGCTGTATTCCTTAATCTTGTTGACTTATTTGCAAATACGTGTGATAAAAGATGAATGCTCTGAAATGACAAAAAGAATGAGGAGTACTTGTGGCATCTAAGAGACTAACAAATTTATTTGAGCATAAGCTTTCGTGGGCTAAAATCCACTTCATCGGAGTGTTTGAGGACCATTTTTGGCTATCCTCTTTGCTTTGCTGGTCTTGTTACCCTGGGTACTAATGTTTGCTTCCCAATCTGGCACTGCCAACAGGGCCCTTTCAGTTACCTGATCCTGCCACCACTTAAATCAGTAGGCATGGGTTCTGTCCTCTGTATCCTGTAATATTAGGTACATACAAACAATCCTAGTATATAAAACAAAAAATTCTCTACATGATTCTCTACCATTTTGTGGCAAATTGCCCTTTATAGAATCCTGACCAAGACTGGCAGACATGTAAGAAGGTGTTGAAGAAAAATATTTGTTAAAAATAAATCTCTGCCTTCCAAAAATATATTTAATGGTTGCATTTTCATGATCTCCACCTAGTAGAGTTTTCTGTCTGTGAATTGTCATTTCAGATATTTCTGAAACTTGGGGATTGGGAGAGGAAACATAATAGAAAGAGCCTTCCTCAAATACTTGTAGAACAGTTTTCGATCCTTGAGCATTTTAGTAACCTGTTGGATAAATGTATTATCCCGGTGTGTAAATATTCATAAACTCTGGTTTGAAAGTAAAAATCGCATACATGAAATAATGGAGCAGGGAGGTAAAGTTTTTAACAGGTCTGGTTTAGTTTGGGATTTTAGAAATAGTGATTTCTCCCATCACAAATGTCTGTTTTGTCTGGGGCAAATAATTAGCTGTGTGTTTAAAGCTTATTCTGTAATGCTGCCTCTTGGTAATAGGAATGTAGATTTTTTTTTAAAGGTATGTAAATTTTTAAATGTCCCAATTACTTGTGTTTTTCTTAATAAAATATTCCTGATTTTGGAGCTCCAATGTTCGGGGTTTTTTTTGGTTTGTCTTGAGTAAACGATGGGTTTTTACAGACAATTTCTGGCTTTGATTTACTGAAATGAGGAGGAAAGCTTTATAGGGAATATGGGTTTTCAAGGTAATCCTTAAAACTAGATACAGTATAGAGGAGCTGCTCCTGATTTAAGCCCTTGAAAGATTCTTTGAATGCTTATGATTAGACGGCACTAATTATGTATTCATGTAAGTGAGATAAAGGAAGTCCTTCACATAAGTGTTGGAAATTATTATTTTCACCTTTGTTGTAATGTGCTCTATAGTCTATTGAAATTTGTTGCCTGTAAGGGATTTCATTATGAGTCATTTTGTTGATATAAGGTTTTTTATTGAGGTGGAAGTTTGACTTTTTTTTTTCTTCCATATCGATGTAAGCTCAGGCTTTATTTTAGAAGTTACTGCGTGGGTAGCCTCTCAAGTATGGTTTATCCTGATGAAAATACTTGATGGCGGGGCCTTCATTGACTTTGATTTCCTAGCTGCTTTTCTTGCTTTTTTATTCAGCTTGAATGATTACATTAAATTTTCTTGATCCATATAACTAAAATTGTAGTCGGGGATAAGTTATTTACCAAAGTACCTTTATTTAATAGTTAACTAAAGATGCTTTTTATTAAAATTGTCCTGAAACTTTTTTAGTTTCCTTCCGTCTTGCAGATTTTGAAAATAGTCAGCCATCCATGAAGTTGGTCTGATCTCTTTTGGTGATATTTCTGGAGTTTTTTCACAATTGTTTACTTTCTATCTTCACTATATTCCCATAAATGAAGGAAAGATGAATGATTTGCAATGTAACCTAACTATAACTGGCATGAGAGTGCTTGAGATTCCCAGTTTTCTTGGGTGATGGACATTATAATAGTTTACTGCTCAGAAAATCGACATGTTCTTTTATTTTATTTAAAGGATATTTTGCGCCCTTGAAATACATCAACACTAGGAATACTGATTTCTTTTTTTTTTTTTTTTTTTTAGTTAAAGGAAAATCACGATATACTCTCAACCAGCTCTCTCCCTAAAATCTCAGGTACTGAGCTTCCAGCCTCAAACCTCATAGAAAAGAGAAGGATCTTTACACAACAAATCCTGCAACTTGCCAGGGGTTAGATTAGATGACACTTGTAGTCTCTTGCAACCTTATGATTCTCCTATCCCCTCTCCCACAAGTACTTGTTGATCGTATTTGCAGATCAGTAACAAAACCTTTTGTTAAAACAATGAGAAGTCCTTGTGGCACCTTAGAGACGAACACATTTATTAGGGCATAAGCTTTCGTGGGCTATAGCCAGTGGTTTCAAATATTATTAATGGAGACAACAGAGCATACTTCCATTTACTAACATGCTAACCTGTTAATGAAAGCAGTGCAAACAGTTTAGCAGTTCAATAAAAACAATGAACAGTTCACACATTCTGACATTTTAATTTTAATTTTTTTTTTAAATGAAAGCCACCATGTGCATTCCATCAGCATTGAAATATGGCTCAATCACTCACTCTGAAGTTTATACTATTTCATTTAAGAACACCACTATATTAGTGAAGTTGTTACAGGTCAAATGTGGAAAATGAGCCTCTATTACTGGAACAATTAAGTTTTAGTGTTAACTTTTGTAAGTATTCGCTGGGTGGAGTCAGTCTCTGTCGTGGATTTTACATTTAAACATATTGTTGCATGTTACCAGCAAAGATTAAAGTGATTGCTGCTGCTGCATTTTAAATAGTTCACACCTTTCCCCACATATCTGCCATGTAATGAGATACAAGTCAAAAATCAGAGACAAAATATTTGTATTCTGTATCAATAGCTGGCACACGCTTATTTCACTATTATGAAAATGTTCTTGTCTGAAAACATGGGAAGGGTAGATTTTAATTGGCTGCCTCTGTCAGTGATTATTCTCTGTTGTTCAAATAGTTATCTGGTTAATAAACCTTAGATATTGCGGTCTTGTTATGTGCTTAACCATCTTGTTCCAGTCCAACAACCCCTAACGTTTTGCTCCTGGTCTGAACTTTCTATAAACACCTCAGCATCTTCCACCAGCTGCTGAGGAGGCAAAATATTTTTCTATTTTGCTGCCAAGGAGACATCTTATAGAAGTAATTTCAGTGTTTAGCATTGGTCAGTTATGTGAAGTGCCTGCCATGGCCTTATTACACCCATTTAATTATTTTTAATTTTACTTTTTTCTTTAAAACATCCTGCAACATGAAAGATGCTTTTGTTGAATTCTAAATTAAGATTCCTAGCATGTTGTAACCTTGGTTACAACAGCTTTAGCTCCGGATTAGTTGAGAGATTAAGTAGCAATAAAAGAAAAAGTAGGAAAATTAGGCAAAATCGGTTATTGGGAGACTAGTGAAATTCAGAAAGATAAAGTTTTTAGCTTCACATTGTATTGGCTGCTATTCGGATTTGGCTTATTATTTATGATGATTTATTAATAATTTTCTGATTCTTTAAGGTGTCTTCTTTCAGCCTATATTTCTTACACTGTCTTCTGTTCTGTAAATGAGGTATTGGGAAAGGGGATTAGTCTTATCTGAGCTTTTTTTAAAGAAAAACTATGAAAATTTTATATTAAGATCTCAAAATTTGTGTACGTTTTGAAACAGATTTTTTTCTTTCCAATTGGAAAACTGTATACTAGTTATGCATAGTCATTTTCTAGAAACTGTTGCTTGAAAAGAACATGCCCCTTATCTTTACTGTGTTGATTGTTCTGAAGTCAGTTTGACATCTTTATATATTGAGTAACACTTTATATAGAGAAACTAACCGTGAGGCATTTTTATGACTTAAGAGAAACTGTCACCAAATTGACAGCAGTCGTTTGTGGAGAGGTAGGTCTGCTGATTACCGCTATGCATTTAATACTTCAAATTTGTGTCTGCTGTCCCAAGGTCAACCCTTAGAGATTTAATATAAAAACACAGAACTTCTGCTGTCTGTCATTAGTTATGGGTCAGTGGTACACTTTACCTCAAAGGTTTGGTTACCAGCATGGGGGTATTGCATGGGGTTCACTTGAAAAACTAGACACAACATCACTGTAGCTGTTATACATCTGAATATTTGCCAAATAGATAAAAAAAAAATTACAACTAAAAAAAAATTTTAAGCAAGTTTAAACAATAACAACAACAACAAAAGAAAAACCATTCAGAAAATTTCCCATAAAATTGTTACCAAATTACGTATAAATACAACATTTTAAATAATAGGTCCCTGAAAATATGAATGTTTTTGTTCGTCATTATGGAATAAACAAGAAAATGTCAAACTCCAGCGTATAATCTCATCAAAATCTGTTTTATTCCTCATGAGTCAGGGTAAATGGAAACCTGGATCTCTTGCATCAGGTGCACAGATGGCCTGATATTGGACTAGCTGGACAGATGGACCATCTCTCTTTGGAGTGCATTATGAATTTTGCCATTTCCCTAGAGCAGTTGAAAAATCAGTTTTTCTGCAAGTGACACCTTAGAATTGTTGCCGTCAGTGATCCCAGAGATTATCTGAAACGTGTACCTGGGTTATATAAATGATACCGAAAATTGTTCTCACTGAGTGGTACCAACTCCTTGTGATGTGGTGAAAAGCTATTCAGTCCAATGCAACTATCCCAAACTGCTTAGCACTTCCGAAAGAGAAAATTTCTATTATGAGTATAATATCTAACGAGAGTGGATGTTCAACATTGCACTGCCAATAATCATTCACCCTATACCTTTTTTCCAGTGTGTGGTACCTGTAGTTGCTCCTCAGAGGTGTAGTGAGCTTCTCCGATAAAGGGGTGGGAGGCAAGGGAAAGGATATTCGTAGTGGATTTGTTTAAGCTTGCATCTTGAGAAAATGTATCTTATAATTAGAGGTAGGGGGAATTGAGAAGTGTTTAGCCAGATATGCTCGCAGAAAATAACATTATCACAATTAAGCGGGGTAAGTAAACAAGCAGTTGTCCTATTTAAAGTATATTTAGCATATTTGCTCCACTTATGGAAGCTTGATGGCAGGAACAAATTGAAATACTTACCAAACAGTATGATGATAAGGGCAATCGGCATCACAAACAATCCAACCAGCAAGTCTGCCACCGCCAGGGACATAAGGAAGTAATTTGTGGCATATTGCAACTTTTTCTCCAGGGACACAGCCAGTATAACAAGTATATTTCCCCCAATGGTGGGGATTATAACCATTAGGGTCAGCAGAGCTGCCCACCGTGGTCTATTCCCCTGTTCGTCATTGAAGTAGTTCTGTTTGAATTCCCCTGTTACTGAGAGCTGTGTCAAAGATCCATTGCCAGATCCATACCCGTTTAAGGGATAGGACGTCTTTGTACCCAGCAGGATGTATTCAGGAATTGAGTTTTGCTCAGACATGTTGTAAGATATAGCAGCTGGCTGTTCCTCTCTGGTCCGGTACGATCCTGAAGAAAGGTCAGCATGGTCAGTAAGGTAAACCGGTCATCTGATGCTGTGATATGCTGCACCCATGCCAGAGCGTTAGATCTAAACTTGTATTCCGTTCCTTACTGCATGCACGTTCCTCTTAAAAATGAAAGTATTGACTCTGGCTGGCAGGGTCCAGTGGTCTGATTACTCTTCTAGAGAAGCTTAGGTTTCAGAAGGGTTTATGAGAGAATTCAGTGGCTGCGAGAAGGCAACAGTTTTTAGCTTCTTGTATCTTCCTACAGCAGGAAATATGGTGTGTGAAGTTGCATGCCGAAAGCTTCCCCCTACATACAAAATATATAGATTGCATCATTTTTTATTTACAAAGTGCAAAAACCTGATGCTTATGCTGTGTATGTACAACTCCTCCTCTGAGTGTCTAGTCTATATTAGCATGCATGTAGGCAGAGTACAGTACCTATATTTCCCCTGTTAAGAATCCTGTTTCCCCAAAGAGCTATCATCCCCCAGAGCATGGTTGCGAATGATATAGAAGATTTCTTTAATGGCTACAGTCCCTCATTTATCAGATGTAGGTCAGAGAGCAGTTAACAGTAAAACACTGGTTTCAGAGGAACAGCCGTGTTAGTCTGTATTCGCAAAAAGAAAAGGAGTACTTGTGGCACCTTAGAGACTAACCAATTTATTTGAGCATGAGCTTTCGTGAGCTACAGCTCACTTCATCGGATAAAACACTGGTGACTACATCTCAAGAGAGTCGTAGACAATTTATGGAACTCGAACATCTTAAAGTTACTCATTATTTAAATGGGAGGGACACGTAAAATCCGCACTGTTTGGAGCTCCTTTCTTTAAGGCTTGAGCAAGACTTTAATTAAACACAGCCTCCCCGAGCTCTAAACTCTGCTGAAGTCTTATCGCTTGCTTTTCCCTCTTACAAGCAGACACTTTAAATAGCCATATGCTTAAATATTTTCTAGATTTGGTTCATTGCAGGTTTTCTGTGAAGAAAGCCTTACCTTAGATTTCTCTTGGATTTTGTTTCCCTGAGGGTTCGAGAGGGATAAATTTCTTCTGCAGTTTGATCTTCTTTTTCATCACATGCTGGATTTCAGCACATAATTTTTTAACATCACTTTCTAGAAGACAAGTTTTTCATTCCTCTTGGAATCTTCTTAAAACAAAAACCTTTGTCCATACCTTCCCATTTGTTTTTAAACGTCAAGATTGAATTTCTTTTGTTTTTAAAGTCAAGTTCTTTGTGTGTATTTTCTCCAACTGGTATTGAATGGAGGGGAAAAATAATTCTTGCCACATTGTTGTTTTTTTTTTTTTTTAAAAAAAGCAAAGTTCTTGGTTTTCCGCTTCTCCTGGTCTTTTGGGGATCTTACTTATATGCTTAATGCATGTCTCTTGAGGGTTTCACAGTTCTTCTCCTGCCTCTCATTCTGTGTGCAGTTTTCTCTGCGTTTGTTAGCAAAACTTGCCGTCTGCTGCTATCGTTTGTTGATTGACTCATTCCAGTGCATCCAGCTCCAGTGATTGAAAACAAGGAAATAAATGAGTGGTTTTTTTTTACAGCTGGAAAAGAGCCAAGGAAGGTTATTTCCTTTTTATTTATTTAGTGCTCCAGACCTATAGTGTACATTCCTTGTCCCTGTGTCTGGATGTGCAGATGCAGTGTGTGACCACGCTTCACACTACAGTATACAACTGTATTCAAAGTAGTTCTCGGCTCGCTCTCTCTCTCTCTCTCTCTCTCTCTCAACATGAGCACAGTTAACCCTGGAAAGTTGAGAGTTAGTGTAAACTCTTCTGTTAGTTTGTTAGGCTTTGAAGTGTTTTGTTTTAGAAAAGTGTGTTCTAACATATCCTTTTAAATGCATACACTGTCACTTTAAGCCTTCCTAGTTACAGCTGCTTTTTATTACTTAAGAGTATTTTCTATTGTTGCCTTCCAACACAGTTGAAAGTTGTTAACTTGATCATACATCCCATCTATAAAACAGAAATTGAATTTACTTCTGAGGACAGCCACATGGCAAGTGTGCAATAATCAGACATAGGTGAGGTCATAGATTTCTACAGTTTAAGGCTGAAGGGACCATTAGATCAGTTAGATCAACTTGTATATCACAGACCATTAAATTTAGTGAATTGCTTATACTCGTCGTGCTCTGTCAGGACCAGGTCCCCAGTGAATCATGATTCATTCTGTATTAATTTTTAAAAATTGCATTCACTTCCTGGAATCCACATAGGTGAAGAGAAAAATCTGCTGTAAATAAATTATGGAAATAATTTAATATATGACATTTTTTGAACCTGAACAGCAACCTCTTAAGATTAACAGTGCACATTACAGATAAAGTAGTTTAGGATTTCTTTATGTCAAAGAAAAGGTTTTTCTCCCCCCCTCCCCCCCCAATTTAATACTTGCTGGTTAATAGGAAAAAAATAAAATATGCATACTTGTATTTTAACCATTTCATGGTCCTATTGCTCAGGACATAGAATCTTTTTGTAGTATATTCTTTCCACCATGTTAATTCTGTACATTCATATTGTATTACAGTGATGGTTATATAGTACTAATATGCTCATATTTTGTACTAATTTCACATGGGTGAATGGAAAATTAAATTACATTAATAACATGATAGCTTGTTCCTTCCACTTGGAACCAGATTAGGCCTGGGCAAGTAATATGTGAATGGTTAAAGAGATGATCGTACCAGCACTTGCATCTATTTATACTGCTTTAAAAAAAACACTCTGTTCCCACTTTGCTCTGTAAGCTTTAAATTTAACATGGAATTGTTTCCTATTGTGGGCTGTCAATATCTTTTTCAACTACGGTGAACAATTTATTTTAAGGATCCTCTATTTCCCCGCCGAGCAGATGGGATGGAGAGTCACAAATGACATCCAGTATTCCAATGCCTTAATACAGTTGCCTACGTTATGAAAAATAAATGCTACAGAATTACTTCCATTTTTTCTGACATATCTACATGGCACACACATATCTTATATCTGCATAATAGAAGGTGGAATAGAATTTCCAGAAAAATGTATGCCCCTTATTTTATATAAGGGAACTAGGACGGAAGATCTCCTGTTATCTCAATCCCTAGGAGTCTCATAGGGTCCGAGACATTTTATCTTCTGAAAAAAAATTATTTTAGGAAATGAAAAGTCCAGGTGAGGTAACTGCCACCTGCATCTAACCATCATGTTCCCTCTTGAAGTATCAGAAAAATAAACAATATCATGCACATGAAAATAAAACTGAAATTAATGCAAAGAGAAGAAAATATCACTCTAGTGACCATTTTTATCCAGTTTTCTCAAGGCTTCAACTAGGTCTTTGATTTTATGCCTGCATGTAACTGCAGATATGATTTTTATAGTGAAAATAATCATGAGGGCAGTTTTTAGTCCACAGATCTCTACCTGGTTTGCAGGCCTCATCAAGTGGCTGTATAAGTGATGTTTGGGGCTGTATAAGTAGGAGCATTGCCAGGAGATTGGGGGAAGTGATCATTCCTCTCTATTCGTAATTGGTGAGGCCTCATCTGGAGTACTGTGTCCAGTTTGGGGACCCACACTACAAGAAGGATGTGTGTCCTTGTTGCCAAGAAGGCTAATGGCATTTTGGGCTGTATAAATTGGAGCATTGCCAGCAGATTGAGGGAAGTGATCGTTCCCCTCTATATGGCATTGGTGAGACCACACCTGGCGTAGTGTGTCCAGTTTTGGTCCCCCCACTACAGAAGGGATGTGGAAAAATTGGAGAGTCCAGTGGAGGGCAACAAAATGATTAGGGGGCTGTAGCAGATGATTTATGTGGAGAGGCTGAGGGAACTGGGATTATTTAGTCTGCAGAAGAGAAGAATGAGGGGGGATTTGATAGCTGCTTTCAACTACCAGAAAGGGGGTTCCAAAGAGGATGGATCTAAACTGTTCTCAGTGGTACCAGAAGACAGAACAAGGAGTAATGGTTTCAAGTTGTGGTGGGGGAGATTTAGGTTGGATATTAGGAAAAACTTTTTCACTAGGAGGGTGGTGAAGCACTAGAATGGGTTACCTAGGGAGGTTGTGGAATCTCCTTCCTTAGAGGTTTTTAAGGTCAGGCTTAACAAAGCCCTGGCTGGGATGATTTAGTTGGGGGTTAGTCCTGCTTTGAGCAGGGGGTTGGACTAGATGACCTGCTGAGGTCCCTTCCAACCCTGGTATTGTATGATTCTAAGTGGAGATTAAGTGCTATGAAATGCACCTGCATTTATGTGTAGGCACAAAATGGACGCTGTTTCTGAAAATCCAGTCCTATTTGTTAGTTATTCTGATTTGTTGAGCTACTTGAGGGTTAAGAGGTAGCTAGAGAAAGTGGGAGAGAGTGAGGGAAATGAAGGAAGAGAGGATGAAAAGTAGAAGACACTTCCATGTGCTAAAGCCAAATTGTGCTGTCCTAGCACTAGCAAACTTCATAGCCATAAACCACCACCTTGAGAGGGGCCGGATGAGCGATCAAAATGAATGAGTCTTGTCTACCCTACAGCTTCAATTCCACCATTGCTCGCTTCAGTGGAGCTCTTCTGGGGTGACTCAAGGCTATGAAATGTGCTAGCATAGACAAAGCCATGCCGTAGGCAAGGAACACACCACGTAGGATGTAGATTGGTGTCCTTTTGTAGACAGGAAAAATAACTTCTTGGTGGCCCAGTCACAAGGTCTTTTCTCTCCCTGCTGACTTTTCTGATGTACACCTCTGGATTGAGGTCACCCACACCTTTTATACTGACCACCAGACAGTAGGTGTTAAAGCATTTTGCTTGCCACTGACCTCTGCTTAATTCAAACCAGTGACATCACTTGTATATACTCCTTTGTGACTCTTATTCAGCAATACAAGGTACCCCGCCCCCCATCTATTCCAAGACCTCATTACATCAGCATGTTATCTCCATCTTCCAAGCCCTTGCTCAGCTTTTACTTTATTTTTTTTTAATTTTGAAAAACGTCTTTGGTGTAATCCTAGCCCTGTTGAAGCCACGCCCAAGCTCCCATTGATTTCAGTGGTGCCAGGCTTGCACCTATTGTGAAAATGTAGATAAGTCTCGTCTTCCTCCATGGTTGAGACTTGGCTGAACTATTTTTTCCCTTTGCAAGAGAGTTTGGGAATATGACAATACGCTAATGAAACGGTTGCTAGTGTCTGAATCTCTAACACCCCCCCGCTCCCCCCCTCAAAAATCCAGAAAAGTACCCAAGTACATTAAAAGATACCTCCGGGATTAAATTAATCCCATTGACTTCAGTGTGACCACTTGTGTGGGTATAAGAAGTCGAGGACTTGGCCTCACGTGTTCAAATTCAAGAAACCGAAGTAAAACCTCTGGAGAAAAATACACACTAGCGCTCTGAAAAATTGTGGATGTAGTCACATAAGTTATTGATATCGGCCTATATTGGATCTGCGTCGTTATTTTCAAAGGGGTTTATTATTTTTCACTTGTCACATTTCTAAATTTTCTCTTTCACAGCATGTTAGGAACTAACCTTAAACCATTTCAAGGGGGAAAATGAGCAATAAAAGCGTAACTCTGTCAACCTAAATTCTCTGTTCCCTCTTGTGAAGGGACTCGCTGTCTCCAGCTGGTTTTAAATACATCCCTTGGTCTAGAAATTTCTATTATGAATCCTACATGTCTGAGAAACATCTATTTTGACTTGTGCAGTGAGGGCTGTTCCTTGCTGAAGTGAAAATTAAGTGTTTGTACTCTTCTGGAGTGCCTCACACGTGATTGTATTCTGGCGTTGTACCATACAAATGGCTCTTGCTTCCTTGCTGTGAGAATGGGCTCACTTTGAGAGCCTGCTGAGACATATTTTTCTTCAGTCCTGTGTTGTGATGTTCGCTATTTTGCACGAAAAAACGTGTCTTAAGGAAGTAAAGGCAACTACTGTCCACTGTGATTGGCTGTGTGTGTCTGTATCTCTCTCTCTCTCACAGTGAAAAGGAGTGCTTTTTACACACAGCCTATGGGAAAATAAGCTTTCCTTGATTGGTACAAAAAAGTGTTAATATAGTGGTATTGAGGTCTGGTATAGGGGATATTCTTAAGAGTCTGTGGATCTCTGATTCCAGTTGGCTAGAAAGCTGAATTCCTTGTGTGATGGTGTTTGGATTTGTACCTGCCCAGGTCTGAATAGCTGTCCAGGAAGCATTTCCTTCTGCAAGTTCCATTAGGTAACAGCAGAGACTTACTAACTGAATATTTGCTACTTTTGGCTAGCCTTCCTCCCCTGGTCATTTGCCCCAGTTTGGTGCCTAACTCTTTCTCTTAAAACTTTAATTCACATTTGCTCAGGGAGAGGGAAAACCTATGTTACAATATATACATTTTTTTTTTTTAAAGAACTGCTACCATTTCTTCAGCCCCATAGCTATGCTTGATAATTACAACCACAAAGTTAAGCTAAGGGCATAATTCTAGAAGGTTCTGAGTGCCTCAATTTCTGTTGAGGCCTTTGGTGATTGAGGGCACTCTGAACTCTGGAGATTCCAGCCATTAGACCTAGCATAGTACAGGATCGCAAAGAAAGCCAGGAGATAAGGGAAGGTCCAAGGGGAGAAGTGAAATATCCTGAGATATTATGCTTTAGCTGTGTACAATCTTATATTTTTCATTTTTGTCCTTTAGATCTAGTCATTTTCCAGTCTTTAAAATATAACTGACAATTTGAGGGACTAACAGAGCAGGAGTGATTCTGTGTTAATTTCAGCTACTTGCATACTTCTCCCTCATCTAGTCTTGCCTGATCCTACTCATGTTCCTCACAGCCTTCTCTAGAATTAACTCTCCTCATTTAACATCTACAAACTTTTCCACCTCATTGTTCACTCTTTTCGAGATCATTGCTACTATTTTATTGAATTTTTCCCTCTCCACATTAGATAAACTTGCACAGGTGAAGCTACAGCTATGCCATCAAACTGGTGCCAACCCCTAATGTAGATGTAATGCAGTAGTGTAAAGAAGAGCTTCCCCTGAGGGTGACCAACTGCTAAATCTCCCGGAAGTTCCCTCTGTCTAGCTGGCACTGAATATACAACTGGAAGTATTTTAGAGAAAGCTACTGCAGGGAATGAAGCTGGATTGGGCACAGCTTGGATTGAGTTTTTCCAGGCATGGGAATGGATTGACAAAGGTTTGGAGTTTCTCGAGAGAGGAGCTGATGAGCAGAATTAGAAAATGCCTGCCAAACATAACCAAACTGCATAACATCCTGTTGCATTCTCTCTCCCCCCTTCCCCATAGTCTGTTTTTTCTTCAGTTGTATGCTCTTTGGGGTAGAGACTGCCTTGCCTTGCCTTGTCTGTAAAGAGCCGTTGATACTTCTCTCTGTAGAAATGACTCCAGATCTTGTGATTAGATGTCAATTTTTCCACTTTGTGAAGTCATTATTGGTGAAGTAATTATAACTTTTTCTGCGTCATCTGTCATGGCAGTATCAGCATGCCAGATATTCCCTGTATGGAAATAGTTTCATATTGTATGATTTATTAAGGTCCAATAGTTGGGGAAAGTCATAAATATTTGGAACTTTCTGAAAAATATGCAGGGAGAATTAATTAAGAAGTTCTTAAAAGTATATTTGGCATTGTTCTTTAATTTTCAAGAGTCTTATTTTTCTCTAAATTGTAAAATCCTAAAATATTTAGAGTCTTTAAAAAAATAAATGCTTGCATAACTTCAGTGATGGTTCAAACACTTCCATTTTTAGTTCTTACCGCACACATGATGTGATTGTTTACTTTCAGCAGCCTTATGTACATATTGCTAATCTTCTCTGTATATTAATGGTTTATTAATTAAGTGTTGCTGAAATATACAGAGGAAATAAAGTCAATCCCTGTCCTGAAGAGTGCACAGTGTACAAAACGGACACAGAAAATGGGAGGCACTGAAATGCTGTTACCCTGGAAAATGAGCATGATATAAGAACCTAAGCAGGCTAGACACTGGGAGACCCCTGCAGAGGAGCTAAGTTTGTTTTAATGTAGTGCTTATACACTTTCTGCAAGAAGGGAGTTTAGAGTAGGAATGTGAATGAGAAGAGGGTGCATACACCAAAGAATGTCTCAATGAGATCCTTCTAGACAAGTCCACTAAGCTGCATTCTGCAGTAGTTGGGACTGAAAGTGATTTTCAAGGGAAACCCCAAATAAAATGCCTTAAAATATCCCAGCATACATGTTACGAAAAATTGGGTCACAGGGGCAAGGGAAGGAAACTTCTGATAACTTTGGAGATCAGGGGAAGCCATTCATGACTACCACTGAAACATGACCATCCATGGTCAGCTGATCAAGATGTTTTTGTACTCAGACCACCCTGTGTTCTGACTGGTTGAATCCTCTGCAAGGACTGTATTACAATCTTACCATATATGATTTTCTGCTTTTACTGTATGAAGTTTTGCATTGTGGATTTAGGAAAAGCTCTCATCCCTGGGAGCGGTGAGGAATCCCACATTTTTGCTCCTCTGAATAATGTTTTTGGGAACATTCAATGCTATGCTTAGTTGCTAATTGATTTATCTGTTTACAGGAGACTAGCATCTCTAAGAACTAATGAGATAATAGTTCAAATGGACCAGGTCCTTTGGATGATAAAGTTAAAGAGGCTGTTCTATGCTGTCTCTGTTCTGGCCCCGTGTTTCTGTAAAGACCCAAAATCCTTAGCTGCATGAGCTGTTTGTTTTTCTTTAGAGATTTTCAGATGAACTAACTGGTGAGTAAAGCTAATAAAATATCAGCCATTTTATTCTGTTGAGAATCTTTTTTTTGCTGTCCTGGTAGACTCTCTTAAATCTTTTTTTTTTTTTAAAGGTTTTGTTTGTTTGCTCGTAACGTGAGCCAGTTTGAGACGTGGAGACTGAAGTCTTTTATCCTCAGAATAGATACCAAATCAGTAAAATCTTTCCTGACCGTGTCTTCTGGAAATTGTCTCCACCCTATCCTAGTGGGGTCAGCTGCTGGACTGGGCCCATTCAGTCTCTGGCCTTTCTACTGAGAGAGTCAACTAAGAGGCACCAGTTGTGTTGGTGTGTTTTGGGATATGGATACTGGTTCACCAAGATCTGAGCTTCCTTTTCCACATAGGAGCCATTGAGCAGCCATCAGATAGTAATAAGCCCAAGCCATAGATTCATAACTGGTGTACTAGAGCTGGAAGGTTCTGTATTGCAGTAATTCTTTGAGTAGTCCACTTGGCAGGTGATACAGGAACAATTTTCAACTATCTGTCAGGACCCAAATAAGATTTCAGTGATTTCCTTTTTACTAATGGTGTAAAGCAGCATAAGGATGTTAGCTCTTGTAGGAGAAAAGCTAAACTCTGGATTTAGGCCTAGAGAGGTAAACAGCTTTCCAGTTCACTTTAAAATACTTGTGTAATTTTTTTCCTATTGGGAAATGGTAGGGATAGAGACTGAAGTCTTTGGGAAAGTTTGTGATGTGCAGTGCTTAATTTGTGCCAGGGCTTGCCAGGTTTGGCAGTTCATAGCCCTGGCACCTTTGGGCTTGGCGAGCAGTTCATAGCCCAGGCACCTCTGGGCTTGCCATGTCAGCTGTGAAAGTAAAAAAATAAATAAAAAAAATGCTTGATCCCCAACATCTTTCATTACAAATTAAGCGCTGGGGGTGTGGCTACATATGAAAATATAAGTTGCGGGCATTGAAAGCTGTCTTGTGTTCAGTTCATGGGGGGAAGGAACTTCATAAGAAAACTGTATCAGATGTTGACAAAGATATACTAGCATGGCCAGATTCTGTACTGATGAAGTGAAAAGCTTTGGACTGTAGAAGAAACCTGTTAAACTAAGACTTCAGTACAGCATGCATTTAACGGATGTGTCCTTGAGTAAGCATGCATTTAAGAGGGCTCCATGGTTTTATTACATGGTGTTACTTGATAAGGTATGTATTAATTCAGGAGATTTGTTCCAATAGTGGACAAGGATGTGGCTTCCTTTGGGATGTTTATTCTTTTAACTGGTTTGTTAGAGCAACATCTGCTAGTGCTGTTAAAATGACAATTTTTTTAAATGGTCAGGCTATATAAGACAAAACTTTAATTTGTTTAAAAAAAGATTTCTGACATTTGCTTGTGCAAAAGCCATGTTCATATTGTTAGAAACAAAAGGAAGGAACCCAGATAATTCAATTTAAGAATAAATATTTTATGTCTTTCTAAAATATATGTTCTAGTTTAATCACACATTATGGGTTTTAGTGCTGGAATTACTGGGTGATATTCAATGTATGGCCTGTGTTGTGCTGAAGAACAGATTATATGATCATAATGGTCCCTTGTGGCCTTAAAATCTGTCAAGTATATCTGTTTTCACATTTTCCCCCTCTAAAAGCTGTAGTGCAAAGTTGAATCCTCATTGAGATTCCTATCCGCTGAATCTCAAAATGTTATCCTGGTGTGCCATGCTTACTTCCATGTGTAAGATTTATACTTGATACAAGTCTGGTTGTTACTTGTTACTCTTTTTTAGATTTTCATCTGATCACTTTGCAAAATGGCATTGTGTTTTGTAAATGGCACTAAACATGGCCACCATTTTGTCCCAAATCAAGTCTTTATCATAAACCTTAGAACCTGAGTCTTTATCATAAACCTTAGAACAGGGGTCCCCAAACTTTTTACCTTGCAGCCTCTCTTACCCCTGTCCACACCCACACCCCCACCCCACCCCCCGGAGCTGGGGCTGGCAGTGGGCCCGTGGCTCCGGGAGGGGAGGGAAGCGGGCAGGGGTCAAGGGGCTGAGGCTGGGACCACAGCTGGGGGTGGCAGCGAGTGTAGAGCCTTGGCCGGGGGCCTCGGTCAGCAGCTGGGGCCAGGAGCAGAGTTGGGTGGTGGTTCTTCCCTGCCCACTATGGGGGCTGGCCCAGGCCCCAAACGTGCCTCCTGAACATACATCCATGCCCCCCTAGTGGGGCACACCCCACGGTTTGGGGACCTCTGCCTTAGACTGTTGTAAGCCTGTTACCCACAGAGAGGCTGGCAAGTGTTACTCATTAAGCACTGATGCTAAAATCTGTCCTCTAACATCACTATGCTCTTCTTTTGTCAAAGCAGTTTTATAGAACCTTGTTTCATACTTTAGCTCATTCTCCTGGCTTCCACCTTTTAGCTCTTCAGAGGGTGGGAAAACATATGGTAGAGACTCTACTGTGGAGCAAACTGGGGTTATTGAGAAGAAATGGGATTCCCCAAATGGTTAACCTCTGTACATCCACAATACAGTCAAGCCTTTCTAGGCTTAGCTGCCTGGTGGTCAGCAGAGTAGATACGCATGCAAATAATTCACAATTTGATTCTGTGAGAAAGCTGGTCTGTATTGAGAGCTCCAGTTACTAAGAGAGAATGCTTTCCTCCTGCATGTCTAGTGATGAGACTCAGTTTATCCAGAGAGTAAATATTTGTATCAGTTTAATGGCTAATATTTTTTCCTTACTCAGACAGGTACATTAGCTTTGCACATTTCAAGTATCTGGAAAATATCATCAGACTTCATTACTTACTGTTTCATGTTTTGTTTTCCAAAAGTGGGTCTACATAAGACCACCCTTGAGATAGCATTTCACTACTTTAATGATGGGCTATAGATAAAAGCATTCCAAACAATCGTCAGAAATCCTCTTGATTGTTGTAGATCTGTCTGAGAATTCTATAATAAATTGGTTTAAAGTAATCCTAAATTTTTAGTAGCAGGCTATCCTGGCTCTGAGGCATTTGTCATTAAGCTCAGGTTCAGAAAACTAGGTTTCACAGCATGATTAATTCATGTGGCTATTGATGCTAGCAAAACTATAATCATATCTTTGCCAAAAGATGTTTTTCTATACTTCGGCTTGTGGTCTGCCTGTTCAACAAAAGTTCAAGTAAAGCAAACACAAAGGTGTTAAGAACCTTAGTACACCAGCCTAAATGTTCTGCACAGCTGAATGCTTAGGCTCATTTATTAAAGGATTTGTCATTCCCTGTCTCCACAAAAGCTCGTTTTTTAAAGACACTGTCAGTGTTTGAGCTGTTGTTTGAGCTAGAAGATAAATCATTTTGTGAGTTCTTATAATTTATATAGTCCTCATGCCTACTTCTAGCTTGCAAGGTAGGATCCAGCGCTGTTCGCTTAACTGACCCTGAGCTCTTCCTCCTTCTATTTACATTCTTAGTCAAGGCTGCATCTTGGAGACAGTGAGCTCCCAGCCTGGCTTGACAGAAACAAACTTGAGTCATTCCCCTTTTGTTGGCTTTTCTTCTCAACTGTTGTCATTGCTCTTCCGAAAGAGCTGGACTGGATGATCTCTGTGCTGTCTATAGGTTTTAGCGCGGGAGTCTTGGAAGCAGGAAGGGATATGCTGGAAGGGGAAGTGATCTCTGTGGCTAGGTAGAGGGGGTGTGCACTTGCTCAGAATTCATGGCTTTCCCTCTGAATTATGAGAGCCAACCATCTTATTCCCATACAACCACTTGGTGCCATTACTGTTGGATGGTTGAGAGGCCTGTCAAGATGAACTGCTTCAGCAGCATTAAAAGCAGAAATGGCAGGCAACAGCAGATGTTAGTTGGCAGTGGGAGGCAACGGTGGGCGTGGAGCGTTGTATAGGGGAGTTTCAATGAAGATAGCAATGAGAGCTATTGGGAGAATTTGTGAGGGGAAGGTTAGCAGCACAGAATTGTGGAGTAGAAGCTCTTTGGGTGTCTGTAGACAGTGGATTTGGGACCTGGTCACGTAGTTTAAGTATGGTCAGGGAAGTTAGTCCTGTATAGAACAGAGGAAGACACGGTCGCCACTCCCAGACGTTAAGTGTACATTCAAATAAAAAACCAAATGTTGAATTGTAAATTGTCTTTTTTGTTCTGGTGGCTCACCTGGCTCATTGTTTGACCTGAATGTCTTTTGATGGAATGCTGACCTTTTAATTACTCTAGATGTCCTGTATTACTTGTGTGGAAACATTAATCCTCGCAAATTCCCTGTGAGGTGGTTTTCTGTTCCCATTTTTCCAGAGAGGAAGCTGTTGCAGGGAGATGAAGTGAGTAGGCCAAGGTCACACACTGAGTCAGAACTAAAAACTAGAACCCAGGAGTTCCTGGCTCACCTCCTGGTCAAATTGTTAGTTACAGCTGCCTCTTTATAGAAACTGGGTTAAGTTGTGTGGTGTTAAATCTGGGTTTAAAATTACAGGCATCCATACAAGAGCAGTCTAGAATGGAAGGTATTGTGAGATGTGCCTAAATAATACAGTGATGGGCACTATAGAAATACCTAGATGGCTGCAGTGACTGAACGATGACCCAAAGTTTCCCTTCCCTCTTTTTCAGGAACAAGTATGTGCTAACTGCTCTCAATATATTGCTGTTGTCAGTAGCGTTGTCAAGCAGGCTATACTTAAAAGATTAGCCTTGACAAATGTGAGAGCGTTTGTAGTGCTAGTGAGTTATGAGCTTTGGTTGTGAAGAGAACGCTCGCTTATTTTGAATGGGGAGAGTTCACTTCGGTAGGCTCACTTTGAAGAACTTCTGCTTTTCTACATCTGAAATGTTAAAACAGGCTGTTCACATTAGTTTGAAGAGTTGTATATGTCTCTCAGATTAATTAAATGATAAAATAGGATCTGTAAATACTGGAGAGAAATGAATATCCCCACAAATGTGAGCGGCTTGTGTGCTGCTTCGCAGGTATTAAATGTTCACCGTCCTTTCATTGCCACAGGCTCTGGGTTAGAAATTCCACTACTGTAGTGAATTGACAGGCCTAGCCGACTGCTGGCATATTTGAAATGTGCTGGGTCTGTACCATTTTTAGTCTATTGGTGTCAACTGACTGAGACAAAGTACTGAATGGATTATGGACTCTGCACCTCTCTCGCCTAGAAGCAATCTTGTCCTGCTGTTGCCACTGGTGTGTGGGTTTGAGGGACAAAGAGAACTTCTGTCTTCACAGATATGTCCCCTGATCCCAGCACTCTAATCATTTTAAAGTAACGCTGTCGGTTATCTATAAACCTTTACCAATGGGACTTGTGCATGTCATCTGCTGTGCACAATAGAGCACTTTACAGAGGGAAGTTCACAGGGCATGCCTGTCCTTATCTAGCACAGTTGTGTAGCTTAATCGAAAAGGCAACATGTGCAAATTATGTGGAAGGAGGATATATTTTTTTCAATATAGTCAAGAAGTAAAGCCTTTAAGTTCTCAAATGATATAATAATCCGAGCTATTCTTTTTGTCTTTCCCTAGGACTCCTGAACAGTGTCCCAGTGTAGTTTCTCTGCTGTCAGAAAGCTACAACCCACATGTGCGTTATGGGGCTGCCATGGCTCTGGGCATCTGCTGTGCTGGCACAGGAAATAAGGTAAGGACAAAAAGCCAATGATAGCTACTCCAAGGCTCTTTCTGCTATATTTCCTTCTACAGATAACGTTCATGAAAAGTATCACAGAAATAGAGAGTTCTTTCACACACACGGTCTTCCAGCCAGTTGGAGTGTATCCGCATTTCCTCAGATTCTGTGCTTTATTGCATTGAGTGAAGCAATCTTTTCTTCTGGTTGTAGGAAGAGCAAGTAGATGAGGCAGAACAAAATACATTTGTTCACAATTTCCACCCTCTTAGAGTTTGTCTATAGCAAAGGGTTTTTTAACTCTAGTCAATTGCCAATTAACTTG
This sequence comes from Caretta caretta, assembly GCF_965140235.1. Taxonomy (NCBI): domain Eukaryota; kingdom Metazoa; phylum Chordata; order Testudines; family Cheloniidae; genus Caretta; species Caretta caretta. The sequence goes on from NC_134214.1 coordinate 6,192,609, forward strand.
TTGGGTTGCATGTTTGTACATCTCTGGATATGGCACAAACATTTGTTCCAAGACACAAACATTTGTGGTTTACCCCAGAGTTTGACCTTTTTTTGGCTTACATTTTTTTAATTTTTTTAGCCCTGAGGGGGAAAAAACGAAATCATGTGTATTATCCTGACACTCTTTTCTTTGTTTCATAATCGGCATGATAGCCACATAGCAAAGTCAGAGAGCAAAAATGAAGCTTCATCTAACATTTTGCACTTTAAATGCTTGTACATTGAGGGTTCTTTCTCTTAGGGGAGTGAGCACTATGTGTATAGTGTTTAGCTGTCATGGTAGGTGGGGAATAGTTAGGAAATATAACTTTATTTACTGCTACAAGGAGGACTAAATTTTAACTGATCGGATTAGCAGATTTCAATCTGCTGTGGTACAAGGTTTTTCTAAAGGTCAATAACTTCATCTGTGGTTTCCAGTTTTATCCCTGTCTCCCCACCACCACCCCTCCCCCCGCTTCCTAGCCTTTATTAAAAATCCATTTCTAGATTCTTACATGTTCCTGCACACTCATGAATACACCTATTTGAAGTGCACATAGTTATGACATTCTCTGTCTGCACTCATAAACTGACTTGCATATAGCCTGAAAGCAAATTGGAAGCCATATTTTCTTCTAAGTTACTTCTTTTCAAATGGAATGTGGCATTGAGGAACTAATGTTCATGGACATGCTGCATCTGACAGCATTAATGAAAATGCTCATAGTTATACAATCCGCATCTGTTTTATTTCCAGATAATTTGTATGATCAAGATATTAGAACCTGTCTGGCTGAGGTTCTGTGCTTTATTTTTATTTCTTAAATAAAGATCTGAAGCATCTGTTTATGTTCGAATGTGTCTTCTGGGGCTTATATCAGCCTGTTTAAAGGCTAAGTTAATACATCGTAACTTGAGAGACTGGAAATGAAGTTAAGCTTTTTGTTAGGCTGAAGGGCACTTCCATCATGCATATTCTATAAATAGTATTGAACACATACAATGTTTCTGTGAGGCACAAATGAATACATGTAAGAAGACAGAGCACAGAAAGTTCACGTGGCAAAAAGTAGGTCTGATGTTGCAATGTAACACCTAGAAATGGTTCTTGGCATTAGTATTCTGGTTAAAGTCAAGTTGCTTTTGTGAGTTTTTCTGATGTATTCCTAGGAAATTACGACATTGGTGTGGACATTGCCAGTATGGAAGCCCTGCACAAAAGAGAGTTAAAACAGGATGGAATCCAGTTTACAATCAAAAGATTGTAGTACAGTAACTAAGTTGTAAAGTAATTTGATGTCCACTCTAGAACAGGGTGGAGTCCTAGGAATGTTTATGAACAAACTAGGTATTACTGACCGCTATTTGCATTCTGTGTTTCTGCATTCACCTGGATGAATTCCTTTCAGAAAGACACCCCCAAAGTATTGCAGAATGCCCCGTAGGTGCCCCTGTGAGGCCGATCCCTGGAGACCTATGGACGTACAAGTAGTTACGACACCTTTTTTCTGTGTAGTTTTACTCTTGCTCTTGAAGAGCCCTATTGAAAATATAATTTTGATTTGTAGTAACTGTTTTTCGTAAGCAATTAGAAGAGCATTTTAAAGGATGACTTACAAAGTGGCTGCACTCCTGTGGATAGAGATAAAAGTTGTATATGATGCTCAGTTTGCCAACATACCAAATTGACACCTACTTTACAGAAAGGGATAAGAGCGCCGGGTATCCACGCATACAATAAACTCTCTCTTCTGGACAGTTCCTGATTCTTTACATAATCAGTGTGCGATGCTGAAATACTTGTTGATACATGCTTTAGAAATGCTTAGTGACGCATCTGTTGTATGTCATGTTGGCTTCACGCTTGTATCTGTCAACTGACCTCAAGCCATGGAATGTAAAGAAAGCAATCATAAGTTCTGAAGCAACATATCGGTCTTCAAGACATAGATTCACTATATGTGTATATCTGTGGAGATAGCACCACTTGTATTAGAAGCGAAATATGTTCTTTCTTAGAATTAAAAGCTTTGACTAGTGGATAAAGCACAGGACTGGGAGTTAGGAGACCTATGTTGTATTACTCTGCTATTGACTCACTATATAACCTTGGGCAAATCATTTGACACCTCTATGCTTGTTACACGTTGGGTAAAATGAAGGTAACATTTACTTACCTTTTGTGCTCACTAGAAAGGGAAGCAGTGTATAAGTGAGGCAAGAGCAAGATATAGAAGTACAAAGTATGATATTTTTATCATTATTAATAATTCTAACCTGCCAAATACTTTTCACATTTCTGCTTGCAATAAATGCAGATTTTAGTCATTCTGGCATTGTTTTGTTCAGCAAATTCCTCTAACTCCTCTAGCTTTGAGCGAAAGTCCACTAGCATAAGTGCACATTTCTGTAAAATTTGCCCAGATATCACAGTGATGGGCAAAATATAAATATGGTAAACTATACCTCATTGCCACCTTGCTGATGGGCCTAATTCAATAACTCTTTATTAGACTGTCTGAAACCTGTTGTTTGAAAAGTAATAAGCTTAATTTGTGTATTTGTTTTTTAGGAAGCAATTAATTTGCTTGAGCCAATGACAAATGATCCTGTGAACTATGTGCGTCAAGGAGCTCTGATTGCATCTGCCCTTATCATGATTCAGCAGACTGAGATCACCTGTCCAAAGGTGAGCCATAGGTTATGCATCAGCTTGTATGGTGAGAAATGGCCTTGGGTAATGATGATGTTTCAGGGACCAAGTGTGCTGGGTGCTGTATGTACACGTAGTAAGAGAGGGGGTCTGTACCTTGAAGAGCTCATGATTGTAAGAGCGAAATTTAGAATAGTGCAAACTCTTGGCATGGTAGAGCATGCACTTTTGAATGGGAGATGGACACTGACTGGCACAGGTCAGGTAAACTGTCACTGTTTTAACTGTTGGTGTTATATAAGTACATCTACATTTTCTCCCCCAAAATTGGAAACCCTGGATAAGGGGATGAAAGCGAGATTGGAATTGCTAACAGGCACTTAAACTTATGCATGCATAGCATGTGTGAACATATTTTCTTCTCTTCTTTACTAAAGAGATTCTTGTTATGTTCGATTTAGTCCTGGGCAACGTTTGACGTACCTGCTATCAGGGAAAGTCCTGTTATATTGCATAGCTGTAACTCCACTTCTGCTGTGGCTTGTCCTTCAGTTTCGCTTGGGACAATTTTGCTGCCCTAAGAAGTTGCAGCAACTAAAGAGTGAACTCATTTTTTCAAAAACGAGTTTTGTCACTGTGAAGGCAAATGGGTTAATATGCACTATTAGTTTTTAAAACTAGATTGCCTGTGAATATGATAGGTAGTAATATGCAAACTGTTGCGTAGACTAAAAAGTTCCACATTAGCAGAATCAGATGCTGACAATTCGGAGCTCTCACATTTGATCAGCCCAGAGAGGTACTGATGCAGCAAGCCTTTGCTGGTTATACTGTATACTGCTAAAACAGCACTGCCTTGTGCATGGTAACTTTCAATGGCATTGTTTTGCAGTGTAGTTTAACTTTTGAAAAAAATCATCCTTTTATTGCCCCCCAACCCCACCCTCCCACCTTTTTTTTTTTTTTTTAGTTGCACTTAGTTGCTGAGACAGCAGAAAGCTTTTTCCGGTAGAAACACACATTTAATGGTGGGGTCAGGGAGAATAACTAGTTCCAAGGGAAATTGCGCAGACAAGGTTTTTTTTTAAAAATATTTTCAAGCACTTCTGTGTGAGTCTGCTGGGGATTGTGTGATTTTGCTGTTAGATATCACTAGTGTCCTAACTCTATTACAAAAAACACTGGGATTTCATTTGGAAGAGACTGAATGTGCCTTATATCACTATTATAATTCTGCTAGATTATGCAGTGAAAAATAAAGGTCTAGCAAATCCCCATATCCTCGTAGACCAAATTATATGAAGTAAATGTATCTCTACTATGGAAATAAACTCAGGAAAGGAAAAGTTTAGATATGATAAAGCAATCTCTAACTTTTGTGGAAGAATGGTCCAGAGGTCAGGATTCTAGCTTGGGACTTAAGAGACCTGGGTTCAATTCTGTGCTCTGCCATAGACTTCTTGTGTGATCTTGGGCAAATCGCATAGCCTCAGTTCCCCATCTGAGGATAATAAAGCTTTCCTACTTCACAGAATATTGTGAGGCTAAATACATTAAAGATTGTGCAGCATTCAGATACTGTGATTATAGGGGCCAGATAATTGCCTCAGAGTGATTCTGCATATGAACTACCTACTGAGTCCATTTGTAATGCTAGCAGGTTTTGAGCGGTATTATGCAAAAGACTTTTTGGTGATTATCCAAAGAAAAGTGCAGCCAGGGAAATAACTTGCAGAATTAGATGTTTTTAAGGGTTGATGAAAATTGGGAGACTTCTTTACCAAAATGGGACTGAAAACTCAGACTGTAGAGGTGTATACCTGGATGCTCTTCCCAAGGTTAACAAAACACAGTTGACCAGGCAGATGTAGGATGAGAGGCATAAAATTGGGGTTGAGTGGTTTATAAAACAAGCCGGGGTACCATGTGACCATTATATTTTTAAAAAGTGAAGTACTATTTACAAGCTGCCACTTATGAATTTTCGGTTACTTACTTTAGATGTAGATGGTAATTTAATTGACCATGCATAGAGGGGGAGGGGATACAAGCAGGACCAAGACACTTGAAAATAGCTAATTTATAAGCAAAACCCAAAGTGGATCAGCTTCACCCTCCTTCAAGGAAGAAGTTCAGCCAAAGGTTGCTTGTTCAGCCCTTGCTGCTGATCAGAAAACTATTCTAGGAGAGCAACCAAAGTTGGCCTTCATGAAAGATTAAGGTGGTTTCTCCTTGTGAAAGCACTGAATGACATTTAAAGGAATATTTCCTCACAGATGTAATAAATTGTGGAATGCCTCCTAAAGGAAATGAGTGGAAGTCTTATGTATTACAGGAAACTATCCTGCATTGCCAGAGTGGTGGACTAGATGTCCTAGTTTTTCATATCTCTAATTTTTATGGTTCTAGGGTAATGGGAATCAGAATTCTCTGTACTTTATCTGGATGCACTGGGGTTACATTGTCAATTAAGAATTATTATCCTTGGAAAACTTCTTCAGTGCGGTTTACTAGTCTGAAGAGAGATTCTTTTAATTGGGAGGTTTCAGAGGAACAGCCGTGTTAGTCTGTATTCGCAAAAAGAAAAGGAGTACTTGTGGCACCTTAGAGACTAACCAATTTATTTGAGCATGAGCTTTCGTGAGCTGTAGCTCACGAAAGCTCATGCTCAAATAAATTGGTTAGTCTCTAAGGTGCCACAAGTACTCCTTTTCTTCTTTTAATTGGGAGTAATGAAAGTGAATGTTGGCTTTAGCTTTGCTAGACTCTAGAGCCAGGGTAACTTGCAGCATGGAAAAACTACTCTCATAGTAGCTTTCTGAAAATAAGGTGTTGGGTGCTCCTAAAGGCAATGAAATTCAAGGATGGGAAGGAGCTGAGAGATACAGGTCTGGGCTTGAATTTTTTTTAATTTGTGTAGTTAATTCCCAGAGCTTCTGAAGTCCTGGGAGGAGAAAGACACTGCTATATTGTTGGGCTATCAGGGTGCTCCCATAGGACATAACAGCAGGGCAGCTGTGATCCGCCCTCAGTTCACTCTTACCGCTTATAGCAGCAAGACGGAACATGGCAAGCATCCGACCCACTAGTTCTTACCTCATTCTAAACTTTTTCAAAACCTTCCACAGTCTTCCAAACCACTTCTGATCTATGAACTGTTCCAACCTGTCTGGACCAAACTCTATCGGTTAGACCCTGCCCCTGCCCCCGCCCCCGTTTTTCTATACAGGGCTCCTTGTGTCAGACTGAAAATCTGTGGGCTTCAAGCTTAGTCCACTGCAGAATGGACAGATCCCCGTGAAGAGACACCAGTATGTGTGTGTCTTGCCAGGGGAAATTGCATATTCCAAGCAGATGCTTGGTATGCTTGTCCTCTGCTGGAATGCATGAGATGCAAGGCTGATGCTCCATCTTCTGGGTCAGTCCTTGAAGGTTTTGTCAGACCCAAGGAAAGGGACTCCGAACAATCCTGGTTTGTCCACTAGTAGGATTCTGGTGTCTTGTCAAGCAGATAGGCAATGCCTAAAATTAGCATGGAGAAAAGATCTGGCACAGACATTGGCTCCAGCATTGAAACCAGCACCAACACCTCTGGTATGGAAATCACACCCCAAGAGGGGCTGCTCTGACCACCAGTGCAGAAGCTCGAGAAGGATATCCGTGTCTTTCCGTAAGGGCAAACACTGCAGAGCCTTCAGAAAGGAGTACACCAAGCCCTGCACAGTGTTGAGAATTGGTGAGAGTGGGGGCCAGTGTGGACCAACCATTATCAGTACAGAGTTCTACAGGGGTAGAAAGTTGGCTAGATTGTCGAGCTCAATGGGTAGTGATCAATGGCTCCATGTCTAGTTGGCAGCCGGTGTCAAGTGGAGTGCCCCAGGGGTCGGTCCTGGGGCCGGTTTTGTTCAATATCTTCATAAATGATCTGGAGGATGGTGTGGATTGCACTCTCAGCAAATTTGCGGATGATACTAAACTGGGAGGAGTGGTAGATACGCTGGAGGGTAGGGATAGGATACAGAGGGACCTAGACAAATTGGAGGATTGGGCCAAAAGAAATCCGATGAGGTTCAATAAGGATAAGTGCAGGGTCCTACACCTACAGTCAGATCCACCATGACACATACATGAAGAAGAAAGAATGGTTACTTAACTTGCAGTAGGTTCCACGCGGATTACAGCCTCTCAAACAACCCCATTTACTGTAGGGTAACCATTCTCGATTAAAAAATACATTTCCAGCATCAGCCCTGGGTAAAATGGACTTAGAGAATTAATGGTTGTGGAGGTGGTTGCTGTAAACTACTAAGCAGAGTCTTGCTTGAATGGCATCATGATTATTTCACAAGCCTTGTTTGTTAAATGAGTTCATCTGACTGGTTAATTATCCCTTGTTGTTTGGAACTTGGTGATTGTTATAAATTCTATTTTCCCTCATCTCCCTCCGAGCGCTGCTTACAAACAATATTTTGTTATGTTGATGGCTTAACACTTCAAGACTATCTCAAAAGCAATCATCTTTTTGCACTCATAGTAGAATGGGGCAAATCTGTTTTTTTTTTTTTAACCAAAAATTCTAGGGTGTGTATCAAAACAGTACAGAGCTCCACTTCTGTTTGTTGTATCATTGCATGAAACCCACCTTTTCAGTTACCCATGAGATTGGATTAAATTCTGTTTTGGAGGTTGAGAGTGCTATAGTTTATAGCCATATCTGCACAATTTGTAGTTTGTCTCCTTTAATGTATGATGTGCTGTTAGTTTTATGATCCATTCCATCTCTTGGGGAGGAAGCAAATCTATCACCTAAACACATGCATAGAGCTGTCTCTCTAACAACCCCAACAAAAAACTCTTAGATGATCACTGTTTCTATCTCTGCATGGGACAGAGTCCTCTTTGAGTGGGAGGGGAGGCTGCCTAATGGAATTATAAATTATGAAAGCATCATGTGCAATCTTCTGGCAAGTGGACTTCAGTAGTTCAAACAAAGCCAAGATTTTATTTATACTTCTCTGGACGTTACAAACTGTGTAGCAAAGATTGTGCAAAACTGAGAAGGTTTCTTTGGAATCGAAACTTTAATTTTTCCTCCTCACTGGGTGCAGCGCTGGGAGAATATCCAACATGCCTTTTTAAACCTCTGCTGTTAGGTATAAGTGTAAAGAACCAAACTAGCTATGTACAGCACAGCACAGAACTCCACTTCTCTGTTTGTCTTGCATGAAATCCACCTTCTTTCTTAACCACGAAGGCAGCAGGAATGGCTTACTTTGTGAAACACAACCTTACACTATAGATACAATGAGAACATTGCAATACAAATATGTGACAACTTCATGATATGTGTTAGGAACCTGCAAATCTGGTTAGGAAAGCAAAGGGGGAGAAACACTACCCTGTCTGATATGTTAAATCTGATTTACTGTGGGTTAGCTTCGATATCTTCACAGAATCAGACAGGACAGAGTTCAGGAGAAATGGAGAGCTCCAACTTTGGCTTGTTGCATCTTATTCTGACCACTCCTAGCCCTGCTACCAGAACTTCCAGTCCTAGAGCTGGCGTTTGCGGATCTGTCTGAGGACCAGTGCTGAGCTCTTCCTCTAGATCCAAAATCTCTGAGCCTTGAAGTCTCATGTTTGCATTTTGTTGAACTCTGACATGAACATGTATATATGATGCAGAAAATCTTTCTGGGGAGGCATAATTAATAATAATAAACCCCCCAGCATGGAAAACCTGTGCTTAAAGTAAAAACTTTCCATTGTAGGTCTCTCGCAAGAGCATTATTCAGGAACCCAAGTCCTCCAATCTTGGACTGTTACCCTGGCCCCTGTTATGGACCATTTGGCAATCAGATCTGCTTACCAGCCTCTAATAGAAGGATCTTTAGTGTTTGCACATTCTATTGTGAAGACATTTTTGAAAGCACTAAATATGTATTTTCACCTATTTGTGAATTGCCGCCTTGCTGTGACTTAAATCCTAATACGACATTAATAAAATCGCCATTTGAACCTTTGAGAGGATGCTCTCTGTATCCTCTATCCCTCAGATCCATGTTCTGTGCAATGATGACCTCAGCCAGAAGAGTCTGTGAGGCCAGCCCTCATTTATACAGAGAGTCATAAGGGGAAGGTGGCTTTATGCAGCATCCTAAATAGCTGACTAAAGTGATTTCTAATTTCCATTTTAACCAATCCATTAATCTCCAAATAGTCTTGCCTAAACTTCACTTAGCACCAGAAGAGGCTAGGTTGAATAGCTTAGATGTTATGCTCTTAGCTTTTATTTAAATAGGGCAAAGTCCATATGAAAATTGCCTAGATTAGATTTAGCTTGTGTGGATAAAGCTGAGGGGGGATGGAAAGCGGTGGCATAACATCTCTGATCAGGGATTTTCTGATGAATAAAACTTAGTGTGCTGTCTTATCTATTAGGCATTTGCCAAGCACCGTTTTACTGTATCTAGGTTCTTCATCATACACAAGGATTACGATCACCTACTTTGAAGGTGTCCCTGTGTCTGAAAGTCTTAAAACACATACTTCACTTTGTCTAAAGCAACTTCCCTAGAAAGTCTCTGATGAATAGTTACAGAGAGATGCATTTCTGCTACCCGGTATTCTATTTGTACTACTTTCTACTTTATGAAGTGTTCCTCTAGATTTGACAGCTAGGTCTGATTCCCAATGCTGGAGAACAATTAACTAGCCTTAACAAATCTGTAAAGGAGGGAAGTACAAGAATAACGAATGAATCTCCCCAGCTGTGGGCTTTGTAGTGACACTACTCAAAGGAGAAAGGTGTGCATACACAGTAACTTCAGCTCTTCTAACAATAAACTCGTATTGATCCACCCGTTCCCCATTTTCAAAACCTTACTCTTTTCTAAGTCTGATACAGATGATGACTACGTGGAAAGGAGCTGAGGTGGGTTGGAGCCACAGCTCCCTAAATAATCTTGACCTTGAATGATTGGTTGGTTCTGTGAGGGGGATTGTGTACATTGCACCAATTGGCTACAGCTGTCTTCAGTGTGCTGCTCAATGACTAAGCACTCCCTCCTTCTTCGTAAACAGTCTTTCAAAGTCTGCATATTATGTGTGATGCTCATTAAGCACGGGGGTGGAGAAGTTGATTTTCATTCATTTAAAAAAAAATTATTTGCCAGAAAGTTAGTTGCAAATGAACCATTTCATCTAGTTTTGCATCAAACAAAATATCAGAGTTCTGTGTTTGTTCTTGTGTTCACAGCATTTGTCCTCAGCTGTGTGAGCCTGGGTTATTTCCTCAGCATTTCAGATATTGCTTGTGGATAGTTCAGCTTTCAATGAAATGATGGCCTATAGTTTTGGCCTTTTTTAATTATCAAGATGGTAAATCTTTATATATTATTACCAGAGATCAAATGAGTCACTGCTCAAATGTTTTGGGTTACTGCCAGGAGAACACAAAATAAATTTTGAGCTGACCTTTCTAAATACTGTAAAACTTGAAAGTGCCGAGAAATACTACGGGGGTGGAAAACAAAGCTCCTTGGGCTTCATACCACAGTTTAAAAAAACTATTTAAGAACTGTCATGTGCTGCTCATTGTGACATCTGACAACATGATTTGAATTGAAAACAAGGAACAGTTTAAAGTAAATTGCCCTCAATAGCCGGCACCTACCTACCTACCTGTACTGCTCCAGTCCATCATGAGAGAAACCTCACCAGCAGTAGTCAGTCAGTCCTTGCGCTGCACTGTGAAGGTCAGCCAATACTTGCCCTTGTAGATCTACAGCTGGGAACCTCTGTCTGAAAACACCCTGATGGAGTCCTGCTGTCATGTGTTCGTATCTAGGAACTGCCAGCAAAATCGCCTCAACCCAAATACTACTGAGGATGACCCTGCACGTAAACTGTCAGATCAGCTCTTGGATAAATAATTTGGGTAAATATCACCCATAGTATTTATCCAAGACCAGAATGGCTCCTGCAGTGGTAGTCAATGTCTTTCATTTCAGATAGTAAACAGCATAACAACTTGATCTGAAATAGTTTCATTCTAGCTATTAGACATTAATTCATTAACAGCTGCTCTGTGCCCATTCCACACAGGCCGTATTGTTTCATATGGAGCTCTGGTATGAGTGGCCTGATAAAGTTAGTGACAGCAAGATGACTTTTATTCTAGTTTGGTTCCTTACACTCCTCATGCCATGGCTAACCCTGCTGGACCTGCACTGATCCTGTGATGACACTGCTCACAGGTTCTTGGTTCAGGCTTGGTGCTAATACATTTGATTTGTATGTTCTAGTTCATTAAAAGAAATGTATTTAACGTGCGTGAGGGTCAGCAGCATAAACCATCTACAGATAGTTTGTGACTAAGGTTTGCTGGGCTTTGATGCACAGGTGGAAGTGAATAACTTCCTGCCCCTGCCCCAAGATCTGCCTCTCATTTCCCAAACCAGGCCTTTCTGGCCTGTGCACAGAGGCACTTCACTGTCAGACTTCAGACGCCAGTGTGAACATTAGCAGTTCTGCTGAATGTCTCTTTGCTTCATACAGGATCTGTTTCTCTGAAGATTTGATTATTGTGTAAATTCCAGATTACGGCCACGTGGCTAGCAATTTTGCCGAGCATTGTAGCAGCTGTCAGTTTTTATAAATAATCTGAACCCAAAAAACAGGGCCCAGAGCCACAGGAACGAGGTGACAATACTTCATACGAAAGGCAATCTAATACTCAAACTAGTCTCTTCAACATACTGTTCTGCTCCATCTTCTATAGTTTTGTATATGTCCCTGTTTGTTTGAGATAGCACTGACAGAGGCCACAACTAGTGCTTGCGGCTTCCTTTTCAAAACGTTCATTCACTTTGTCCCATTGAATGCCACGGAAGCCATAGTTCTTATAATTGAAAACCCAGGGTAGATTCCAAAGGAGACAGCTGTTAAGACACACACTATCTCAGATCCTGTGACTAGGAAGAGCAATTAGAAATATTACACTAAATGCAAACGGATGTCTCTTTGCAGGGCACAAGAGATCTGGCATGATAAACATGAGTAAAAACATGTATATTAAATAAATAAATGATTTCTAAGCCCTGGTACAAGATTTTACATTTATAAAATTCATGATAGCATAACAAAAATAAGTAAAACATAAAATAGAGGGGATTTTTTTGGTACAAGATATCTCAAATACTGAGAGTACATTGTGTGTATGTTTAATGTATATATAAAATTTTAAATTGCTTCCTTGTTTTAGCATTCACAGCCTTAAGGAAACTTAGGTTCTTTAATTTAAAAAAAACAAAAACAAAAGCAATTCTCAGTATGAGGGGGAATTGGCCGAGGAAGAACCTTATTAACAAGAACTTGGCTTGATTTACTGTTCTCTTGGAAAGGGTGAATAACAAGAGTAATTGCATCCTCCTGAAGTCTCTGCCTTCTATCCTTGTTGAGAAATGTTTTGTTGTTCAGCTGCATTGTCCTTTGTTTAAAGATGGCTGATCTGTCACTCCTTGGTTACAAGTGTAATGTGCGTGGAGAACAAAAGAAAAGTAGCAATCGGTGTTTAACAAATGGTGGTTACTGATCTGAGTGGGTGTGTCCTTCACCATGATGATGGTCTAGAGCAGGGGTTCTCAACTTTTTTCTTTCTGAGGGCCCCCCAAACATGCTATAAAATCTCCACGGCCCACCTTGTGCCACAATAACTGGTTTTCTGCATATAAAAGCCAGGGCTGGTGTTAGGGGGTAGCAAGCTGGGCAACTGCCTGGGGCCCCCATGCCACAGAGGGCCCTGCAAAGCTACATTGCTCAGGCTTTGGCTTCCGTCCCAGGCTGCAACCCCATGCGGTGGGGCTTCAGCTTTCTGCCTTGGGCCCAAGTGAGTCTAATGCTGGCCCTCCTTGGCGGACCCCCTGAAACCTTCTTAAAGAAAAGGAGCACTTGTGGCACCTTAGAGACTAACAAATTTATTTATTTGTCTCTAAGGTGCCACAAGTGCTCCTTTTCTTTTTGCGGATACAGACTAACACGGCTGCTACTCTGAAACCTTCTTGTAGCCCCCTAGGGGGCCCCAGACCCTTGGTTGAGACCCACTGGTCTAGAGTAGTGGTTCTCAACTTGGGGGTACACAGAGATCTTCCAGGGGGTATATCAGCTGATCCAGATATTTGCCAGGTTATACAACAAGCTACGCAAAAGGCACTACTGAAGTCAGTACAAACGAAAATTTAATACAAAGACTTTTTTATACTGCTGTATATACTACACACTGAAATGTAAGTACAATATTTATATTCCAGTTGATTTATTTTATAATTAGATGGTAAAAATGAGCAAGTAAGCAAATTTTTTCAGGAATAGTGTGCTGTGACACTTGTATTTTCGTGTCTGATTTTGTAAGCAAGCAGTTTTAAGCGAGGTGAAACTTGCGGGGGATGGGAGTATGCAAGACAAATCAGACTCCTGAAAGGGGTACCGTAGTCTGGAAAGGTTGAGAGCCACTGGTCGAGAGCGCCTCCAGATTAAATGTGGTGACTTCTAAAGGAGCTGATTGCTATTATAACCAGAATTAATTGTCAGAAGGTCAGGGAAAGAGGATGGGGTACAGTGCACTTTCCCTTTAAGGCAGCTGTGATTCAGCCAGCATAGTGCATTTTTTCTGTCTGAGGAAAAACCTTTTTGGATGGAACACTACATTGGCTAAAGGACAGTTTCTAAACCAAGGCTTGACCCATCCACAGTCACTGACTAAACTATCTTTTTTAAAATGAGCTGGCCTGAACCAATTTTAAAACTAGCTCAGGTAACACGGATTTAGTTCCAAAACAGTAACTGAAAGAAAACAAATATTTGTTTGGATAGGATCCCATTTCCTTTGTAAGTATCAATAAATCAGCAGTGTTGAGAGACAGTATGTCATGTTTGGAAAGAAACCATTGTTCTCTAACTATAGATTTTTCAGCAGCTTCTTAATACCTCTAGTCCAGAATTTGCGTCATGAAGTATAGTGGAGAAATCGTTTGCTATCAGTTTGGAACAAGAGATTGATTCCTTTTAGCCCTGAAGTGTGTTGTTTCCAGTTTCACATAGTGTTTTGAGCCTCCCGTAAACATTTTTACTATAAAGCCTAGCAATATTTTATGGTAAAATATCTCTTGGATTCCAGTCCTCTCCTGGTCCTCACTGACTATGATTGTTTTCTTCCAGCCTTGTTGAATCTTGGTCTCATAAAATGTAATTCCTAACATGGTTTTCTGGTTTGTTGACTTCAAGACTTCGCAGACTAGATGATCATGATGATCCCTTCTGACCGTAAAGTCCTATGAGTCATGTTAATGGTCTTGATGGAACAATCTTTCTTTGGATATTTTTTCTTATGAGGTGCAGGTGGGGAATCTAATAGTCTGAACTCAGTAGTAGGAGCCAGGACCTCCTGAATTCTAATCCTACTTCTGGCACTTCATATTTTGGTCTTCACTAGACAAGGAAATAGAGATATTAATTGCAACAATTACTCTTGTCCTTGCACCATTCCGTATATCCATTCTTTTGATGCATTCCTGCCCTGTACACCTTCTGCCCATGGTTGCACTAGTATATAATGGGTCTCCTGAAGAACTGTTGCTGGGAGCAAGGACATTTGTTAATTTCAAAACAAGAAGCAGTGCATTGTGGGATGGAGCGAGGCAGGACCGGCTGAACTAGTGCAGTTCCAGTGCTTGAGGTCTCCTGTACACAGTGGGTAGAAACTATGATTGTACATTGTTCCCTAATCAGGCACACCTGAGCTGAAATCCTTGTTCCAAGTCTTACCAACAATTTGTTATAGTAATTGTCAGTTATAAAATACCTAAGAAGGCAGCTGTGGGTGGAAGATGAGCTGTTGAATGTCATAATTTCCATGACATGGGACATTGTGAAAAACGCATTCCATTTCAAAAAGAAGAAAAATAGAAATTTCAAAAATCTCTACAGAATGGAAATCTGAAAAAAGTAATTTTAAATGCTCATTGTTTTGTTTCCAAAATTCCATGCTCTCAGGGTCCCAGTTCCCCATCAGCCCTGTCCCAGGCAGGGAGCCTGAAACCTCTGAGAGCCCCCAGGCTTTCCAGGCTCGTGGTTCCGAGCAAGGAGTCTGGAAGACCTGGGATCTCCAGCCCTGGAGCAGTCTTCATGGTAGGGTTGCCACAGAGCCAGGAGTCCTGGAAGCCTGGGCTCCCCAGCAGCCTGCCAGGTGTGCTGGCAGAAAGCCAGGCCAGGTTTTGTCAAACACTGTCTGTGTTTATAGGAAGTTCATTGAAACAAATTTTTGTGGAACATTTTGGTTTCAACAAACCAGCATTTTCCATCAAATACTGGTTTTGCTGGAGAACTCCTGACCTACTCCAACCACAGTGTGTCTTACAAGCAGAAATACAAGGGTCTCTTTCAAACGCTCATCAGTGGGGGCAAAGTCACTGATTGGTCTGGACTGTTCTCTGGAGAAGAAGGTCCTCTGGGAAAACGTTTAATAGGTATTGGGAAGTATGTTATGGCAGGAAGTGAGCATCAGCTCTTGATAGAGTTTTAAAACTGCGTGTAGAATGTTGGAAATCTCACTGTGGATCAGCTGTTGTTTCCGAGTGCCTCCCTAGTAGCTTTGCTGCCTTAGCAGATATATGTGCTCACTTACCTGCAGCTGAAGTGAGTACCTGGTAAGAGGACTTGGGGATTACCAACAGCAAAATTGACCATAGGGGAAGAAGCCTGCTCAAACCACCTTCTAGCCATGCCTGGGAATGGCAGGAGTCTTTTTGGTGGGCCCTTTTCAGTTCCTAGGTGTGGGGGGCATAGATATAGTTTGGGAGGGCTTATTGCAGAAACAGGAAATGAAGGGAAACTGGTGCTACCATCAGATGTCATGTCTACTCTGGAGATACATAAAAGAATCCTAGTTGTTTGACTTGCCTCTTTCTACTGTGATTGAATGTGATTGAACCCTTACAGAGGAAGAACTCCCTGTTTTCTGTGGCTAGCTTTTCTGTTACTGGTGTGAATCAATATTTTACCTCCGGTTTTCTTTCTCCTCTTACAGGTCAGCCAGTTCAGACAGCTCTATTCCAAAGTCATTAATGACAAGCATGATGATGTTATGGCCAAGTTTGGAGCAATCCTGGCCCAGGGCATCTTGGATGCAGGTAATTTCCTTAATATTAAAGCAGTAAAAAGTTCTAAGACTTTGACCAGGGCCTCCGGAAGTGTTCTTGGTCTCTTGAAGCCAATGGTGAAAAGGATTTGGAAGCCTGGAGCTCTGGCTAATCTAGAGCTATTCATCATTACATGTGAGTTTCACAGGCGGAGGCTTATCACAAAGGGTATGATAGTTACAGGGGTATCGGAGCTTCCATAAACCCCTCGTTTTCAGGGGGTTTCACCTGACTGCAAAAATAAAACCTCTTCAAAACAGTTTCAGTGTAAAACTGTTCCAAACTTTAAAGGTAATCCTTTTCCAGATTTCTGCTCAAAGTGTCATTTTCCTTTGAATCCATTTGTCATCCAGAGCCTTGATTTACAGTACGTAGGTGGTGTTCATATGTTGCTTCCTTTCTATTGAAAGTAGTTTCTCCACAAGTCAGTTTGGAAACCTTGCGGTATTTGTGTCTCAGCTTTCTTTGGGTTCTGTGTTAAATTATGTTTTTAACTCCATTAGTGAGCATGTTTCCTCATTGTTGGGGAAAAGGTTCAGAGAAGGAAGCACAATTAATTGTATCAGTATTATTACAGAAAAGCCAAAGCTGTTGTCATCAGAGGGCATCTGCGTAGGTCTGTAGCTTGCCAGTTTGGAGAATTTCATTACACGACTTCTAGTGACTAAGTGTTACACCATGGATTTAAACTACTAAAGCCTTTATAACCCTTGGTGCTGAACAACAAGACCTATTAAGGAAAGATTCCATGGAGAAAAGGAAAACAAATTAAAAGATGTGCCCTTTCCTTTCTCAAGAGCTCACTCTTGCAGGGCTCTTAATTTAGTGATATCAGATGTTCCTATTCTTCTTCCAGTGCTTGCTCATGTCAGTTCCATTCTAGGCGTGCATGCCCCCACGTGCACAGTCGTCAGACACTTTTGCCTTTTGCCTTAGTGGTATCCGTAGGGTCGGCTGTGGCACCCTCTGGAGTGCTGCACTCATGCCTCGGTATATCAGGCACCACGGGCCCTATGCGCTCTCCGTTCCTTGTTACCGCCCGGGGAGGGTCAGGGGGAGGGATAGCTCAGTGGTTTGAGCCTGCTAAACCCAGGGTTGTGAGTTCAATCCTTGAGGGGGCCATTTAGGGATTTGGGGCAAAAATTGGGGATTGGTCCTGCTTTGAGCAGGGGGTTGGACTAGATGACCTCCTGAGCTCCCTTCCAACCCTGAGATTCTATGAACGCCTCTTTCCCTTGAATCATAGAATATCAGGATTAGAAGAGACCTCAGGAGGTCACTTAGTCCAACCCCCTGCTCAAAGCAGGACCAATCCCCAATTTTTGCCCCAATTCCCTAAATGGCCCCCTCAAGGATTGAACTCGCAACCCTGGGTTTAGCAGGCCAATGCTCAAACCACTGAGCTATCCCTCCCCTCCACCCTTGCTTCACAAGTGGTCAGCGGTTTTTTTTCCTCCTGCTTGAACTCTGTGCTTGAGCTGTAAATAGTCTGTTTATAGTAGTTTAGTTAGTAAGTAAGCAGTCAGTCAGTCAGTTAAGGACCCGGAGGGGACTTTGCTGGAGGCGGGGCATGCCCCAATCTTAGGGGTTTAAACCCGACTCTGACTGCAACAGGCCTATGCCTGTTAGTGACCCGCACAGCAGCTGTTTGAAGTGCCTGGGGAAATCCCATAAAAAGAGAAGTGTCACATCTGTAAAAACTTGCGTCCCAGGACACAGAACATGACATTTACTTGAAGGCCCTCCTCTCATACTTGGAGCTGGCATGGCTGGGCACAGCACACAGCGCTTCGACTTCGATGCCCCCTTTGCTGGTGCCCAAGAAGAGGGACCAGGCACCAAGCAAGCCAGATCAAGGGACATTGGGTATAGGACCCTGCTCGGGCCACCCGCCCACACTGGACCTGCAAGGGGGCTCTGCCACAGGGAGTAGCACCCCCCTAAGGACCCATCACCAACTCCAGGGAGCAGTAGGAGAACCAGGCTGATGGCACGGTCAGCGCCCTCTTGGCACCCGGAGAGCAACAAGGATGGACCCAGCTAAGGCTCCCCATGAGGGCAAGCTGGCCATGAAGGCGTCCCAGAAGGCAAGCAAGCACTACCGGTCTCCAGAGCCAAGGCAGAGCCCTGTGTCATCATGCCATTGGTCTTCTCTTCAGCCCAGGTCGCTGGTTCGCCACAACAGGTCACTGGCACTGCATTCCCGGTCTCTGCCTTCGCGCCAGGGCTCGCCTAGAGAGATGCCAATCATCTTACTGTCGATACCGGCCGTCTTCATGGCGACCGGTCACCGTCACCGAGGCCTTGGGGACACTCTCAGCTGAGCGCCGCTCTCCCTACTCCTGGCACCAGTCTGACTATTCCAGGCACCGGTTATCTGCGGCAACGGTTAGCCGCCAGACCCACGCCTCGACGGCCCCGCCTTGGTCTCCGGAGGAAGAGGACTTCTCCGGCATGGAGATGGGGCTCAGTCCCTCATCTACACAGCAACGCGACTGGGTTCTGGAAGGTGCATCCACAGTGGCAATGCCGACCTGGCAACAGGGCCAGTGACTGACCCAATGGCCCTATTGAAACACCTGGGGCATGCCCGTTATGCCGATGCCCCTGTCCCACCAGTCCTCAGTCGCCACATTGGACAAACCTCACTCGGCATCGGCAGCACCAGGCTTGGTGCAGGATACGCCGGTGGGCGCTGCGGTGGAGGAGCAGGTGCCCACCCCGAGACCTCCTTCCCCTGCAGGGGAAGATGCCCCGGGCCCTCCCCCAGTAGTCTAGTCATCCTCTTCCTCTCCAGACGAGGCGGTGGCAAGGCCCTCCCAGGCTAGTCCACCGGGACCCTTCATGGACCCCTCTCACGAGCAACTCCTCGTTCAGAAGGTAAACCGCCTTCTACAAGTGTGGGCAGTGGAGGAGGTCCCTCCGGAAATGAGGGGAAAGGGTTCTATTCCTGCTATTTCCTGATCCCGAAGGAAAAAGTGGCCTACATCTCATTCTCGACCTGCGACGGCTCAAAAAATACCTCAAGAAGTTGAAGTTTTGCATGGTATCCCTGACCTCCATCATTCCCTCCCTAGATCCGGGAGACTGGTATGCTGCTCTTGACTTGAGAGATGCTTATTTCATATCTCTGTCTTGCCAGGACACAGACGGTTCCTTCGTTTTGTCGTGGGCCAGCACCATTTCCAATTTACGGCGCTCCTCTTTGGCCTATCCTTGGCCCTGTGGGTCTTTACAAAACGCATGCCCCCCCAGTGCTGCTTACCTAAGACTCCAGGGGGTCCAGATCTGTCCTTATCCTGACGATTGGCTCATCAGGGCAGATCACGGGATCACATGCAGAGCAGCCTCAATCTGGTGCGAGCCACATGCCATGACTTGGGCCTGTTAGTGAACGAAAAGAAGTCAACCCTAGTGCAATGGATAGAGTTCATCGGGGCAGTTCTCGACTCCATGCAGGCAAGGACATTCCTTCTGGAGTCCCGCTTCATGTCAAACATAATCTCCTGGGTGAGGGATAATCCACTCACCACCGCCCACACCTACTGACGATTGTTAGGTCATATGGCGTCCTGCACCTACCTGGTCCGCCTTGCCCGGCTCCATCTCTGCCTGCTGCAGGCATGGTTAATGTCAGTCTACGTGCCCAACAGGCATGACCTGGACCTGGTAGTCAAGGTGCTGGACCACTCAGTGTGCCTCCCTGGAACCAGGAAGGTTTTGGTGGATCGCCTCAGCAGAACCTTCTCGTCTCGCCTCGAGTGGTCTCTCCACCCTGATGTGGTTGACCAGATCTTCCAAAGGCGGGGGTTTCCCCAGGGAGACTTGTTTGCGACTCGCCACAACAGGAAGTGCCACCTGTTCTGCTTGTTCTGGAGGATCGACAGGGACTTCCTGTTGGATGCCTTTCTGTTCCCGTGGTTGGGGTATCTGATGTATGGTTTCCCGACAGCGCTGTTGCTCCACAAGGTCCTCATGAAGGTCAAGCAGGACAAGGCCAAAGTCATCCTGATTGCCCCGGCTTGGCCTCCCCAGCACTGGTTCAGCACGCTTATGGACTTGTCGGTGTTGGCCCCGATGCTGCTGCCCTGCTGGCTGGATCTCCTGTCGCAGAATCATCGCCGGCTCCTGCACCCAAACCAGGCGGCTCTGCACCTCACAGCTTGGTTGCTCCATGGTTGACTGCTGAAGAGCAGGAGTGCTCAGCGTGAGTCCAGCAACAGCCCTCCACTAGAGCTACCTATCTAGGTAAATGGAAACGCTTCACGTGCTGGACTTCGGCCCAAGGGGTTGGGCCTGAGCAAGCCTCGCTGCTGCTGATCCTGGACTACCTTGTGCATCTTCAGTTCCAAGGGTTGTCCCTTTCATCCATTTCAGGGCAGATGGGTCTTCGTGCATGGCATGACGGTCCGGTTCTTAAAAGGTCTGGAGCAGTTCTATCCTCAAGTCTGGGATCCTGTCCCTCCTTGGGAGCCTAATCTGGTACTCACATAGCTCATGAAAGCGCCCTTCGAGCCCTTGGCATCCTCTTCTCTTCTTCTGCTCTCCTGGAAAGTGTCATTCCTGGTGACGATAACTTCTGCCCCAAGGGTTTCCGAGATTAGGGCACTCATCCTGGAACCGCCTTATATGGTGTTCTTCAAGGACAGGGTCCAGCTGCGACAGTATCTGGCTTCCTGCCCAGGTGGTTTTGTAGTTTCATACGAGCCAGGACATATTTTTGCAGTCTTCTTTCCAAAGCCTCTTAAGTCTGAGGAGGAACATAGATTGCACTCCCTGGACATCAGGAGTGCGCTAGCCTTCTACATAGACAGGACCAAACTGTTTTGCAAGTCAACTCAGTTGTTCGTCGCGGTAGCAAGTAGGATGAAAGGTCATCCAGTGTTTTCCCAGAGGATTTCATCTTGGATCACCGCCTGCATCAGTTTCTACTATGATCAGGCGAAGGTGCCTACGCTGGCAGTTGTCACCACGCACTCAACTAGAACGCAGGCCTCGGCGGTGGCCTTCCTGGCCCAGGTGTCCATTCAGGATATCTGCAGAGCTGCTCCCTGGTCGTCTGTTCATGTTCACATCTCACTATGTGCTTACCCAATAAGCTCGAGATGATGCTGGCTTTCGCAGAGCAGTGCTGGAAAATGCACGACCGTGAACTCCGAGCCCACCTCCAGGGATATTGCTTGTGAGTCACCTAGAATGGAATCGACATGAGCAAGCACTCAAAGAAGAAAAAACGGTTACCCACCTTTCATAGCTGTTGTTCTTTGAGATGTGTTGCTCATATCCATTCCATGACCCACCCTCCTGCCCCTCTGTCGGAGTTGCTGGCAAGCAAAAACTGAGAGGGCCTAGGGCCGGTGGTGCCTGATATACCAACTCATGAGCGTGGCACTCTAGAGGGTGCCACAGCCGACCCCGCAGATACCGCTAAGGCAAAAGTCTCCGATGACTGTGCACGAGGGTGTGCATGCACCTAGAATGGAATGGACGTGAGCAAGGCATCTCAAAGCACAACGGTTACGAAAGGAAGGTAACCTTTTTTTTTCTTCCCACAATCAAATGTGACTTCCACCTCCTGTCCTGTTGTACTACGGGCCATTTCCCCCCTTGAATCCTCTCATCCTACATCTGAGAGCTTCATTCACAGCACACTTGCTGCAGCTTGGTCAGAGGACAGACACTGACCTTTATGTTTTAGGACCATGGCTGGTAGGAGACATTGGCATCACTACAGTCATCTTCCTTCCTCCGCCATCACCCCTCCCCCTTATCAGACCTGAGCTCGAATAGCCTGGTTGGCACAAGACTCAAGGCTACTCCCAAACCATAGTCTCCTGTGGTGTAGCATGTTGCCATGAAGCCTCAGGCCAGCTGGGTCATAGATTTTCTTTCATAGATGTGGACCTGCTTTGAACTTTATCTCTGTCAGGATCAAGTTAAAAAATTCAGGTAAAATCTTGTTTCCATCTTATTCATTTATCATACAGCAGCTTGGAAGAGAGAGAGAGAGAGAGGTAGGGGGTGTGTGGGTGTGTGTGTGTGTGAAGAGAGGGGGAGAGTGTATGAAGTAATCGTAGGACTGGAAGGGACCTCGAGAGGTCATCTAGTCCAGTCCCCTGCACTCATGGCAGGGCTAAGTATTATCTAGACCATCCCTGACAGGTGTTTGTCTAACCTGCTCTTAAAAATCTCCAATGATGGAGATTCCACAACCTCCCTAGGCAACTTCGATCCATCGTCTACAGCCAAGCTCTGCGATACAACCGCATTTGCTCCAACCCCTCAGACAGAGACAAACACCTACAAGATCTCTGTCAAGCTTTCTTACAACTACAATACCCACCTGCAGAAGTAAAGAAACAGATTGATAGAGCCAGAAGAGTTCCCAGAAGTTACCTACTACAGGACAGGCCTAACAAAGAAAATAACAGAACGCCACTAGCGGTCACCTTCAGCCCCCAACTAAAACCCCTCCAACGCATTATTAAGGATCTACAACCTATCCTAAAGGATGACCCAACACTCTCACAAGTCTTGGGAGACAGGCCAGTCCTTGCCTACAGACAGCCCCGCAACCTGAAGCAAATACTCACCAACAACCACATACCACACAACAGAACCACTAACCCAGGAACTTATCCTTGCAACAAAGCCCGTTGCCAATTGTGCCCACATATCTATTCAGGGGACACCATCACAGGGCCTAATAACATCAGCCACACTATCAGAGGCTCGTTCACCTGCACATCCACCAATGTGATATATGCCATCATGTGCCAGCAATGCCCCTCTGCCATGTACATTGGTCAAACTGGACAGTCTCTACGTAAAAGAATAAATGGACACAAATCAGATGTCAAGAATTATAACATTCATAAACCAGTCGGAGAACACTTCAATCTCTCTGGTCACGCAATCACAGACATGAAGGTCGCTATCTTAAAACAAAAAAACTTCAAATCCAGACTCCAGCGAGAAACTGCTGAATTGGAATTCATTTGCAAATTGGATACTATTAATTTAGGCTTAAATAGAGACTGGGAGTGGCTAAGTCATTATGCAAGGTAGCCTGTTTCCTCTTGTTTTTTTCTACCCCCCCCCCCATATGTTCTGGTTTAACTTGGATTTAAACTTGGAGAGTGGTCAGTTTAGATGAGCTATTACCAGCAGGAGAGTGAGTTTGTGTGTGTATGGGGGTGGGGGGGATGTGAGAAAACCTGGATTTGTGCAGGAAATAGCCTGACTTGATTATGTAAAGAGTTGTCACTTTGGATGGGCTAGCACCAGCAGGAGAGTGAATTTGTGTGGGGGGGTGGAGGGTGAGAAAACCTGGATTTGTGCTGGAAATGGCCCACCTGATGATCACTTTAGATAAGCTATTACCAGCAGGACAGTGGGGTGGGAGGAGGTATTGTTTCATATTCTCTGTGTATATATAAAGTCTGCTACAGTTTCCACGGTATGCATCTGATGAAGTGAGCTGTAGCTCACGAAAGCTCATGCTCAAATAAATTGGTTAGTCTCTAAGGTGCCACAAGTCCTCCTTTTCTTTTTGCGAATACAGACTAACACGGCTGTTACTCTGAAACCTGTTACAGGCAGAGAAGCTTAGTGTCATCTGCCGTAGCTGGTGCAGTTGAACTTGTAATCCTTTATGGGAAGGAAAAGGGGAGCAATTCTATCCCAGCGACAGGGCTTTAATACAGAGGGCAGCATTTTCAGAGAGTTGGGGAGAGCTGTCACGTTTTTTTGCTCCCACAATGATGTAGTCATTAGACTTGTGGTGTCGCATGAGGGGGGTGCTGTTGAAGTGGAAATAAAGAACTTGGTCAGTGTTTAATTGTTAGGCCTAAGCAGCTGCATTTCGCTAGAGACTTGCCTTGTTAGTTTCAGTGTACAGGGTTTTTTTTTTAATGTTAACTGGGTTTTCTCCCGAAACCCCTAAGCTTGTGTAGTCTTTTCCTCTCTTGTCCTTAGCTGACAAGGGTTCTTTCTCTGTCCCTTCCCAAATTGACAGACCGTATCTGAAAAAGTATGTATTAGTAGGTTAAAGCTCTAAGAGTGAACTTGTGATCTCTTTTAGACCTCACAGTTTAACCTACTTCAAGAGATCCTCTGTGCTCTAAGTATCTATTCTGGTTTTAAATCTTCCCCTCTCTACAAGTGAGAAGGAAACACCAGCCAAGGTCGATAAGCCAGCATTTATGTACTGCCACCAAAATGCATTTTCTGCTCCAGTGGTTGGCTCAGGAGCAGCCGCTAACTAAATTGCTCCTGAGTTAAAATTGACAGCACTGGCAATCCTGAGGCTGTGAGAACACAACCAAGTTAATTTCAGTTTCTACTGAAGAAACAAAGGACATCTGTGTTAACTAAATGCAAAGGGAGAAAAATACAGTTGCATTCTAACAGGAAAATACAAACAGAAGTAAAGTACCGAGACTTTAAACAAGTCAAGTGCAGGACAGTGCACTGCCCTTTGCAGGGCCCTGTTTTAGTGGGGATTATCTTCCCTCTCAGTCAAGAGTGTGGTGGAGGTGGGTGGATAAGGAGTGCGCCAAAGATAGTTGAATGGGTCCTTTTGTCTTTTGGATTGTGAGCTCCTTGCACCAGGTACCATCTTGGTTTTATGTCCTATACTGTGTAGCACAGAGCTCAGAATTGAAGCTTAACTAATAAGGAATGGCTAAGAAGAAGTTAAAATCCACAGGGGTAAGGGCAGGTGCGACCAAGCCATCATGGATTTTTGGTGTGGTTGTGATGCTAGGAAGACCTCTTAGGAGGGCGAGGTAAGAAGTTTCCTTCCAAATTACTTAGGGAAGAGCTCACTTTGGATTTGTGCTTGTAAGTCCACCTCAGTATTGTTACCCCAGTAAACATAGATCTGTCAGGAAATGTTTTTCCTGTTTCAAATCCTAAACTCTTTTGATTTCTTGCAAGAATACATTCAGCTGCACAGAGGGGTTCCCTCATATACCTCCAATTCAGTGTTGCTTTCAACTCCTATGAGACACGGAAAAAGCACTGCTCCTTTCTCCCATCCTTGCCCGCCTCTGTTTACAGAGTCCCAATTTAAAATCATACCTTCCATCAGTAACTCTAGCTATTAGAAATATAAGACATTATGTATATTAATACTTTTGCCTGCTAGATGAGTGCTGTCTTTTGTGTTCTATTGCATATGCGAATCACCTCGCGGACACAAGTTGACATTGACTCTGCCAGAGGCTTGGTGGTTTATTGGATGAAATATTGACCTTTCTGCTCTAGAAATATAGCACAGGTGGTCTTCATGCTGTCCTAGGTGAAGTAAGCTATGTGCCTCTGCTGATTTAAAAAATAATCAGCATGGTAGTGTTGGGGGAGCCTTTGGGCATTTTTTTCCAGGGGCTGTGAAGTACCATCACACTGTTGTATGTTGATATGACCCAGTAATGATGAGCTGAACACCATCGTGTTGCACTGGGCCATGCTCTCACAGTGTCTTCAGCAAGGGATTTGTCCCATCAGACAAACTTACAACTGGGTGGGAGGAAATCATGGAAGTTAGACCTTGTCTACACTAAAGGGAAAAG
The DNA here is from genome assembly GCF_965140235.1 of Caretta caretta. NCBI lineage: Eukaryota > Metazoa > Chordata > Testudines > Cheloniidae > Caretta > Caretta caretta. The sequence goes on from NC_134214.1 coordinate 6,218,056, forward strand.
TCGATTTAAGCTTCGCAATTTGAATTACATGAAAAGCGTAACTCAAATTGACATAGCTTAGATCTACTTACCGTGGGGTCCACGCTACACATCTTGATGGGAGAGTGTTTCCCATCGACTCCCCTTACTCTTCTTGATCCTGGAGTCGACGGGAGAGCGATCGGCGGTCGATTTAGTGGGTCTTGACCCGCTAAATCGACCGCTGATGCATCAGTCGCTTCCGGTAACTGTAGACAAGCCCTTAGATGCTTGCAGCACAGCCACTTAAGGACTGAATTCACTGGGGTATATAACAGCAAAACCTAGTTTGTGTTCTTTGCTGTTATGAGTCCATATAAAATCTAGCATAGCAGATCCTGGTAACTTTAGGGTTACACACTGTAGGTCCAACAGACTTTGTGTCAGTAGCAATATAGGTGTGGGGGGTGAATCTTATGGTTATCTTAGGAGCCCTGAAGATTCTCCATGTTTAATCTCCTTTAAGACCTCATTAGAGGCATCATCTCTGGCCTGGAATGTCTCTCTTCTGAGCCTGTTGGTGCTGCTGCTTAATTGTTAAGGCAATAACTGTTATGCAACACAAGGTCCTTCCATCTTTCCTGCTCCCCCACAAAACCGATGTGGATGTGAATGTTGAGTGTGCATTTATGGAGAGCAGAGAAAGTGGCATGAACGTATCTCTGAGATCTGTCACTCAGCCAGGAAATTCCAAGGAGTGGATAATATAATTCTGAAGGTTAAAAATAAAAGGTTGGAAAATAAAATTCCAGTAGTTAGAATAAAACAAGATTAAAGTTGCTTCAGCAATGTGCAGTTGGTTGCTTTTCACAGTCTATCTTATGATCATATAGATAGTAACACAGTAAACTAAAAGCTTAAACGTACAAAGGGAGAAAAGGCTAGAAACCAGGAACGTGCAATGTCTTTATTTGCAGGGAGTATGTTTGTGCTTGTACAGTGCTTACCGCAGTGGGGTCCTGATCTCTGAATAGAGTGTCTAGCTGCTACTGCAGTACAAATAATTGATAACAATAAACCAAAAAGAGGGGAACTGCAAGAGAGCAGTGGGCGGAGCACATAGGAGATGTTTGTAAGATGAGATGGCGTCCTTCTCTTTCCTCAGTAAGAAAACAGCACCGCATTGCCTTCTTTCAGAAGGCAAAGGAATGAGTGTGAAATCTTGTGGTGACAACAGGAAAGCCCCAGAGAAAGTGGGTGTGCAGACATTGGGATGGCACAATGCAAGAATCCTTTTCCTTTCTTTGTGTGTGTTTTAAACAATGGTTTTCCCAGCTTGATCACAAGCAGCAGATCTGATTTTAATCAGCTACCATATTAGCAAAAATTGATCTCATTATCCTTTGTTTCTTGGTGCATCTCCCAAACTCTGGCAGCAGCAGCACTGAGCAGCTCCACTTCAGGTGGCTACTTATTTTATGCAGGGCAGAGGAATGCTGATCTGGGTCTGGGAATCTGTTATAAATTGCACTGCACTCGGAATGAGTGCTTGATTGTATTTTAACACAATTAGCCTCTCTGCACCTGGCCTCGTCAGCGGTAATGGACTTGCCTGTTGCCCTCTTCAACTCACTCTGCTAAACCCATCAGAGGACTGAAAATCAGATTTACACTTTCGTTCTTTGCCCGCAGCCCTAGCCTTCCAGTTCAGTTTCTAGCTGAGTGTTTCTGCACTTTGTCAACATGTTAAGTTGTTTTGGTCTCTGCTTTGCTAGTACAAAGCTAAAGACTTTGTTGTCTGACAGAGATTTAATTCTATTGCAAAGCTTGCACAAGCTTGTCTCTTTGCTGCTTAGATTGATAACCTCTAGAAATTACTGTCGAAGTTGCTGCTGTTTACATTTTTTTCTACTAGGATGAATAAAAGCATAGGCGTATTTCATCTGTAGGACAATAGCAGTTCAGGGCATAAGCCTTAGCATTGTAAGAACAGTCCTATTAAATGAATATCATAGAAAACCAGATGCACAGTCTGTGTTTCCTGTGATCTGTCGGTGATTTGCATGGTGAAATTGGCAGTACCACAGGTCTGGCTGTTTGCTCATGCGCTGACCCTTCCGCTGTCCATACCACAATTGAAGTGTTATTGTCTCGATGCCCTCTTGACAAAATTCATTTGCTGGGGGCAGGGAGGGGTTGTCTCTCCGCTGGTTCCATGTTGGGACAATAACTAGCTGCCCAAAGCACCACTGTAAATTCCATTGCCACAGGCGGTGGTGCATAACCTGAGACCAGAAGCTGAACTAATAGGGGAACTGCGTCCCAGAGGGTTTGCTCTTCAAGTTGAGTGTTGAGGACACTGTGGTTTAGTTTCTGCTATAATTGTCTTCCTGGCAGTTGTTTCAGAGGCAGCTCATTGAAGTGTCTGTGTTGAGCAGCGCTGAGAAGCGGACTGGCTGCCCTCTCCTAACTGACTCTGTTTGTGATTCTCCCCTTCTCCTCAGGTGGCCATAATGTAACTATCTCGCTGCAGTCAAGGACAGGACATACTCACATGCCTTCAGTGGTGGGGGTACTGGTCTTCACTCAGTTCTGGTTCTGGTTCCCCCTGTCACACTTCTTGTCATTGGCTTACACCCCAACCTGTGTCATTGGCCTTAACAAGGACCTTAAGGTATGTGCTTCCATGGTTGATACAGTAGTCTGATGAGAGATGAAATAGCTGGATGACAACTGCCTGCCGTTCCATAATGTTTTCCATCATAAGCACCAATCATTAGCTTTCTGCGAGTTTGTTCATGAAGGGAATCTTACTACAAACAGCACAAGAATCATGTGTTCTGCATGGTGCTGAAGAGTATCAATAGCTGAATGTTTATGATGAATTGCTGGTACATTATGAGTTGCTGGCACAAAGAGAGCAAGGCCTTTCCTAACCATTTTCTTTTCATCGCCAAGGGAATTCAGTCTGTAAGTTTTAACTTCCTGGGGTCCTTACGTTGCACCAGTACCATTGTGTCTGGCCTCTGCATTAGCTTTCTGGTTTACCCCCTTTTCATTCTGAATGCTGTCAGCTCATTTGCAGAGAATCTGTGGAGGTCAGCCTGGCAGAGCTTTGGGCACCATCCAAGTTTGGGAACTCTTTTTAAACTCTGTTCCTGTTGAACCAGCTTCTAACAGTTTGCCTGGCCATCATGTCCTAGCTGCTTATTATACAACCTTGCCTTCTTGGGAGGAGATAGAGAAATCATGGATGTTACAGTGTGAGGGGGATATGAATACAGCCCCTATTGTAAATCTCTGAAGGAGTCCAGTTGTTTGAGGAAAGAGTTCCAAAGATGCATTGACTGCATTGTGCCCATTGAAACACTATAGTGTGCCTTGGTAATGGTGCACTAAGACCTCTTCATGGGCTGTAATATAGGATAGGCTAGGAGATGGCTTTAAACATATTTTGACCTCATCCACTGTAGCTAGCTAAAGTGTGCTAGAAACTGTAGCTGGAAGAGTGTGAAAAGCTAATATTAATCGTAGTGCCTCAATTTTGTTTGAGCCTTAGCGTAGACAGGGCTGATATTACCGTGGGTGACTGGTGGGATTTGAATCATTCAGTCCCTGTGGGTAGAGATCTGAGTATTAAAGATTGCATCAGGTAAGCCCTTCAAAAGGTTACACTTTAAAGCTTCCCATTACAGAAAGCCTAGTGCCTCCTGGCTAAGGATGTGATGCTCTCTGGGTTTGAAAAATATGCCTAAAACGTGGAATGAGAGGAGCCAGTATTTCACTCTGACACTAGTGAAAGTCATTGGTAAATCAGCAGTTTGAGTTGAGTCAGAATCTAGAGTGATGGAAGCCTGAATGTTTTGCAGTTTGTTCTGCAGTCTCCCTCTTTGTGCTGGAAAAGCCTGATCGTGCACAGCAATCTTTCGCAGGCTTATTTATGTGCACTGGCATATTGTATTGGTTATCTGGTTTTCTTTCCTGCACTGTGTACATTTCACTACAGGGAGATGAAACCTTGCAATTTCAGAGTCTCTCATCAAATGGCACTAGCTTCATTAAAATATTGGTAGATTCTAAACCCACCAAACTGTCAAACTATGCCCATGAGGATTCAGGAGTGAGGCTAGAAATAGGACATGCTTTCTGGATTCCTAGGTATAAAAGTAGTGAAAGGACCAATTGGTCAGCTAATTCCTCTCCCTACATTGTAGCACTTTGAGGGCTATCCTCCCCTCAGCATGCTAAGTATTTATTTGACTCTTCTGTTAACACTGAAGGGATTGGGGAACACGCTTGTTGCACTGCTGGTATAGTAACAGTGCCCAAGTCCTGTAGTTCTTGTTTGTTGTTACAGTGAAAATTGTGCTAAGACCAGGATTTAAATTCAGCTAGAACTGTCTGGAGCCCAGCTCTGGTAATATTTTCATGGCTCTGGGGGCCCGTGAGCTAGTTCCAGGATGTCCGTGGGGCTGCACAGGGCTGGAGTCACAGCACCTAGCAGAAACCCCTAGCCCCACCACAGGGCAGAAGCCCCAAGCTCCACTCCTTCCCCCCCGGGTCTGGTAGGTGAAAAATGGAGTGGGCATGGGGGGCTTCAGAAAATATTTCAAGAGAATTTAAGCCCTGGCTAAGACCCCACATTTATGAAGGGACCAGTTCAAGTTCCACTGTTAATTAACTACATCTCCAACTCAACTCAATATCACCCTATCATTCTTCCCTGATCATACCCAGAGACTCATGAGGGGCTCCTGGTCTTCAACCTCCAGAGTCCTCCCTGGGGAGTCCCACGTGGATCCACTTTCTCCCTCATCCTGTTCCATAGTTACATAAAACCACCAGAGGAGATTGTGGAACAGCATAGACTGGAACGCCAGCAATGCCCAGACTGAACCCAGTTCCGTCACCTTCACTCACCCATAGAGCGCTGTATCCCAGCTGGGCTGGGACCTGGCTGAGATCAGCAACTTCCTCCAGGAACAGCTAAGGTGACTTTGGCGGGGAGAGAGAGAAGCACTTTGAAGAATTCACTGCCTCCATGGCATCCTCCTCCATCAAGGGCCTCCAAGCGTGAGAGCAGCCATCGGCCATGGTGAGCTCTGGACTTCTCACCACATCTGGATTCCAAATAGCTACAGTCATGGGAAGCTCTCTTTCTGTCTACTCTGCCCCCTCCTGTGAGGATCAGACTTAGCCTCAGTGACCCCTGAATCCATCCCCCTGGGTTGGCTAATGTAACTCTCTCCGCCAAAGAATGAAACCAGCAGCTGTTGTTTTTTTTTAAGGTTCCAAATAAAGCAGTACAGGGCTCTGAGAAGCTGTCACCCCCCTGCTCTGCACTGGCTCCCTGTGTAATATGGGTTAAATTCAGGATTACAGTTCTTACCTTCAAAGCAGTCAGCAGGACTGGTCCAAGTTACAGGGCTACAGCTGTTTGCCATCACCCGGCATAACGTCAGAGCAGAGCGGTCTGTGCCAAGGGACTGCGACTCCGGAATGCTCTCCCGTTCTGTGTATGTTAGTGTTAAATGATGGCACCCTTCTGTGTGCAGCTAACGAGTGATGTCTCAGTTAGTCTGAAAGGAGCTTGGTTCAAAAGGCCATTTCTGTGTAAGCTCCCCATTGCCGTTGTGATGGGTTGGATCACAGAAACCCCCTTGGGAACTGCCACCTGATGTGCTGAGACTACCCATGAGCCTGTTTCCCCTGGCAGCTTAGGACGTCAGTGCCCTGCCTGGTTTGAGCCAGATACGCTACCCTGCCGCAAACCCAGACCCAGGTCTGACCCATGTCCCCTAAACGCTGCAGGCTTAACTGAAAACAGCTCAAGAAGTGTTCCTGTTTCTAACACTCAGATGCCCAACTCCCAACGGGATCCAAACCCCAAATAAATCCGTTTTACCCTTTATAAAGCTTATACAGGGCAAACTCATAAATTGTTCACCTTCTATAACACTGATAGAGATATACAGTTGCCCCCCTCTGCCCCCGGATTAATACATACTCTGGGTTAATTAATGAGTAAAAAGTGATTTTATTAAATACAAAAAGTAGGATTTAAGTGGTTCCAAAAGTAACAGACAGAACAAAGTGAATTACCATACAAAATAAAATAAAAAACGCAAGTCTAATACAGTAGGAAAGCTGAATACAGATAAAATCTCACCCTCAGAGATGTTTCAATAAGCTTCTGTCACAGACTGGATGCCTTCCTGGTGTGGGCACAATTCTTTCCCCTGGTACAGCCCTTGTTCCAGCTCAGGTGATAGCTAGGGGATTTCTCATGACTGTAGTCCCTTTTGTTCTGTTCTACCGCCTTATATAGCTTTGGCACAAGGCGGGAATCTTTTGTCTCTCTGGGTTCCCACCCCTCCTTCTAAATGGAAAAGTACCAGGTTAAAGATGGATTCCAGTAGCAGGTGACATGATCACATGTCACTGTAAGACCTCAAGCCCTCATTCCTCCCAGGCTGACTCACAGCAAGGCCTGCCTGCAAACAGAGCCATCCACAGTCAGTTGTCCTGGCTGATAGGAGCCATCAAGATTCCAAACCACCATTAATGGCCCACATGTTGCACAACTACAATAGGACCTCAGAGTTATATTTCATATTTCTAGTTTCAGGTACAAGAGTGATACATTTATACAAATAGGATGACCACGCTCAGTAGATTTATAAGCTTTGTAATGATACCTTACAAGAGACCTTTTGCGTGAAGCATATTCCAGTTCCATTATATTCACACTCATTAGCATATTTTCATAAAATCATACAGAGTGCAACGTCACAGTGGTAATATCAGACCACCTCTCAAATACTAACAGCGGCCGCCCAGGGAATTGGTGGCAGTACTGGGATTTGATCCCAGATCTCCTGAATCCACATCCAGTGCCACAACCATACAGCCATCGTTCCTCCCTCGGCTTTCTGGGGCTCTCAGCTCTAATTGTGCTCTAATTCCTTGTGATTATTTTTTAAGGTGCACAACATTTTTCATGTAAGTTGAGCAACTCAGTTTTACTGGCTCAAACCTTGTAGGTCATATAGCTTTCAATGCTCTTTCATTTGGCCTCTGCCAACTCTTACCTGTTCTGACACTGAAGAGATGTGTTGGGAAGGAAAAGCAGCTTAGATACAGTGGTGGTGAGTGCAGTATAAATATTTGGATGGATAGATAGAAGAAAGCTGTCTGGCTGTATCCGACCGGGGGAGCGTAATGTAATGTGAAACCAGTGAAACTTGTACTGCTGTCTTGGAAAAAGTGAATGGCAGAAGATGCGTGGTCTAGTCTGCTGTGCGTAGATAAAGCTGATCCTGTTTTAGGTCTTAAGGCCAGTTTTGTGCAAAAGACAGCCACAGCTAAACCATGACAGCATCATAACAATGAAGAAACAGCTGGATGTGCATAGTGTGCAGTAAGCTGGAGAAGCAGAAAATGCCCTACCAGAGTTGAATTATATCATAATTGAATAACGATGTTACAGCTGAACATTTGCCACGGATGGCAGCTTCTCAGCTTCCGGAGGGGGAAAAGGGAAGCTTTTGTACTTTAGATGATTTGTGTTTATCTTTGTAAGGAGGAAAAGGCAACCAAGGCAGCTATTCTGCTGTTTGGTTCTTTCCCTTTACTTTCCTGTAACAATTCTTTCAAAAGTCTGTATTTTTTTTTAGATGCCAAAAGTCCAGTACAAATCCAACTGCAAGCCCTCTACCTTTGCATATCCTGCCCCTCTGGAGGTACCGAAGGAAAAGGAGAAGGAAAAGGTTGGTAAGCTGATCGGCTGACTTTTCTACTCTCTGTGGACTCATCCACTATGAACATTAACCTTCCCAGCATTAGCCCATGGCAACGTATTCCTTTAGGAATGAAGAAAAGATTGTCAGTTGCTAGTATCTCTGAGAGTAAATATTACGTAACTCTGGCCGTGTAGCAGCATTCTTTTCCTCACGGACTTCTTTCCTTTGTAATAGCAGTTGCACTCAACATACCTGGACGCTTCTTATTGCCACATGAGCTTTGTGAAATGGGTGAGGGTGGCCATAAAAATTGGCCCATTGATTTTAATTCACTGAGCTCACCACCTTTCTGTCTCTCTCATTGCTGAGTCTGGAATTCACTGTCGCTTGTAATCTTTGTGCTGGGATTTGACTGGCGCCTTCCTTGACTAGCCGGATGAGCAGGAGAGCTGTTACAGGAGTATTTACCATGTACATATTGCTCCTTTGCGCGTAGCATCTTTTTGTTCTGTATTCATACAGCACTGAGCACAGTGAGATTATGACTAGGGCTCCTAGGTGCAATGGTAATACAAATAATAAATAACAGTCCTTGAGGGCAGGAGTCCAAAGTGTCCCAACAGCTAACGCAAGGCATTAAGCATTCATGGGTAGAATTTGTGGGCCTGTGCACTGCAAAACGGTAAATGTAGAAATGGTAACGTCCAGGTAAGAAAATTGAGCCTCAGGTGGTCGTCTTTGGCAGGATAGGTGTCCTCACACAAAGGAGGGCAGCTCATGTGCCCATAGAACTTGATCATCACCATCCGTGGCTTGACTGCAGCAGGCGGAGCAGACCTGCCAGCCACCAGAGAGAGGCAGCAGAGGTGTGTACTCAGGCATGTCTTGCTAATGTGTGTGGCATCTGGTGAAAACTGCTAAGCAGTTTAAGAAAACCGAACACTAGAAATGAGGGGTTCTCGGATTTAGAGAACAGAAGCCTGTAGAAATTAGCCCAAATGAGGGCAATAGACTACTACCAAGCAGCTGGTTTTTGCCTTGGAATAGGACCGGATTGTGCACAAAGGCAAGTAATATCATAAGAAATTTCACAGTGGCAGGTGCTTTTGGACATATCCCGCCCTTTCCAAAATTCAAACCCCGTGGCTGATTCTGGCCCACCCTTAGAATACCTTGATATGGCACCCTAAGACTCCACCAAAACCTTAGAGGAATGGATAATCTTTCCAGGAGCAGGAACGGACGGGCAGGGCTGACACGGGTCTGCCTGCTGACCCTGTGGTGGTGGTGGTGGTGTTGTCTAACACTGATTGTTGAAAAGAAGCTGTGGACACTCAGAGAAGATCAGCCCAATTGTTTCTTCCTCGGATGAAACTTTTCACATCCTGGGCTGTTGCAGTGTGTCTGCCATTGTGTGCCAGTTACCCATAACAGCTGTGGATTACAGTAGTGCCGGGGTAGAGGAGTGGTGAAAAGGATTACGACATTGTCAAGAATCTCTCTTCTGGCTTGATGTTGCCTTGTCACTGAAACCATGGGAGCGAACTTTCCCATGGTAAGAATTCCTTGTCACTCCTCAAATTTAAAGAAATCCCTTAGTAGGGAAAACAAAACAGCATTGAGTAATCTCTACATTAGGGAGCTTGCCCTCTCTTCACTTACAGAAACTAACCAGATCTGATTGTGTAACACCCTTTTCCACTCCTGTTTGCCATTTCGTCTTCTGCGTGCTGCTTATAAGGTAGTGGGTGGGTAGTGAAACTGAAAATTGGCACAGTGCTGACTCTCCTTTTGGTCTGCTTGCCTGGCTGGGAGATGAGCCCTGCGTACAGTGTTGAAGCCATTCTGAAAGCCTTCTTTGTTGAAATGTCCAGGTTTCTACTGCTGTGTTGTCCATCACCGCAAAAGCCAAGAAGAAGGAGAAGGAGAAGGAGAAGGAGAAAGAGAAAAAGGAAGAAGAGAAAATGGAAGTGGTGGGTATAAGCCATAAATATCAAAATGTCCTCCAGCGAGTTTTGTTTGGGGGGCTGTGTATCACATGAACACTGGCTCCTATACACATCTCTGTTCCCATCATCACCTGCATTACCGTAGTTTCTCAGAACCGTGTTAACATGATTCAATATATTGAGTAACTTATCCAGGCACAAGGTTCTTGTGGGGCTGTGGAAGAAATGTAATAAAATTCCTGTTCTTTGGTGCACCACTGGTGACTTTTTAACAATCTTTCTTATAACAGTTGCTTGGAGGTGACTGCTATAGGTAACAGAGTAACAGCCGTGTTAGTCTGTATCCGCAAAAAGAAAAGGGGTACCTGTGGCACCTTAAATTTGTTGGTCTCTAAGGTGCCACAAGTACTCCTTTTCTTTTTGCTATAGGTAAGGTTCCCAAGCTAGTTAAATTCTAACCCACTGTTTTCACACCCCCATTACATTCTGAAAATATTTATCTTTCTGCCTATAATTTTCATGCGTGCTGATCTATCAGAGGGGGGGAAATACTTTCTCCATTCTAAACCATTGTTGGACTTTATTTCTGCAGCGTGCAACCCCCCCAATCCTCCAACAATAGCTGAACTTTGCGGGCAAGGTCCTCAGCTGGTGTAGATTACCATAGCTACAGTCACTTCCATGGAGCTCTGCTGACTTACCATCAGCTGACAATCTGGCCTGAGAACGTGAAACTTTATATGCAAGTCGGACACACCGAGGAGTATCTTCAGGAGCAAGTTTGCGGGAAAGGAGGTGGAATTAGCTGGATTATAAATGATTGATGGAATTGATTCTGAGACGACTCAGGCAGCTAAAATTCTTAACGTAGCCTAATGAAGAACATTACTTTTGTGATATCCCAACATGCAGTTGTTGCTGCTGGAACAGTTTGTGAGTGAGAAACTGTCATATTGAAAGTCAGCAAAAACCTCCCCAAAATCTGCTTTAACATCAGGGGTGTGAAAAGATCGCAGGTATGGGGGAGAATTGCAGATTCTGGATTTGTGGGGTGACATCATCGCTTTAGCAGCTTTTCCCAAAGTTTTGTAAATTCTGTACTCTTCAAATTCCATTGTTTTTTCATTTCCAAATACCTCCCCTTACCCAGCACTATATAAATAATAGATGTTCAGATAACCCATCTTTGCAGAAAACTCCTTCCAGGTAAACAGCAGCAGCTGCTGAGGTTGGGTTTCGTTTTGCCTCATTCACCTTAACGAGGTGTCTATGTCAAAGTCTGCTTGGGCCTCGCTGAGGTTATGAATTAGGGGCAGCTTCTTTATTCTGTCGAATGGAAAACAAAGTGGCATGTGGAAAAACAGCAGTGTACCATCAAGGTGGCACACTTAAAATGACATGTGCCTACGGCAACGTGAGCGTGACCACATTGCGTGCACACAATATACGGGACAACTTCTAACGCATTAACTTCTATTCACTTTTCAGGCTGTGTACTACTATTATCTGTGTGCAACATAGTTGCACGTGAGTTAAAGCAGCTGTTGGGATCTTTAACTTTTGTGTTTCTTGACCCTTCCACAGCACAACTGTAACATTAACATAGTCTTTGGGTTGTATTATTCACACAGCACTGTACACTAAGCAAAACGTGCCAGGCAAATAAGCCTTCCTCCAAACAGCTCTGTGGTCTAAAATCACGTGAAAGTGAAGAAAGGCTACGGTGAGTCAGAAGGGCTCTGTGTGTGTCAGCTGTGTGGAAAGCTGACCTAGACACACTGAGTTGTCTGAGAAGGAAAAGCAACTAGACAAAGAGAGACTGCTGCCCCCTGTTGTGTTTGAGCTGACATAGGGTCGTGGCTGTATCTCTGCTTTCCCGTTTTCTCATACAGCTCATATGAGGTTTGCTGGAGTCCTTTGGAATTTGCTGCTGTTCGTGAATCTGGTACCTGAGAGGGTGCCTTCTGCTGTAACAAGGGGTGCCTGCTCTGAACCTTACATTTGGTGCCTATCACACAGCTGCTTTCTAGAAGTACCTAGTTAGTCTCTGACCTCCTCCCCGCTTGTCAAACTGTGACCAGCAGAAGGGAAAAGGTAACCCACAGTCTGAAATGTTTTCATGAGGCTGCATAAATGCTTCTGTCTCAAATTGCAGCCTCTGCTGAATCCGGAATTGAGCAGAATTGTACCTGGAACCGTCTGTAAAGAGTCACCAGGATGGAGTCATTTTGGTCAAGTTGCCATGACTGCCAATGACATAAGATGTCAGTGACAGCTTTATAGCTAGGAAAATCCCACCTGCATTTGGCACCTTTTGTGTGCCAGGTTGTAACATGCAGCATGAAAAGTCCTGGGCTTTATTGAGTGGCTATTGAAAGTGGAAGTTTGCTGGGCCACTCTAACCTCTTATTTAACTCTTGTGCCCCTGGAATCTGGATTGCTCTTACAATAAGGTTCTGCTCTGGGGGAATTCAGGTGCCTTGGGTTTATATAAGTATTCACTGTGCTTTGTGGTGGGGAATTAGCCTGATTGACTCCTTTATCTTAAGAGAATGTCTCTTAAACAGGTTTTTGAGTTACTGCTCATGCTGTGTGGATCAAGTAGCAAGTTTGACCCCAGCCTCAAATGTGAGAGGATTGAAGGCTGCAGGTAAACCATGGTGGCCTTGTGTTTTGTAGGATGAGACTGAGAAGAAGGAAGAGAAAGAAAAGAAAAAGGAGCCCGAACCCAACTTCCAGCTGCTGGATAACCCAGCCAGAGTCATGCCTGCTCAGCTGAAAGTCCTCACCGTGACAGAGAGCTGCCGATATCAGCCTTTTAAACCAGTGGGTGCAACCTACCTTGTGCAAACCTAACACCCTGTTCTCACACTTGGAGAGTTCCCAGCGGACGTGCTTTGCGCTGGGATCTTGCATGTGGACAGGACAGCTGTGTGTGCTCCTGAGAACTAAAACCATAACAGCTGATGGCTGTACTGTGTTTTAGAGGCCACATGATATATCCCCATGTCTCATTTTTACTTCCTTATGTCCCTCTTCTCAATTGCTTTCACACATTTGTAGTTATTGGAAGGCAGAGCTACTCTAGGCCCTTATAATGCCCTAATGCTGCTACTTTACATTCTCTTACCCTGTGCTCTCTTCAGAGATCCTGACCCAGAAACTGATGATATGTCCATTGACACCTAATAAAAACCTCATGGGGGACTGGGGAATTGAACCATCATAAGACTGTGTAACGATTTGCAGTAACTGCAATCTGAAGCCTGGATCTGTAGCTTGTAGGGTCACCGGAGAATTGGAGTTAGCTTACAGTTACTCTCTCTCTGTCTTGCACTCCTCCATAGGTGCTAAGGTGAAAGGGCAGATGGACTGGACAGCGATCCAGTGCAAGCAATAAAGATAAAAGGTTTGGGGATGAAGATTTGTGCCAACGTTTTTGAGAAGCGGGCATGTTCAGTCTAGAATGGTCTGCAGATTTGAAACGTATGGTATAAACAGCAAGTAGGGGTCGGTTTATTCTCCTTAAGTAAGGAAAAAAAGCCAGTCAAGGGTTCTACGCTGCAGCAGGGAAAATTTTAACTTTCGCTGGAAAAAGCTGCCCTGGGGAGCTATGGAATTTCCACCAGTGGAGAACTGTCTACAGCCCCATATATCAGGGATGGCTCGGGAATAATGAAATCTGCCCGGCCACGATGCACAGCGGACTAGTGGCAGATGGACAGGAGGCTACGTCAGTCCAGTTGATTCTTTGTAGTGGTGGGAAATGGCAGTTCATAATGATTAAGGATGGCAGTGAGAAACCTCATTTGGAGTGTAACATAGGGCCTCGCAACACTCATGCCCCTTCTCCAGGAGCTGATGTTTCAAGAGTGGATGGTATGTTTCCCTTCCTCTTGTCTCCCCCAAAGCTGCTGCTGTCATTCATGGCTGGGCCTGCAAGGGCTGCTTTCCCAGTGCTAGCGGCCTGTATTCTGCCTAGAACAGAGGGCAGTGGTCTCCATTCCAAGCCAGCGTCCCTGAGGTCAGAGCTGTGAGAACTGCTATCCCACTGGTGGGCTGCAGCAGTCAAGTTTTTTAGTGTTCTCAGATACATTTAAGGGACTTGAAGCTCAGCCTAGTACATCGTGCTCACTGAGTTTAGATCTTAATATAGCTCTGAAATGTCTTCTAGATTGGGTGTCAATGCTGTGAAATTCATTATCACTTGTGCTGGGATTTTATTACTATGCAGTGGGTTGTGTGCATAGATGGTGTTTTTACTTAATAGAACAGGAGTACTTGTGGCACCTTAGAGATTAACAAATTTATTAGAGCATAAGCTTTCGTGGGCTACAGCCCTCATCATCGGATGCATAGAATGGAACATATATACATACAGATAAGTTGGAAGTTACCATACAAACTGTGAGAGGCTAATTAGTTAAGATGAGCTATTTATCAGCAGGAGAAAAAAACTTTTGTAGTGATAATCAAGATGGCCCATTTAGACAGTTAACAGGAAGGTCTGAGGATACTTAACATGTGGAAATAGATTCAATATGTAATATGTAATGACCCAGCCACTCCCAGTCTCTATTCAAACCCAAGTTAACGGTATCTAGTTTGCATATTAATTCAAACTCAGCAGTTTCTCCTTGGAGTCTGTTTTTGAAGCTTTTCTGTTGCAAAATTGCCACCCTTAAATCTTTTACTGAGTGGCCAGAGAGGTTGAAATGTTCTCCTACCGGTTTTTGAATGTTATGATTCCTGATGTCAGATTTTTGTCCATTTATTCTTTTGCATAGAGACTGTCCGGTTTGGCCAATGTACATGGCAGAGGGGCATTGCTGGCACATGATGGCATATATCACATTGGTAGATGTGCAGGTGAACAAGCCCCTGATGGCGTGGCTAATGTGATCAGGTCCTATGGTGGTGTCACTTGAATAAATATGTGGACAGAGTTGGCATTGGGCTTTGTTGCAAGGATAGGTTCCTGGGTTAGTGTTTTTGTTGTGTGGTTGCTGGTGAGTATTTGCTTCAGGTTGGGGGGCTGTCTGTAAGCGAGGACTGGTCTGTCTCCCAAGATCTGTGAGCGTGAGGGATCGTCCCTCAGGATAGGTTGTAAATCTTTGATGATGCGCTGGAGAGGTTTTAGTTGGGGGCTGAAGGTGACGGCTAGTGGCGTTCTGTTATTTTCTTTGTTGGGCCTGTCCTGTAGTAGGTGACTTCTGGAAACTCTTCTGGCTCTATCAGTCTGTTTCTTCACTTCCGCAGGTGGGTATTGTAGTTTTAAGAATGCTTGATAGAGATCTTGTAGGTGTTTGTCTCTGTCTGAGGGATTGGAGCAAATGCGGTTGTATCTTAGAGCTTGGCTGTAGACAGTGGATCATGTGGTATGTCCTGGATGGAAGCTGGAGGCATGTAGGTAAGTATAATGGTCAGTAGGTTTCCGGTATAGGGTGGTCGTTGTGACCGTTGCTTATTAGCACAGTAGTGTCCAGGAAATGGACCGCTTGTGAGGATAGATTTGTTATTATTTATTATTATTTACTGAATAGATTTATTATTCCACTGCACCTGACCTCAAAAAAGTCCTGGTCTCTTGTTAACATGCAGAGGGAATGGCATCGGATTATGGAAATGGGAGATGGAAAAGACCTTTTACTAATAGCCCATGGGTTTGCCAACTAGTCTGTGAAACGCTGTGGTACACTGGAAGGCTAATGAACACATTGTCAGGCTGCAAATGGACTGAGTCAAATTCTGCTGGCTTTTGTTATTGTGCAAGAAATGGATGAACATGGGGCCTACTCTGTTTCGTAATTGTGTGTGAGAGCGTGCACCCTGGCAATGAATACCCTGCCCAGAAAATCAGTTCTTGTTTTTAATACACTTGCGTTCACTGGTATTTCATCAGCACGTGGAAGCTTTGAGAACAGCTTCTTTCACACAGCTGGGAAGGGGTGGTTCTGTCCCAGATCTCTAAGACAAGGAGGTGGCCCAATTGACCTCCCAGCCTGGACGGAGCTGCTGCCCAGCCCAGTACGAGCTCAGTTCTGCAATTGAAATGTTCATATGCGCACAGTCGTCAGCCCTAAACTCAGCTGACGTGTGCAGTTGTGTGTTTTGTCTGCTCCTGGGGAAGAGAAGCCCTGGGCCTGATGCAGCATGGGAGTAAAGACGTGGCTGCCCTTCAGAAGGGAAATGTGCGGGAAGAAGCACTGCAGCCTGGCTAGGGGCAGCGCGGTGTCTCAGTCAGAGAGTGGTGGAGCCCTGAGGACAGCGGTGGCCCGAAGCCTCACTGGGGAGCCAAGCCACCCCCAGTACAAAGGCAGTCAGTGAGTGGAGTATCCGCTCTGTCTCCGAGTGGTTTCCTGAAAGAACAGAGCAGTGTGTGTCTTGCCATGATGGAACGGTGGGACCAAGGTGGCTTCCCAGCGTCGACACAGAGTGCTGGTTTTTAAAGTTTCTGCTGGTGGGGCCCCTTCGTAAAAGGTCACTTTGAGATGCTGATTATACCCTGGAATTCAAATGTGGGGAAGGCTATAATTCCAGCCAGGCCTCGACACAGTGTCCATGTTTCCGTACCTCTGCAGGCAGCCGCTAGCTTTGGCGAGTTGTATGTTTTGTGCTTCATTCTTCTTTTGTCTTACGAGGTTCTGCTAATGGAATTCTCAGTCAATGGACGCTGATGATCAGATTTGGCTCTGCTTCTGAGAGTCTCTGGGGAGGGGTTGAGCCAAGATCTGACTCTGGTTTGTCTTGCAAAGACTGAATCTCATGAAACAGTTGGTGTGTTTTGATTTTTAAAGCCGTATGGAAAGTGCCAGATTATAGTCACTGCATAAATCCACAGATCCAGATGTCACCTTCCAGCAAGCTGAGAGATAGATAATGGAAGAGCAGAGGTAGCTTAGAATGGCCGTTTATTTAATTAACATACAGTGCAGCCAACAGGGTGGCACCTAGACACAATAAACTCCCAGTTATAACTCAGGTTTCAAAGTAGCAGCCGTGTTAGTCTGTATTCACAAAAAGAAAAGGAGTGCTTGTGGACTAACCAATTTATTTGAGCAAAAGCTTTCGTGAGTGACAGCCCACTTCATCAGATGCATTCAGTGGAAAATACAGTGGGGAGATTTATATACAAAGAGAACATGAAACAATGGGTGTTACCATACACACTGTAACCAGAGTGATCACTTAAGGTGAGCTATTACCAGAAGGAGAGCTGGGGGACGACCATTTTGTAGTGATAATCAAGGTGGGCCATTTCCAGCAGTTGACAAGAACGTCTGAGGAACAGTGGGTGGGGGTGGGGGGGATAAACATGGGGAAATAGTTTTACTTTGTGTAATGACCCATCCACTCCCAGTCTCTATTCAAGCCTAAGTTAATTGTAATCAGTTTGCAAATTAATTCCAATTCAGCAGGCTCTCGTTGGAGTCTGTTTTTGAAGTTTTTTTTGTTGAAGTATTGCCACTTTTAGGTCTGTAATCGAGTGACTAGAGAGATTGAAGTATTCTCCAACTGGTTTTTGAATGTTATAATTCTTGACGTCTGATTTGTGTCCCTTTATTCTTTTACGTAGAGACTGTCCAGTTTGACCAATGTACATGGCAGAGGGGCATTGCTGGCACATGATGGCATATATCACGGTGGATGTGCAGGTGAACGGGCCTCTGATAGTGTGGCTGATGTGATTAGGCCCTGTGATGGTGTCCCCTGAATAGATGTGTGGACAGAGTTGGCAACGGGCTTTGTTGCAAGGATAGGTTCCTGGGTTAGTGGTTCTGTGGTGTGGTGTGTGGTTGCTGGTGAGTATTTGCTTCAGTTGGGGGGCTGTCTGTAAGCAAGGACTGGCCTGTCTCCCAAGATCTGTGAGAGTGATGGGTCGTCCTTCAGGATAGGTTGTAGATCCTTGATAATGCGTTGGAGAGGTTTTAGTTGGGGGCTGAAGGTGACGGCTAGTGGCGTTCTGTTGTTTTCTTTGTTGGGCCTGTCCTGTAGTAGGTGACTTCTGGGAACTCCTCTGGCTCTATCAATCTGTTTCTTCACTTCCGCAGGTGGGTACTGTAGTTGTAAGAATGCTTGATAGAGATCTTGTAGGTGTTTGTCTCTGTCTGAGGGGTTGGAGCAAATGTGGTTGTATCGTAGAGCTTGGCTGTAGACAGTAGATCGTGTGGTGTGGTCTGAATGAAAGCTGGAGGCGTGTAGGTAGGAATAGCAGTCAGTAGTTTTCCGGTTTAGGGTGGTGTTTATGTGACCACCGCTTATTAGCACTGTAGTGTCCAGGAAGTGGATCTCTTGTGTGGACTGGTCCAAGCTGAGGTTGATGGTGGGATGGAAATTGTTGAAATCATGGTGGAATTCCTCAAGGGCTTCTTTTCCATGGGTCCAGATGATGAAGATGTCATCAATGTAGCGCAAGTAGAGTAGGGGCATTAGGGGACGAGAGCTGAGGAAGCGTTGTTCTAAGTCCGCCATAAAAATGTTGGCATACTGTGGGGCCATGCGGGAACCCATAGCAGTGCCGCTGTTTTGAAGGTATACGTTGTCCCCAAATGTGAAATAGTTATGGGTGAGGATAAAGTCACAAAGTTCAGCCACCAGGTTTGCCGTGACGTTATCGGGGATACTGTTCCTGACGGCTTGTAGTCCGTCTTTGTGTGGAATGTTGGTGTAGAGGACTTCTACATCCATAGTGGCCAGGATGGTGTTTTCAGGAAGATCATTGGTGGATTGTAGTTTCCTCAGGAAGTCAGTGGTGTCTCGAAGATAGCTGGGAGTGCTGGTAGCATAGGGCCTGAGGAGGGAGTCTACATAGCCAGACAATCGTGCTGTCAAGGTGCCAATGCCTGAGATGATGGGGCGTCCAGGATTTCCAGGTTTATGGATCTTGGGTAGCAGATAGAATACCCCAGGTCAGGGTTCCAGGGGTGTGTCTGTGCGGATTTGTTCTTCTGCTTTTTCAGGGAGTTTCTTGAGCAAATGCTGTAGTTTCTTTTGGTAACCCTCAGTGGGATCAGAGGGTAATGCCTTGTAGAAAGTGGTGTTGGAGAACTGCCGAGCAGCCTCTTGTTCATATTCCGATCTATTCATGATGACTACAGCACCTCCTTTGTCAGCTTTTTTGATTATGATGTCAAAGTTGTTTCTGAGGCTGTGGATGGCATTATATGCTAATAACTCAGACATCAGAGAAAAAGACGGTGTTTCCAGAGAGAGTCTTTCAGCGACGGTTTGGCTGGCAGGGACATTCGCACCATGCTCTGATGGTCAGTGAATTCTGGCTCTTACAGAGGGTGCAAGTGCTGAAAGAACGGAGTAGTGTGTCCGGGAGCCTTCGCCATAAAGTCCTCAATCCTCAGGTGCAAATCTAAGAACCCTTATCCAGAGCACCTCCAGTGACCTCCATCATTGTGTTAGTACCTAGAAAGTTTTCAGAGTAACAGCCGTGTTAGTCTGTATTCGCAAAAAGAAAAGGAGTACTTGTGGCACCTTAGAGACTAACCAATTTATTTGAGCATAAGCTTTCGTGAGCTACAGCTCACTTCATCGGATGCATACTGTGGAAAATACAGAAGATGTTTGTTTTTATACACACAAATCATGAAAAAATGGGTGTTTATCACTACAAAAGGTTTTCTCTCCCCCCACCCCACTCTCCTGCTGGTAATAGCTTATGTAAAGTGATCACTCTCCTTACAATGTGTATGATAGTCAAGGTGGGCCATTTCCAGCACAAATCCAGGTTTTCTCCCCCCACCCCCCCACACCTCCCCAAACAAACCCACTCTCCTGTTGGTAATAGCTTATGTAAAGTGATCACTCTCCTTACAATGTGTATGATAAAACCTGGATTTGTGCTGGAAATGGCCCATCTTGATTATCATACACATTGTAAGGAGAGTGATCACTTTACATAAGCTATTACCAGCAGGAGAGTGGGGTGGGGGGAGAGAAAACCTTTTGTAGTGATAAACACCCATTTTTTCATGATTTGTCTGTATAAAAACAAACATCTTCTGTATTTTCCACAGTATGCATCCAATGAGGTGAGCTGTAGCTCATGAAAGCTTATGCTCAAATAAATCGGTTAGTCTCTAAGGTGCCACAAGTCGTCCTGTTCTTTTTACCTAGAAAGTGAGGCACTCCAAGGTAGCAAAGTCCCAAACCACAGAGGGGCACAACACCGTGACATTATCCAGAAGCATATGCTATATGCATGTCCATAGATACATAGGCACGGTCACTTATTCCATTCCCCTTGTTATGAGGCTAGAATGTGAATGACTGGATGCCTCTATTCAGAGTGTTTCAGTAACTCATAAACACACTGGCCATAAAGCCTACTAGCTTCCAATTTGATTCATAAACATTTGAGACAATCTAAAGCTTCCAAGTGCCGCATTTTAATAAATCAATGTATTTAACCCTTCCCTTCTGTCCCTTTACATTTTGTCTGCCCCTGGTGGTGTGACACTGGTATGTACAATGGGAGAATACTTTGCTTTCATTGTAACAGACCACCGAAAGCTGTTTTCACCCCTTGCTTTGAGTGGAGCATTCACACTGATGGGGTGATTGTAACCCAGGGGACTTGGGGTCCTGTTTCTGTCCTAGGTCAAAGACAATCCTACACGAGACAGAGGTATTCTTGAATGTCTCTAGGCACTGACACATTCTCTGCACTTGGCTTCTAGCTTTCCATTGGTGGCATCATCATTCTGAAGGACACCAGTGCAGATATGGAGGAGCTGGTGGAACCAGTGGCAGCCCATGGCCCGAAGATTGAGGAAGAGGAGCAAGAACCTGAACCACCAGAGCCTTTTGAGTACATTGATGACTAGGATCCTGAGGTATGGTGCAGTTCTCTAGCTCCTCCATTAATGGGTAGAGTAAAAACTCCATCCATCAGAGGACCCAGTGTTTAAACGTTTTGCTCTTTTTTCTTTTTTTTTTAAGGGGTCGTGTGGTTTTGTGTCGATGGAAGTACATTGTGCTGATTTTTTCACAATGGCAGTTTTAGCTGAAAGGGAAAGGCTCCCTCTCTCCAACCTTAGTCTTCTTGTCCCAGCAGTACAGGCTTGTGCACAGAGAGGGACACGAGCCACAATCTCAGCTTCTGTGACCGTATCCCTGAACTAAACGGAGTGAAACAAAGTCCACCTACTCCAGGCATTACATTATCTAACTGCAGGCTCCTTCATAAATAGCATGGGACGTGTGGGACTGAGCTGACATGCTGGTTTGCTGATGAAAATCAGAATCCAGTTGCCTTGTTTCTGATTGTAGGGTTAAAAATGCGCATGGATTAGTGGTCAGTCGGGATACCTCGTTTCTTGCCAACAACTGGGTATGTCACGAACACTGGAGCTTCAGTACCAGACCCAGAGGATCTTAGCTGCTTGTAGGAGCATACAAATGTGGGCTCTTTTGGGACTGGGCAGAAGATGGCCTCAGCTAATGTTTTTGCCTTTCTGGTCTCCGTCTCCAGGACAAGCTCTGCTAAAGAAGATGCTTTGTCTGATATTGGAAACACACGAGGAAATTCCTATGGAGACCTGCCATTCAATGCATGCAGCATCACCTCTGCGCTGACCTGATGCTGATGGTCTGTGGTTTGAGTGCAGAAGAGATATATGCTGTTTAGTGTACTCTTTCACAAAACTTTGTTTTCAAATGAATATATTAAAACCTCTTGATGGAAAACTTGCTTTTGTTTTGACGTCCCAGTTTATCTAAAGGAGGGGAAGATTCATCAGCCTCCCAGCACTTGAATGTACAGGCTCTGAGTCATCCTCTGGCTCCCTCTTCTTCCTATATTAGGTGGGTTTCCTCTTATAGGTGTGCCCGGCTGTATCCAGTGCTGCTGGCAGGCCTTAACCTATGGTAGACTAGAACAATAAGGATGCCTTTTAAAAATGACCCATGCACATTGCTCTTTTTTTTTATGCTTGTTTATGCCAAGGGATGCCAGTAAACCCAGGCTGATTCAGCCCTGGCGCTAATCCGACGGACTAATTTTGTTTGTTTGCCCTGCTCCCCAGCATCTGCCCAGAGGCATTGGCAAAGTTGACCCTCATTGATTTAAGAACAGCAGTAATCTTTACACCGGTCATCCAGGTACAAGGATAGATCTCTGCTGGTCTCCTTGGTGTGCTAAAAAGGTGCTGAGCACCCGTGTTGGAAAAAGAAAATTAGTAGCTTCAAAATGCACTTCTTTTTGTTTACACCCCAGCAAACTACCCCTTGTTTTGTGTGCCTTGATTCTTTTCTCCCAATATGGAAATGTAGCTGGTTTAGTCAGTCGGCTAAAAGTGCATTCTGGAATTAGACAGGATGAGTCCAGACATGCAAGTTCCTATGCTGAAGAGTGAATCATTGGTCAAGGACAAATTTATGACTGGGAGCATGGAATTTGCCTCAGAAAGAATGAATGCAACTCTTCCATTCGCTGTCTAAATTGCTAGGGCTTCACCTCTTGTGCCCTAGCAGTGATGCTTTGGGTTGCGTCACACTCAAGTCAGAGAACCTCAGATGTGGCCAACTGTAAAACAGCCTCTTGTCTAAGGTGCATCACTTTAAACAACCAGCCCTTAAACCTGACAAGTTTTTAATTAAGTGTATCGCATCCAAGAAAGAATATTGTCCCACGTGAACTTAATGAAAAAATCATTTGCATCATAGCTAGGTCTGTAAAATATCCAAGACCAATCTTCCATGTATCTCGTTTATTCCAGCAAGACGTTTATTAATTTCTACATTAATAGACCAGTCGGCCAACTTTCTCTGCAGAATTTACGTGTCCGTTTGGTAGAGGTATGTAAAATACACCTTACAAGGTGTTGAGCAGAAAAGTAGCATCTGTCCATCCAAGACTTTAATCAGGATTCACCAAAGCTAAAAGCATCATTCCTTAAATCTGTGCTGGTCCTGACCCAGGGTTCTTTTAAGAACGTGATTCAGATACATTTTTTTTTCATAAAGTAGAATTGGAGATAAGCATGAAGGGGCTTTTTACAGTCTATGTCGGGTAGTCAAGAGGCGGGCCGCAGGCCAAATCTGGACTGCCAGATACTTTTGGACAAACCCAGAAATCTTTTTATTTACTGCTGCTTCTTATTTTATTTTTATTTATTTATCATCATCATTATTTTTTATTATTTTTCTCTGGAGTATGGAGCTTGACTATACTTTGACCAAGAAATTTGGGCCTTGACACAAAATAGACTATCATTGGTCTATGTAAAACATTATTGTACATAAAAGAATAGAATCAAAGGGATAGCCCCTGCACAAACTATTAGAATCCAAAGCCCAGCACAGGTGTAATGGTACAAGAAATAAAGGGAGAGAATAACACTGTGAATGATTGAATGAGTAATGGAGAGGCTGGCACAGTGTAAACAGCAAAATGAGGCTTTGCAGAGCTCAGGGGAGAGACAGCCTATGAAAGGGTACCGGTTTTTATTAGTGTATATTTTTTATTAGGCTTCTCAGCGTAGTATTTGAAGCAGCTCACAAATAGCACTTTTCATCTTTAGATCTCAAAGTGCTTTACAAAGGAGATCAGTATCAGTATCCCTGTTATACAGATGGGGAAACTGAGGCACAGAGCGGGAAAGTTACTTCCCCAAGGTCACCCTGCAGGCCAGTGACAGAACTAGGAATTGAATTCCTGAAGCCCTATGCACCAGGCTATATTGCCTCCCTTTATGGCTTTAGTCTCACAGTGAGCCTCACCCATGTGAGATAGGGAAGTGGTGTCTCCATTTTACAGATACAAAAATTAAGGCACCAGAAGGAAAAGTGACTTTTCTAAGGTCACTCACGATGTATGTGGCAGATCAGGAAGAGAGCCCAATATTCTGATTTCCTGTCCTTTAGCCATAAATAAGGCTACATTTATGTTACGGAAGGTCATGGAATCCGTGACTTCCAGAGACCTCTGTGACATTCTCTGTTTCTGCCCCAGGGGCTGCAGGACTCTGGAGCTGGCAACCAGCGGGGCCCTGACAGGGTTCCGGCGACAGGGGGCCCCCTGAAAGGTTCCAGCGACAGGTGACAGACTCTTGAGGGGGCCCTCCTCAGGGTTCCAGCGAGGGGCCAAAGCCTCGTGCCGGGGGAGGGAGACGCCTCGGGTGAGCGGCTGGGTGTGTCCCACTTTCTCTTTGGGAAATACGGTCACCCTGTAGCGCCCAGCTGCCCTGGGCAAAGGGGGGGCCCAACTGCAGCTTCCAGCTGCTGCGGACGGACTGGGATCCCCACAGCTCCCAGCTACCACGGTGGTGGGGAAACCATGGAGCCGCAGCAGTAAAAGTCACAGAGAAGTCACATCTTCTGTGAATTTTTTTTTTACTGATTTCCTGTGACCTGTCCATGGCTTTTACTAAACATAACCATGACAAAATCTTAGCCTTAGCCATAAGACCATCCTTCCTCTCCATATCAGCAACTTCACACAGTCAGTATTGCCTATGTTTTAGGCAATCTTTCCATCCATCCATCATCTAGTTTGCGAAATGGAAAGATGAGTTATTCTTTGGCAATTATGTGAGGCAGATGTGGTTTGGAAGAAGATATGAGAGGAGGCAGAGAAAAATACAATGCTGATAAGCACATTAGGAGAAGCATGAATTTCTCAGAAGGCAGCTTATAGAACTGAAGAATTATTCATTGCTGCATCTCTATTCTTTGCCCTTAGCAGTGCTTTGTATTTACTGGTTTAAATCCTCTACTGCAGGCAATGCTCATGCAAAATCAGGTGTCCATCCAACATGCTATAGTCTCAAAGTTTCTTTGGGCTTGTCTACGTGAACAATTAGTCTGTGGCAAGCTGGGGTGTCAATCTATTTGGCACTAGCCTGCTGCGGACTAACTGTCTGCATGGACCCTGCTGACACGTTACCAGTTTAATGTGCTTTGATTGACTCCTGTTTCAAAGAGCACTGGATCAAAGCACATGAATGAACTGTTAAGGTGCGTCAGCAGGGTCCACACAACAATTAGTCTGTAACAGGCTTCTGTGGGGTAGACTAACGTCCCAGCTTGCTGGGAAGTAAATGTTTGTGTAGACAAGCCCTTTGTTGCACTGTTACCTATGGCTTCAACCACTCCAGACGACGGTGGGGCTGGAAGCTGCTGCAAACTCTTGCCTTTGCCTGACCAGACTTCTAGTGGGCAGACATTCCAAGAAGAAAGGAATGATTGTGAAGGTGTTAGAGTTTTGCTGTTCTGGGTTCACCATGTCCAGGACCTGAAGAGGAGGAGACGAGGGAAAGGGTATCAGTCACAACCAGCCAGAACGTAGCGTGTAGGTGACAGTACCACACACTGGTGGCCCATGGTAGGTACTTTTGGAGAGTGCATATTGGTAGGTGATCTGAAAGACCTTGCTGATGCTTTATAGGGACAAATGGTCCCCACCATATCCACTAGCTTGGCCTGAAGCTCTTTAACTGAGAAACTGAGTAGAGGAATGTCGTATTAACTTCCCTGCTCATTTCCTGGGAGTTGATTCTCAGTCTAGCTCCGGACTGAATCTGCGCAAGCAAAGCAGTTCACAATGAGCTACTTTGCACACCGGTTTCCCCTCGCAAACCCTTCAGGTTGATTTTTGTGTAGGGCGCAGTCAAGATGAGCCGATTACACTTCACAGAGCTCTCAGTACAAATGTTATTCCTTCCTCTTCCCTTGACCTCACTCCTCCCTTAGACAATGTTATCTTCTGGCATTTCCCTTGACACATGCAACATTCAAAAGCCTCAGATGATCTCATGCTTGGGACTGATAGGAGACTTGAAGGTGGAGTTCTAACGGTCTCCTATTCCAAGAGGTTAAAGGAATGAGTAATTAGATTCCTCTCCAATTAGTTGCTTAAAGCTCTTCAGTGGAGTCTTCAGTAGCAGTTGTCAGACTTCTGATTGGAAAGAAAGTCTATTCCTTGACTTCAGCAAAGCTCTAGAGACGGTCTCCCACAGTATTCTTGCCAGCAAGTTAAAGAAGTATGGGCTGGATGAATGGACTATCAGGTGGATAGAAACCTGGCTAGATCATCGGGCTCAACGGGTAGTGATCGATGGCTCCATGACTAGTTGGCAGCCGGTATCAAGCGGAGTGCCCCAAGGGTCAGTCCAACACCTTCATTAATCTGGAGGATGGCATGGATTGCACCCTCGGCAAGTTTGCAGATGACACTAACCTGGGAGGAGTGGTAGATATGCTGGAGGGTAGGGATAGGATACAGAGGGACATAAACAAATTAGAGGATTGGGCCAAAAGAAATCTGATGAGGTTCAACAAGGACAAGTGCAGAGTCCTGCACTTAGGACGGAAGAATCCCATGCGCTGCTACAGACTAGGGACCGAGCGGCTAGGCAGCAGTTCTGCAGAAAAGGACCTAGAGGTTACAGTGGACGAGAAGCTGGATATGAGTCAACAGTGTGCCCTTGTTGCCAAGAAGGTCAATGGCATTTTGGGATGTATAAGTAGGGGCATAGCCAGCAGAACGAGGGACGTGATCGTTCCCCTCTATTCGACATTGGTGAGGCCTCATCTGGAGTACTGTGTCCAGTTTTGGGCCCCACACTACAAGAAGGATGTGGAAAAATTGGAAAGAGTCCAGCAGAGGGCAACAAAAATGATTAGGGGGCTGGAGCACATGATTTATGGGGAGAGGCTGAGGGAACTGGGATTATTTAGTCTGCAGAAGAGAAGAATGAGGGGGGATTTGATAGCTGCTTTCAACTACCTGAAAGGGGGTTCCAAAGAGGATGGATCTAAACTGTTGTCAGTGGTAGCAGATGACAGAACGAGGAGTAATGGTCTCAAGTTGCAGTGGGGGAGATTTAGGTTGGATATTAGGAAAAACTTTTTCACTAGGAGGGTGGTGAAGCACTGGAATGCGTCACCTAGGGAGGTGGTGGAATCTCCTTCCTTAGAGGTTTTTAAGGTCAGGCTTGACGAAGCCCTGGCGGGGATGATTTAGTTGGGGATTAGGTCCTGCTTTAAGCAGGGGGTTGGACTAGATGACCTCCTGAAGTCCCTTCCAACCCTGATATTCTATGATTCTATGAAGAGTCTTTATGAATGGGACCTCTGGTGTCAATATAAGCATTAAGATTTAGCATTCATCTGGTTCTTTGTATTATCAGTACACTGAGCAAGCATCGGTGGGAACCACGCTCTTCAAACAGTGAAGCAAAAAGTGGTGCATACAGAAAAATGTTTCCTAGCCCCTGGCTCTTCTCTTCATGATGTGTAGCTTTGTCAGAGGCAAAGAGACACTAATTAAAAGACAATCATAGAATCGTAGGACTGGAAGGGACCTCAAGAGGTCATCTAGGTCAGTCCCCTGCACTCAAGGCAGGGTTAAGTATTATCTAGACCATCTAACCTGCTCTTAAAAATCTCCAACGATGGAGATTCCACAACCTCCCTAGGCAATTTATTTCAGTGCTTAACCACCCTGACAGGAAGTTTTTCCTAATGTCCAACCTAAACCACCCTTGCTGCAATTTAATCCCATTGTTTCTTAGAGAACAATTAAAGAGAACAATTTTTCTCCCTCCTCCTTGTAGCAAGCGTTTATGTACTTGAAAACTGTTATCATGTCCCCTCTGTCTTGTCTTCTCCAAACTAAAGAAACCCAATTTTTTTCAATCTTCCCTCGTAGGTCATGTTTTCTAGACCTTTAATCTTGTTTGTTCCTTGAGGGAAAACTGGGAAGAGTGGAGAGGAGATGGAGAAACGCTGAACAAGATAAGGAGAAAGGCACTACTTTCAGGAAGAAATTGGTCAACAATGTATGCTGGCTAGATACTATGTATTATCTGCACCCTATATACGTCAGTATGCATTAAGCACAACTAGTATAGCCTAAATTGGCCTACACCTTTACTATAATCCTGTAAATTTATGCTAAGTATCCCATAACCCCTTGCATTGGCTGAAGTAAGACTTGGCTTAAATAGAAAAGAAAGCTGTCAAAATAAGGACATATGAGTATTTTACCATAGCAGTAGGTAGAGAGTTATTCTTACAGGCCAGGACTGGAATGTCCCAAAGGAAGAGGACAAGACATAATGATTGTTCTACCCTGATACAAACCTAGAAGTTACCTTCATGGACCAGTACCTGGAATGCTAGTATCCAAAACAAAGATAAGGAAAGGAACAGAACAACACATAAAGGAACTGGGACAGACTGATGGGTTTATTTTAGTGACATGTAAAGAAATGTGTAACTTGTCAAATTATCCAGTAAATACTACCAGCTGAAATGTAACTTGGGGAACACACCTGCATAAAGTAAATGTAAAAATGCTACACAAGATAGCTTCCCAGAGACTGATATCCTCTAGAACTTTCCCTTTATTCTGTTGTTATTGGCTCAGAGAAATAAACCTGACTGACCTTGGTTATTTGGTCTCTTGAATATATTTCATAACAGCATCACTAACTCGAGTCTGAATAAAAACAGAAGGATAAAGGGTAAACTCTCTCCCTTTCAGAGAAGAGGCACCAGACTCGTGGTGTGCTTCATATAAGAACTGAATGACCACACTAGGGGTCTGGTTGGGTAGAGGTGAGATGAGGGGTCTGTGAAATGGATGATCTAGAGAAGGCAAAGCTGAGCTTCTCATTTACCCGTTTCAGGCATTCAAGCATGGTGCGCTGGCAAGTGAAAGGTGACACATTTGAAAGAGAGAAATGAAATACTGGTGTAACTGATTAACCAGTGGAACTCCCTGTCACAGGATGTTGGTGCAAACAGCTGTAAGATTCAAAGCAAGACTAGATTTTTATTTCAATAGGAAGCGCATTTGTATCCGTGCAAGGTAGGATAGAAAGACAAGGGCCATCAATCCCCCTGTTCCAGGGACCAGTGATCATGAAGATGCTTCCCTCATGTATTGCATTCTACATTAGGTGTGTTCTGGATGTACAGCACTGCATATTAATTTGCTGTATTCTGGAGGTTTTGAACTTCATTTGAAGCATGGCCCATTGGTCTGTTAAAGATGGCAGTCCCTGCATTTTTCTCTGTAGAATTTACGTGCTTCTGTTTCTTGGTAGGCTGAGTTCTCATTTCTTCTGTGGTTCTCCTCCTGCACCCCGCCCTCCCCCCCCCTCGCCCAATTAATTGCTACTGCTTTGCAAATTCCATTTGACAGAGGCACATCGACTAGCTTAGGTAATAATGACCAGATCTGAGACGGGTCAGGAATGTTCATGAAGGATGTTCAGTTGCTCTGACTTTGGAGAATAAACATAATCTGGTTGCTTTTTGAGGTGCTGCTGTCATGTTGGTTCCATGAGGGCAAATTTCATGTCAGTTTCATACAGGTTCAAGGTGCTGATAAAGGTTCCTGTGGATCAGCAAAATTCTTAAGCTTAGCAGGCCCCACACACACTGCTGGATGTAGGTGGCATTGGAAGAAATCGGAGAGGCTGGTTCCTGCTGGTCCAAGATATTAGGTCTCTCTGAAAGGGAAATACTGAAAACTAAACTCTCAAATGTCCACCTTAAAAGAGTTGAGCCAAACGGTCTCCTGACCAGTTGTGGCTGAACACTGAAAAGAATCTCAAAGGAGTTTCACACTTCTGTTGCTCCTGTCCTGCTGGAGGAAGGGTGGACATAAGCTGAACATCCAACCAGGCAGTTGTAAGGGCTTAGCTAGATATTGATCTAGCACTGCATCTGCAAGGAGGCTACATCTCTTTGGGATTTGCCATGATGATGATACCCTACTAAAGGATCCTAAGGTACTTTCCCAGCTATAGATACACAGTGCTGGTGAAATGTAGTCCTCTGTGAGCTAGAAAATCAGGGCTAGGCAGATCCCTTGCAGGCAGCCTGCTGGGCAAAGGTGAGGTGAGGGCATGAACTTGAGTTTGACAGCACAATTGAATAAAAAGGTTATCAGCTCCAGTTCTGTAATGCTGTCTCCTAGCTCTGCTCTCCTCCATCCCTCTGCCCCATGTCCTTTCCCGTCTTGATATAATTATGATGGCGTCTACCTGCTCCGTTTCCCCTTGTTGCTTTTGCATGCACACACAGTTTTCCCTGCTCCTGTAAAAATGATTGAGCATTTTTCTACTGTTTAGTGTTCTGACTCTAATGTCAGAATGTGCGTTTTCTGCAATAAGTCTTAATTCCCAGCCCCTCGGCTCTGTGCACTAATGGGACAATCAGAGTCCAGACACCCTAAGGGGGACACAGAAGGTTTAGGCCCCAAAAATGAGTAATTGAACCAACTGATTGCATGCTGTATTGTGCTATGGAAGTATACTGAGTAAGATCTTTCATGAGAGTTTGTAATATTCTGTAGCTGATTGTCATCATGTGATATGTTGTCGATGATCCCTCGAGGTCGAGGATGGTCTCTTCCACAAGTTTTATTTTGTATGGGTATTTTGGTGACTAAGGAGTCTGATCCTTGAGCCACAAACTTGTTGGCAGACATTTCAGGTGGTGATGGAAGGCAGGGTCCGGCCACAATTGTTGCATGACAGTCGTCTGTCCTTTCTTTTCTGGCATTTTTCTGTGGCCAGGGCAAAGCGATTTTCCTTAGGAGTGATTGTCCCTTCTCAGACCAGTCTTCGCCAGTTTTCCCTATTCTGGGCTGCTGTGTCCCAGTGTGTGGTGTCGATGCCACATCTCTTGATGTTTATCTCGAGGGTGTCTTTGTGGCGTTTCTTTTGGACTCTGCATTTCCTTTCTCCTTTGTTGAGTTGAGCGGACAGAAATGGTTTTGGTAGGCGTGCGTCAGGCATGCGCACACAGTGCCCACTCCACCTCAGCGGGAGACAGACCCTGGTTATAAATGTGTGTGAGGGGATATAGAGAAAAATGTAAATAGTAACTTGTGGCACATCTTTAGCAATGCGCCAACGGGGTGATGAAGTGATCAGGCTGGGAGCGGCTGCTTCCCAAACCAGTTGTCTGTACAAAATCAGCTTCAAGTACCCATCCATTCACCAGCCCCGGAAAAGACAACAGAGGGCCATCAAAACGGAAAGACATTGAGACAAGTTGGAATTCCCCCACTTTGAATCATTAGATTGACTGAAGGGAAGAAAAAATACACAGCAAACCCTTTTAGAACGGAAGAGGTTTGAAGTAAAATCCATCCAGAAACTGAGGCCAGGTCTACATTATAAACTTATATCAATATAACGATGCCTCTCAGGGATGTGAAAAAGCCATACCCCATGAGCAATGTGGTTATACCTACCTCACCACCCCATGTAGACAGTACTATGTTGACGGGAGAGCTTCTCCCGCCAACATAGCCACTGCCTCTTGGGGAGGTGGATTACCAGCGCTGATGGGAGAAGCGCAGTTGCACCGGTGTATCTATAGACAAGCCCTGATGGACAACCTCTAAGCAGGAAGGGGTCTGTGAAATGCTGGATTCTCCCCTGCAGTTAGGGGGTACACTGGGAACCTGTTCAAAGGCAATAGGCAAAATTCCTTTTTTGATACGAGTTATCTAATATGGAAGTGTAAAGCCTAACATTGCGTCTTTGTTTATTTACTGTGTAACTTGTATACGTTTGCCATCCTCTTACTACATAAGAACAGCCAGACTGGGTCAGACCAATGGTCCATCTAGTCCAGGATCCTGTCTTCCCACAGTGGGTGGTGCCAGAAGTTTGAAGGGGACTGAATGGAATGGGAATTTATAGAGTGATCCATCCCCGTCATCCAGTGCCAGCTCCTGGCAACTTCCTCTTTGAATCTGTGATTTTTCTATTCAATAAACCTTTTTGTTTGTTTTTACCCCAAGCAGGTCTCTGTTGTGCAAGCTGTGGGGAGTATTCGTGCCAGAGCAAACGGATGACTAGGGGCGGGTTTCGTACCTTCGGGAGTGACGAACCAGAGGGGGGAAATCCAAATGTCCAGTGGTTAAGCACTCGGGGAGGATGGAATTGGGGAGACTCGGGACAGGAAGGGCTGGTGGTGTCACCCTGGAAGGGTAACTAGGCAGGTGGAAGCCTGGGTGAGAGCTTGTGCTGGAGGACAGGCTCCTGGTGCTACAGCAGTACAGCATTAGAGCACCCCAGGTTACAAGGCAGGTGGTGACAGAACCTCTTATTCACCTGGGTGACCCCCAAAACATCACAACTAGATACCACTGCCTGGTGCTCTTGTTCGCTTGGCTCTAAGATTCTGAACAGAGGCACAGACTCTTAGAGGTCTCTCTTCCAAAAATGGGACAGTCCAGGCAAATTTGGCCCTGTTCTCGACAACGAGACCAAAGCCTCAGAACATCCAAAGACCTTGATTCCTTCCCTTAGCCCCTTCCAAGTAAATGAAAGTTTGCCTGATGTCGTCTTAGCCAGCTTGGCTATTGGCCAGCGACTGTGGAGTGCGGCAAGTCAGTCATTCAGAGAAAAGCCCACTAGTTTCCTCTAGTAGTAGTTGAGGGCCAGTTCTTTGGACTCGTTAAGCTGGACTGATACATCCAAGGAAGAAGCAGGAGTCTGAACTCAGCTCATCAGTGGGTAGGTGAGCTCAGGCTGCTCAGGAGTCAATGAAAAGGCAACAGAGATGATTGAGGGAATGGAACAGTTTCCATAGGAGGACGGAGAGACAAGATTACGGCTGCTCATCTTAGACAAGAGATGACTCGGCGGGTTGGATAGAGGTCTATAAACTCATGAATGTTATGGAAAAAGTGAGTAGAGAAATGGGTTTACCCTTTCCGACAATACAAAATCCATGGGTCGCCCAATGAAATGAATAGGCAGCAGGTTTAATACAACAAGAAGTAGGACTTCTTCACACAACACACAGTCAACCTGGGGTGTTTGTTGCCATGGGATATTGTGATGGCCGAAAGTATAACTGGGCTCCAAAAAAGAACTAGATAAGTTCATGGAGGACAGGTCCATCAATGGCTGTCAGCCATGATGGTCAGGGACACAACCCTATGCTCGGGCCAACCCTAAACTTTTGACTGTCAGAAGCCAGGAGTGGAAGACGGGTGAATCTCTCCAAAATTGCCCTGTTCTGTACATTCCCCCTGAAGCTCTGGTACTGGCCACTGTGGGAGACAGGATATTGGACTAGTTGGACCATTGGTCTGACCACTGTGGTCATTCTTATGTTTTTATGAAAACCAAAGGTTTCAACAACTCCGCCATCGTGTTATCCTGGTAGAGCCTCGGTGCCCCAGTCGTGACAAGCCAGGACCCCGTTGTGCCTGGTGCTGTTCAGACACATTGCTGCAAGCCCTGGAGGAGCAGCCTGTTTTCTGTGGCGTGAGCTGGTGTGAATAATTCTGTGTGAACTGACCCATCTGTAGCGGTTAGCGAAAGGGGTGTTCAGACCGTCGCTGGGTGGGGCAATTTTCCTTCAGATTTGAGCTGCTGTAATAAAACAAAGCAAAGCCTCTGAACAGCCTGGATCTCTCTCACCACCCAGCTCTATCACTCAATGGAGCGAACTGGTCTGCTCTGAGTTTCTCTTTTTGGCCACTGGCCAGACCACTGCTCCCCTTTTCTCTCCCCAGTAGCTGGCTGAATCCTCTTTCTTCTCACCTCCAGAAATCTCCTAGTTCTGACCTGCTCCTGCACTGGGCAGTGAAGATTCATAGAAGGTTAGTGTCCTACCTAGTAACGGTGGTTGGTCGGAGGAGCCTTTCTGCCTACTGCTGCAGAAAGGTCTAAACACTGACACCACCCCCGTGACTCTAAAGGGTCTATTAACCTTGCCCTGAAATTCAAGATGGTGACACTGGAGAAGCAGAAGCAGCGGCAGCAAACTTTGTGGTTTCTCTTGGCATCTCTGGTATTTAAAGTCTTCCTGATGCTCTGCCTATGACATCCCTTTCTTGGTTTCAGCCCATTATACCCCCTTTGGATCACTCTGAATATTTCCTCTCCCTGGATGTTAGACAATTATGTCTCCTGCCCTCCGATGCCATCACTTAGCCAAACTGTACAAGTTAATTCTTTTACTCATTGTAATTTGCTTCTTCCAGCCCCTTAATCATTTTCCTGGCTTTGTTCTGAACTCCCCCAATGTGTTGGAGGCCAGAACTGCCCAGTATTCCAGGAGCAGTCTCACCAAAAGGGGCCGTTCCCGCCCAGATTGTGACCTGCCTTTGCCTACGCAGTCTCACGCTGCGCTGGCTGGGTTTGCTGACAGCCCTGCACCCTCATTTCCCCCTCTCCATGGCAGGGGCAGAGGCAAAAATTGCCACACACACATGCACTCGGGTGCAGTTTATCTTCATCAAGTGCTGGAATGTATCTGATTCCAAACGGGGTCTGTGTTGTCCTGTCCCGGCTGGTCTTTTCTCTTTTTAAAGGAGACTTTTTCAGAACAGAAGTAATAGACGCCATTACATTTTATAACCAAGCATACCCGCAGGGCTCAAGCTTTCTCATGCTGTGCAGGTACTGGTTGTTGCTTTGGCCCTGGGCAGTTTTCTGCTTTCCTTTACTCGGTGTTTTCCAACTCTTCGGTGATTTATTTTACATAAAAATCCATTTAAGAAAACAAACTTGACTGTTCCTGGGCACTGCCCAGCGGCAGCTCTTGGCAGGGTGTTGCGGTGATTTGGATGGAGATTTAAAGCTTTTGAAATATTGCTTGGGGGTCATGCTTTAAGTACACTCCACTGTTCCGTGTCCTCTGGCCGTCTCAGGGTGAGGGAATCAAGGTTTCGACATGATCATCTGGTTTTGAAATGGATCGTGGCCTTTATTGATGCTAACAACGAGCCATCGTCCCTACCCTTGATGAGAAAGCTTTGAGTGTTTTTCAGTTTATTCCATTTTCACTCCCCATTTAGAATAACCTCTTGGGAGCTTGAAACCAAGATCTGTCTTGTCAGGAAATGTTGCATCTCCACTGACGAACGGGCTGCATGTATTGCTCGGTTTGTTGTAGGGCTGGGATGTGCTGTCTCTGCAGTCCACGCTTCCCCATTATTTTTATATGCTATTTGCACTGAAGGAGGCTCCAGTTGTGGCTACAGGGTCCCATTGTGTTCGATGCTGCACAGACACAAGAAATGGTACGTGCGCCAAAGACTGTGTAATGGATGCCGTGGCGTTGCAGCTGTGTTGGTCCCAGGATATTGGAGAGAGAAGGTGAGTGAGGTAATATCTTTTACTGGACTAACGTCTGTTGGTGAAAGAGGACAGCTTGTGAGCTTACACAGAGCTCTGCTCCAGGCCTGGCATGAAGATCTGAAGAAGAGGTCTGTGTAAGCTCACAAGCTTGTCTCTCTCACCAACAGAGGTTTAAAGATGAAGACAGCCATGGACTGTGTTATAATGCTAGAGGACCCTTAGCTTAGTGAGTGGAAAGGTGTCCACCGAGAGGCTACTCTCCAGTCTGCAAACTCCTGAGCCAAGTGCACCAGATACAAATGGGGCCTCGGAGGACAGATCCCTATGGGCGGATCAAATTACCTTTGACTTGCTGTCAGACAGGAGCAGCCCCTGCCTCAGGGCAGATGGGGTATGGAATCTCCCATAGAACCAGCTCTGGAGCAATGGTGTTTGCATAGTGAGGGGAAGGTTATAGCTCCCTACAGCTAGTTGGAAAGGTTTTGGTAGCTTTCTCGGGGGGGAATTGGCTTTTTTTTTTTTTTTAGACCAAATGGTTGTTGTTAATTGTTATTATCATTATTTTTGCAAAAAATAGAGTTTGATTTTCATTGAAAAACTAGAACTCTGGAAAATGAATTTTTAATGTTTCACTTTTAAACTGAAACAATTCCATGGTTCTGATGAAAATTCACAATCTTTCGTGGAAAGCTGAACTTAATTGAAAAAGAAAAAAAAAAAAGAAGAAACATTCATTTTTGTTTAAACTTTCCACAGTGGAAAAATAAATTCACAGCTAGATCTACAGTTAAGCCAAAGTCCAGAAGAGTTTATTATTTTTATGAGCTCTTAAAATATAGCTGTAGAGTATGGACGCTGTTACTACTGCAGTTTGCAACTGCGTCCTGTTTTCCAGTTCACCCATGAGATAGCCTGCTTCTCCTTAGCGTTGCTGCCAGTCGTGCTCAGGGACTTGAATATACTTGGTTTTATGAACATTTTTTAAACCATGTCACATGCACACAACATTTAAACCCGACCTTTTGCTGCTTAAAGAGGAAATTGGGGGGGTTAACTTTGACCTCTCTTCGTGGCCATTCAATTCTGGAGGTGATCCTTTGTTCAGCTCTACGTCTACATTCCCTGACTGCAGATGGGTCGTTTCTTCTTCTCTCTGTTTGTGTGGGTGTGTGATGTGTTGTTCTTCGATCAGGCCCTTAATTTCTGTAATATTGGGTGGTCTTTCTCAAGCGTTAGCTTTTCTTTTGAATACACAACATGCATGAGGTCTCAAAAAGCCGACAGGCCAGCTGGTGAGCTCAGGATACTGCTGTGGAAAGGCTTATTTGTCTTTGTTAACAACAGTCTGACAGGTTGTACTAGGGTTTAAAAACGTGCTTGTATCACTGGTACCCCAACTTTCCTCTTCATCCCCATTCTGGGTGTCGTTTCCTCCATCTCTTTGGCTTAGACTAAGATTGTCAGTGCTTTGGGGCAGGAACTGTCTCTCTGTGTCTATACAAAGTTTAGCACAATGGGGCTGTGACTTAGCCAGGCATCCAGGTGCCAGTATAATACCAATAGCAGGCCTGTTAGTCTGCCCTGAACAATGTTAATTCGGGCCCCATGCCTTCCCAATCCAGTATTCTGCCCTTCTGTGGACGTTTACTCTGTGGTTCCGTTTAAAAGGGGCCCTGGCCCATCACCAAATCCTTCTTAATAAATGTGCCAATCCATCTTGCTGAAGCATTAAGAGAAGGCGAGCGCCCAGCGCTATAAACTCCAACACACACCCTCATTGTTCGGTTCTCCCCTACCTTTCCCTCCGTGTTCTCATTGGCATCAGTGGCTTCCTCCACGCCTGTCTCCGAGGGATGGGTTTTGTGCGGT
Organism: Caretta caretta; assembly: GCF_965140235.1. Lineage (NCBI taxonomy): Eukaryota > Metazoa > Chordata > Testudines > Cheloniidae > Caretta > Caretta caretta. Next base: position 6,254,656 of record NC_134214.1, read on the forward strand.
TTGGCTGTCCCACACAATCTGCTGTCGCTGCAGATTCGGAGCCGCCTCTCGCCAGCCAGCCGCACCTGTTGCCAAGGAAAGTGAACTGTGCCTGCGAGCCTGGGTGTGAGGAAAGGGGAGGATGTGCCAGCAGATTGGCAGGTCCCGAGCGCTGACTGACCACTGCCGAGAGCCGAGGGGTTTTTGCAAGCTCAGCCGTTCGTGCAGCGGGCGCCTGCAAGTTGGATCCTGGCCGCGCAGTACCAGCTGCCCAGAGGTGTGTGATTCGTTTCAGTCAGCGAGCGCTTGCTGCTTCTCAACGTGCCCATCCACTCGCCCCGCTGAGTGCAGCTTTCCTGCTGCGGCCTGTTCTGGGCCAGCCGGCCCGTGTCTGTGCTTGGAGATGGGCCGCGCTAGGAGTACATCTGGCATCCCCCGCTTTAGGGCTTTGCCCGTTCTTTTCGGAGGGGTGGGCGCTCCTTCCCTCATCCGAGCCATCTCTCCTTGTCGGGGATTTGTCCCGGTTGCCTACGTTTTCCTTTTCTTAAAGCTCTCAGGCTGCCCCTTCCAGTCAGGACCTTCCTTGCCCTGGACAATTTTCTCTCTCTCCTCGGTGGTCAGCATCTTTCCACCTGCTCAGGCAAATGGCTGCCATGGCCCAAAGCAGGAGAATGGCCCTGTGCCCTCAGCCATGGCGCTGGCGGGTTTCCTGGCAGGCCGTGCTAACTCCAAGAACGCCGTTTCCCTAGAGTGGTTTGGAAGTGGCAAACGGGCAGCGTTCAGGCTATTCTCCACCTCCCCTTCCCCCCCCACCTCCTTCTGGCCACTAGCTCTGGACAAGGGAGGTTTGTGCCATTCAGATGCTCTGTAACAGTCAGTTTGAGGTGTCCTCTGGCAGCTGTGAAGGAGCTGAAATCCCTCCCTGGCTGTCGAGTCGGGGTGGCTTGTCCTGAACATTGGCTGGATCGCATCGCGAATACACCTCAGCGTTTGAGCGCAGCCGCAATCCTGGCTCCTGCTGGGAGAGCTTATTGCTTTGTGTGGCCCCTCCCCACAGCCCCTTGTTTCCGTCGGCTCTCCGTGCAGCTGTTGGGCACTCTCCCAGACTGCTAATGGGCCCAGACTCCACGAACGCAGAGCCCCCTCCGGGAGCTTGCGGCCAAGCGACACTGTGTCTTGCAAGGGGACGGGTGCCTGTAGCTGCAATGCCTGTAGCTGCAATGCCTCATCATCGAAGCCGAGTTCAACCGTGGCAGACGTCCGCTCCCTTCCTCGTCTGCTAACCGGGATCCACCAGCGTGCGGTAATTTCCCCTCCGAGTGCTTGTGACTGTGTGCATGGAGAACACTGGCTGATGGCTCTTTCCCAGCATAGAATCATAGAATCATAGAATATAAGGGTTGGAAGGGACCCCAGAAGGTCATCTAGTCCAACCCCCTGCTCGAAGCAGGACCAATTCCCAGTTAAATCATCCCAGCCAGGGCTTTGTCAAGCCTGACCTTAAAAACCTCTAAGGAAGGAGATTCTACCACCTCCCTAGGTAACGCATTCCAGTGTTTCACCACCCTCTTAGTGAAAAAGTTTTTCCTAATATCCAATCTAAACCTCCCCCACTGCAGCTTGAGACCATTACTCCTCGTTCTGTCATCTGATACCATTGAGAACAGTCTAGAGCCATCCTCTTTGGAACCCCCTTTCAGGTAGTTGAAAGCAGCTATCAAATCCCCCCTCATTCTTCTCTTCTGCAGACTAAACAATCCCAGCTCCCTCAGCCTCTCCTCATAACTCATGTGTTCCAGACCCCTAATCATTTTTGTTGCCCTTCGCTGGACTCTCTCCAATTTTTCCACATCCTTCTTGAAGTGTGGGGCCCAAAACTGGACACAGTACTCCAGATGAGGCCTCACCAATGTCGAATAGAGGGGAACGATCACGTTCTTCGATCTGCTCGCTATGCCCCTACCTATACATCCCAAAATGCCATTGGCCTTCTTGGCAACAAGGGCACACTGCTGACTCATATCCAGCTTCTCGTCCACTGTCACCCCTAGGTCCTTTTCCGCAGAACTGCTGCCTAGCCATTCGGTCCCTAGTCTGTAGCGGTGCATTGGATTCTTCCATCCTAAGTGCAGGACCCTGCACTTATCCTTATTGAACCTCATCAGATTTCTTTTGGCCCAATCCTCCAATTTGTCTAGGTCCTTCTGTATCCTATCCCTCCCCTCCAGCGTATCTACCACTCCTCCCAGTTTAGTATCATCCGCAAATTTGCTGAGAGTGCAATCCACACCATCCTCCAGATCATTTATGAAGATATTGAACAAAACCGGCCCCAGGACCGACCCCTGGGGCACTCCACTTGATACCGGCTGCCAACTAGACATGGAGCCATTGATCACTACCCGTTGAGCCCGACAATCTAGCCAGCTTTCTACCCACCTTATAGTGCATTCATCCAACCCATACTTCTTTAACTTGCTGACAAGAATACTGTGGGAACATCTCCAAAGCTCCCCCTCCCTCCAGGCTGTCTCATCGGCTTTGGGAACAAGGGTGCTTCTCAGCCGGGTCCCAGCCCGCAGGCCCAGCCGCTGCAGCTGCTGTCGCCTATGTCACCCTTCTGGGCTACGGCTTCTTCCGTGCAGCTTTGTCACCGTCAGACAAACCTGGGTGCTTCAAAAAGCTTGTGACAGGGACACACAGCCCCAGGATTCAAGCGTTAAACCCTGTCATTGCCACCTGAGAGAGGATTTATCCCCGTTTTAAAGAGCCAAGAGCTTGATTTGTCCAAAGGGACCCAGTGAGTCCGAGACAGAGCAGGGAATGGAACCCAGGAGTCCTGGCTCCCTGTTTCCCTTGTCTCTTCTGATTTAACCCTCCTCCCTCATTCGAAGCCCAGACGCCTGCTGCTCCTGGTAAAGATCGAGTGCCGGCTTGGCAGAGGGTGTATTTTGCCATTCGGTCAGCTTGTATCTTCCACTGAGATCGGGAACATGATACAGGCTGAGCTCTGGGCCTGTTCAGGCAGGAGGTGTTTAGGTGGCAGCTCGTAAGGAAACATCCAACTGCCTCGTCACCAACCACATTTCCAGGCTGCAGTACCAGCCGGGGATGTCTACACTGCAATTAGACACCGGTGCCTGGCCCGAGCCAGCTAACTCAGACTCACGGGGCTTGAGCTAAGAGACTGCAGCCTGAGCTGTGGGACCCTCCCACCTCGCAGGGTCCTTGAGTTTGGGTTCCAGCCTCAGCGTGACATCAACACGGGAATTAAACAGCCCCTTACCCATGTCAGCTGGCCCGGGCCGTCCGTGGGTTTGGAATTGCAGTGTAGACATACAGTCAGGGGCAGGATGTGTGTTGTGATATTTTCAGCCTGACTGGACATTTAAATGCAATCTCGTGACATGCTTTCCTTGTATGAGGTTTACAGGTAAGAGGAAAATCTTATCGTTAATTCACGGGACTGGGACTCAGCAGCTCTGCCACCGACTTCCTCTCTGACCTGGGCAAGTCACTTAAACTCTCAATTTCCCATCTGAAAAATGGGGATAATAACCCTTTCTTTCTCGCACTGCCTGTCTTGTCTACTCTAACTGTAAGATCTTCAGGGCAGGGACTGTGCCAAATGGGGCCCCAATCTCTGTTGGAGCCTCTAGGCATGACTAAAATTTAAATAAGATTTTTCCAGCCTGGACAGTGTAAAGGGGTGAGAGAATCCCCTAAGCTCTTTTGAGTGTTTATCTGAACTAAATCTTGGAACATTTTCAGGTTCTCCTCCACTTGCTGTATCCAGCTGGCCTAGTTCTCTGATGCACTCTCCTAGGCTCAGCTGCATAGCAAGGGGCCATGCATCTGTCCTCAGGCAAAATGCTTTGCTCCCAACATCACGTAATAGGGATGAGTCAGACGTCGGCCAGCCCGCCGTGATTATGCCACAGCCGCCGGCTCCATCATCACCAGTAGAGGGCAGTACACCTGCATGTGCTCATTACAGAGGTGGTGACTGAGGCAGTTAGCAAGTAGCTACCTAATCGCTGCCATTCAATGCCGGCTGTGGCAAGCGAGACCCCTGTGGGAATCCCTCCCCAGCACTATTGGGAGACCCCCCCACTGAGCCCTTGCCTGGAAGCGTGGCAAATACTTGCAGGGTGATGATGAAATGCATAGGACAGAAAGTGCAAAGCCGCTGAGAGCTGGGTCAAGTGATGTTACCTCAGAACGTGGCACCGCAGAGCGTGGCTGGTAGCCGAGGGGGGGCAGCCGCGCCGAGTGACCGGCAACAGAGAGCACAGCACCAGCCTGTGCAGAGGCGTCAGCAGCGGCTGCGAGTGGGGCACAGCGGAGGGAGAGGGAAGAGCCGTTTGTCAGACTTTCACGCTGCAAGGTGGGAAACTGAGAAAAAGGACACTGCCCAGCACACTGTGGGGTCGGGTTGGCTTACGATCGCACCTTTTTGCACATGGGTGGGGTGTTTTCCCAAACTAGTGCTGGGTTCCCGTTCCCGTTTAATAACCGTTCTTGTCTGTTCTACCAACTCGGTGCTTGCGAGTGGGGAAGTAGTGCCTTTTAGATGTCCTGATGGTTGGTAAGTTTTCCCCACACTATTGGGTAGGGGCTTGAGCCAGTTCTGTTTTATAGTGTTAAGAGGAACCCCTAAATATTGAATCCGGCCCTTGTTACTGCCAGTGTCTCTTGGCAGAAGGGTTACAATGAAAAATGGATAGAACAGAAAGTACAAAGCCAAAGGCCAGCTAGCTACCAAGAGAGAATGTTGTCTTTAGCCTGGTATTTGTCATGACCAGTTCCCTGCCTCAGTGGTGTTGCCACATGGGGTGTCTGTTACTTCTGTCCCTTGGATTGTTTGCTTCTGAAGGCTGGTCTCCACTATGGGGGGGAATCTATCTAAGTTACTCCACTTCAGCTACATGAATAACGTAGCTGAAGTCGATGTACTTAGATCTACTCACCGCGGTGTCTTCACTGCGGTGTGTCGACTGGAGACACTCTCCCATCGATTCCCCTTGCACTTCTCTTTGAGGTGGAGTACTGGAGTCGACGCTAGAGCGATCAGCAGTCGATTTATCTCGTCTATACTAGACACGATAAATCGACCCCCATTGGATCGATCGCTGCCCCTCGATCCGGCCAGTAGTGTAGACAAGCCCTGTCAGGGGTCCTTCCCCACTCTGAACTCTGGGGTACAGATGTGGGGACCTGCATGAAAGACCCTTTAAGCTTATTCTTACCAGCTGAGGTTAAAACTTCCCCAAGGCACAGATTTTCTTCTTGCCTTGGGATCGCTGCCACCATCAAGTGATTTAACAAACAATCAGGGAAAGGACCACTTGGAGTCCTATTCCCCCAAGTCTATATACCCCCTTTCCTGGGGAGGCTTGAGAATAATATCCTAACCAATTGGTTACAAAATGATCAAAGACCAAAACCCCTGGGTCTTGGAACAATGAAAAAATCAGTCAGATTCTTAAAAAGAAGGATTTTATTAAAAGAGAAAAAGGTAAAACAATCACCTCTGTAAACTTAGGCTGATAGTTAACCTTACAGAGTAACAGAAAATTCAGAGCACAGAGGAACCCCCTCTAGCCATAGTTTCAAAGTTACAACAAAACAGAGATAAACCTCCCTCTAGCAAAGGGAAAATTCACAAGTTGAGAAAACAAAAGGTAAACTAATACGCCTTGCCTGGCTGTTACTTACAAGTTTGAAATATGAGAGACTTGTTCAGAAAGATTTGGAGAACGTGGATTGATGTCCGGTCCCTCTTCGTCCCAAGAGCTAACGGCCCACAGAAAAAAAAACAAACAAACCCAAAACAAAACCTCTCCCCTCACCCAGATTTGAAAGTATCTTTTGTCCCCATTGGTTCCTTTGGTCAGATGCCAACCAGGTTACTTGAGCTTCTTAACCCCTTACAGGTAAGGAGGAATTTAGGCTACCCCTATGGTTATGACGAGTCCTGAGAGTCTCCTTCTGTGAGAGATAGGAAGAGATGAACACAAGCCTTTAGTGACATTTCTTATATGGGAAGAGTCTGTGCACACAGATGACGGTCTGTTATAGTCTCCCCGCCACACACAGGACTTTTGTGCCTAATTCCCACTGGAGTTTGTGGGAATAAGCCCCTATATTCCCAGACACCAATGGGAGAGAAGACTCGCTGCAAGCCAGGATCATGTTGCAGGGGTGCAGAGCTGTGCTGGCAGGTAATGGTAGGGGGAAATACACTCAAATCTAGCTGTCCAGGTATTTATATCAACCCATCACCATAGCATCTGAACACCTACCCACCCATTTGCTGGCTGGGTTGGTCAGGAGACTAGAGGTGATGACACTCAAGCGAAACCATCAGTCTTGCAAGCTGGAAGGTCGGGCAAAAGTATCTGCTGACTTATGAACGCTTGGGCAAGGAAAAGAGAAATATGCAACAAGTAGCAGCAGGTCTGTCCATCCAGACTAACTGAACGGCACCAGCTGTTGTAGGGTGTTTCTGCCGACGAGCCCCCTTCAGACGTGATGGAAGCCTCATTCGAACAAAACCACCTTCATTGGAACGTTTTCCCAAAAATGGAACTGTGGGCGGGGAGGGGGCTGGTCATTTCAGTGCGTGTGCCTGGGCCACAGAGTGTGAGACGCTCTCTCAAACGTTTGTTGATACCGGTACGTCTCCTGGAAATGTTTCGATTTCAATGAAACAGGATATTTTGGTGAAATCCATTGGCAATGTTCCATCCCATTCACCCCTTTGCTGCAAGTATGTGGATGACATTGAGGAGTTCTATGCATCTTTTAACCACAATTTTGCAATGCTGCTGCATTCATTTTCTGAGGTGAGTTTCAGTACCGATGGCGAAGGCCAGACTGACAGCTCTGGAACTGAAGGCCCCAGAACAGGTATGTCATGGACAACAGCTCCTTCCACACTGCTGTGGAGATGGACCTCAACCTTGCCCCTATATGGGACTGCCTCTATAGGGCACAAAGGGGTATGCAGTCTCCATGGCCTAGTCAGTCCTTGGTTTCTCTGCTATGACTGCCAATGAAGGGGCAAATTAGTGCCAATTCTGATAGTGGGTTTTGTGTTGTGGACACCTGTCCTCTGGGCTCTGAACTGAGAACATCAAATTATTTTACCTGGGTCACTCAATGGCCAACAGAGGAGGGAGAATTTTCATTCATTGCTAACCTGGTCAGAACTCAAACCAGTGACCTTGAGGCGGAAAAATCTACATCTCATTAACCCCTGTGCCACTGGGTGCCCTTCACATACTGCTTTTAAGATAACCCACGCTTTATAGATTTCACCTTCCAGAAACTCTCAAATTCCATCACTGAGGGAGTAGAACTGGATTCTTGCATTACATTGCTCGGCAACGTCTTTAGCGTAGGTTGGAATGAATCACTTTTGATCAGCAACGTAAAGTGGTTTGGTGCCTCAGCAGCTCTGGGGCAGATGTATGTGCAGGTCCCGGCTGTGCTTTGCGGCTGTTTAGAGACTTCATGGCTGCAGCATTGTTGGTTAATAATTCCAGACAAGTTGCAGATGGGTCAAAACTCTTCTGATTGGTTGCCTCAGGTTTGTTAATGATCAGATGGGTGAGCTCTTTGGAACCCCAGTAAGGGTGGCTGATAGATCCACTTGCTGCCTCATTTCATTCATTTAGGTGTCGGCAGCTAGAATAACAATAGGGGACAGATCATGCCGAAATGATGGTGAGGAAACCCGGGGGAGGTGCAGCATTATTGCCTGGGCTAATTAGCCCACAACAGAGCACCGATCTGTTACTCTTGATGCTGGCAGGTGCCCAGAGGAAGCCTCTGGTGCGCTGGAGAGGGCAAATCTCTAGGTTCATCATTTATCTACCCAATGTCGAAGGTGCCCTGGACCCCCGCAAGGGACAAGAAAGGAGATCCATGGCAGAAGCTACTAGCTGGGAGGCCAGTGAGTGCTAATTGCGATGACGGTCTTTGGGAACAGGACAGCTGCTTCTCTCGAATAGCTCTTCTCCTGCCCACGGCTCTGTCCAGGGCCAGCCCCTGCCCCCACTGAAAGGAGCTGACTGAAGCAGATGTCCTCAGGCTCACTGTCTACGCAGTGGGGATGTCGGGGCTGGGGGAGGACGGCCCCTGGCAGGAACATCCTGAGGACAGTACTGAGCCCTGCCTTTTGGGTGCAGGTCAGGAGCCCTGCTGGGCCATTCCATAAGCACCCTTGCCCCTACTGCAGATCAGCAAAGCAACGTGACTAAACGGAGTAACCCCAAGCAGGGGCTCTCCAGTTCTGGGGGCGTCTGCACTGATGTATCAGATTAAGCCCTGGGCTGGACCAACTGCTGTCTCCTCTTCAGCTGTGCATGCTGTAACCCATTCTGGAGACTGGGTGCTCCAAGCCTGAGCCTCGGTGCTGAGAGAAGCCCAAGCTGTGTAGTTGGTTAGTGTGCGTGGAAGGGAATAGGAGGCTGGTAGCAGCCATGCATGGGGAGGCCTGGCACTGAGGCAGGGCCAGCACCAATTGCGAAAGCCCGAAGCAGTGGTCCCTGGTAGATGCACCTGTGGGTGGGACCCTGGAGCTAGCATATGGTTGGGGGATGTTGCGTGGGCTGAGGGCAGTGTCCTGGGGCATCGAGAGAGGCCCAGCCATCTCTGCACACACCGGAGGAAGGTAAGTTGCAAGCTGTTGGGTCCCTAGCTACTGCCGGCTTTGGGGGGACTTGTGGAGACCTTGGAACAAGTCTCTCCTCTTTAAATATCGGAGCTGACATTTAGCCAGCGTGACTCATTAGTGCTAGTTCCTTAGGAAACTTCATTCTCTCAGGTCTGGGCTGAGCTGCTGGAGAGGAACCCATCACTGGCGTGTGTGCAAGCTGCTTGTTAGGGCTGAATGCCACTGGAGGTGGGGCAGAGCCAGCGGCCGGAAGAATGTTACTGTCCCTGCTCTCTTATGATTCATGGGCACTGTCCCTACTGAACCCTGGCTTCCTCTGCCAGGAAGAATTCGGCCTTCTGCTCAGGTTGACATACAGGGCGCTCTCCATCTCTGCCACGTCCCTCAGCATTGGCCCCGCACTTGGCCCCGTCTTCCCCTTTCCTTGCTCGAGTCGGGACAATGGATGCCAAATGCGCTGCTTGGGAGTGCAGCACCATCCTCGGGGGACAAGAGCGAGAAGATACACAGGGCGAGCCCAGGGCAGTGTGCCAGCGGGCTGGGTTAGATAAGGAGAGTCAGGAGAGGAGCACTGGACTGGAGCGGCAGACGGTAGGGCCTGGCGGGCAGGGACTGTTTCCGTATCCCCTTGGACGTAGTTTTCTGGTCTTGTGCCTAGGAGTCTCCCGGTATCCTCCCCTCTGTGTCTCTTTCCTTCCTCGCAGGGTTAGGCAAAGCTTTTCCTCGCTGCCTTTCCATGCAAAGTCTTATCGCAGCTGATAACGGGAAGATTATCTTCGTTTACCTTCCTCCTATCCCAGCTGCTGGAGCAGACAGCATCTCTCTCTCGGTTTCTTCACCCTCCTGCTAATTAGTCATTTTGCTCTGGAGCTGCGCTGTGCTTTGTGGGTCCAGTTTTCCACTGCTGGTTTATGGTCACTGGCTCTGGTTCTGGGTCGAGACTGCCTGAGCTGTGTGCTGTGTTTGGGGTGAGGTGGTTTGGAAGGGTCAAAGCTCCACGCAGGAATTTGCAACAGGCTGGCTGTGATCTTATGAAGCATTTATGGGATGGAGGCCCTCATTGGTTGGGTCTGATCTGTTCCTCCTAGTGACTCATGTCTTGATGGGTGGGTTTTGGACCGGTGTCTTGGGCTCTCTTCAGTCAGACATATGGTGATGTGCTCCTCCGGTAAAGAGATTAACATTCTTGAGATTCTTGCCTTGCAGTACTGGGTTTACAATGGTGCCTTGGCGCTGGGTCCACACGCAGAGGGGCCCCAGCTCCCACTCTGAGGCCCCGCCCCTCGCTCCACTCTGAGGCCCCGCCCGCCACTTGCTCCTCTCCGTACCCCTCCCCCTTGTCCCTTGCTTGCTCCTCTCCACCCTCTTCCCCCCGCACTGCAAGCGGTGGGTGGGGCCTCGGGGGAAGAGGCCAAGCAGGGGCAGGGCACTGAGGTGGGGAGCAGGGCCATGGGCCCACAAAAGATTAATCTGGACCTGTTGCCTTGGGTTTGGAAGATCCAGGTTCAGTTCCCTGCCTTGGGCCCAGATCCCACAAGGTATTTAGGTGGCTAATGCCTGTTGATTTCAGTGGGAGTTTGGAGCTTTGAGGCCTTTGCCTTTCTAGGTCTTAGTTTCCCACCTGTACAATGGGGATAATAACACTGCCCTCCCTCAGAGGGACGTATGTTAAAGGCCATGCAGTGTGCAGATTCTGTGGGAAGGGGGCCAAGTAGGTAGTTGAGACCCAGGGGAAACGGCACATAGGAGTGGATTTCGTTTTTGCTTTGAGCTTGTAGTTGATCCATTTAGCTTATTGGCGAGGGGGCTGTTTGCTGCTTTGGTAGAGGTGGCACCAGAAGAGCTTGTTCTTTCCCAGATGTTGTCTATGAGGCAGAATTGTCCTCCTTCTGCTCAGCAGAGCCTGTCGCTGGAGTTTCTGCTCAAGATTGGCTGAATGCTGCTCCCCAAATCCCACCACAGCTGGCCCCATAATACTGGATTGCAGAGCCCCAGGGGCAGGGTTTGCCGCAGTTGGCTGTTCAAGGAAGACCTCAGCTTTTGCTTCAAAAATACGGTGTACACGTGCATGTGCACTTATATATGTCGTGGACCAGGACACAGGCAGTCAGACCTAGGGGTTAGAGCGGCAGTGGTCAGGCCTAGTTGGCCGCAGCAGAAGTGGGAGCCGGGAACTGGAGATGGGAGTCTGAGTTGGGGGTGAGGCGGTGTAGAAGCAGGGATCCTGGACCAAGGCAGGGACAGGATAGGACGGCAGGACCCAATATCACAGGCACCCAGGGATTCACCTAATTGCTCAGACCTTCCTGTGCCTACATAGACAGCCTCTCTGATTGGCTCAGACTCACTATCTCCTCTGATCAGGAGCTCTGTGGGTCTCCCTCTGGTGAGCTAGGAGCCACCAGCCCACACACCCTGCTGGTCCCAGTGGCTGCGGTCCGAGTACTGCTTGGAACCCCACAGACCCATGTTGGAGAGCCACCATTCCCTCCCATCAGCCATAGCTTTCAACGTGCTTTATGGAGAGGGATGAACATTGTCACCCTCATTTTACAAACTCATAACTTAGACTCACAGGGTGAAATCCTGGCCCCATTTCTATTGTGTGAAACTTTGCCATGGACTTCAGTGGGGCCGGGGTCCACCCGGACAGGTTAAGTGACAGGGCCATGGTCACATGGTGAGTCAGTAGCAGAGCTGGGAACAGAAACCCAGGTCTCCTGACTCTCATCCCTCAGTCTAGTAGCCCACAGCTGCCCTGTCTATGCATGTGTATATCAGTAATGTGTCAGTATATATTTTTTTCTTTGTGTTGGCAGAGACCGTGCCGAAAATGAACAGTGCTGGGTCTATAATGTAATGCTTGAAGAGAGCTGGAGAGGGGGAGAGATGGTGTGTGTACAGTAGGCCCACAGAGAAGCAGAGCTTCGCACCCAGGGCTGTGTTATTCTGAGTCATCTGTTGCTACGATTCCTGCTGGGATCTAGATGAGGCGTTCAGGGAAGAATTCCGTCCTGTAACATTTCTGCGGTTTCTGGGTTTCTCACAGCTCACGACATATATAAGTGCACACACAGCTATTCACAGGGTGTCCGAGAGGGTGGCAGAACGGAGACGTCCGAGCTGTGCAAAGCCCTGGGGCTTGGTGCTGCGGGACCTGGGGGCTGAGCTCCACCATTCCTTTTGGGGCACATCTGGGTTTCGGAGCTGGGCGCGTGGCTTTTGCTCAGACAGTGGGTGTGAGCGCACTCATTAAAAGGCAACCAGCTTTCCTGGCTAACAGGATAAATAGCTGGTTCAGTGACCTTGAGGGGAGCTGCTAAACAAACAGGGTTCTAAGAGGTTAATTGTCTGTATGAATTATGGGTGCATTGTTCCTTTAAAGGTGACCTGCAAAGCAAAAAGAATATTAGTTAGTGCTATTTTTTGCTTCCTTACAATGGTCTGAAATATTAAGGGGCTTTTTGTTTTGGGTTTTTGGGGGTTTTTTTTGGCTTGGCTTTATACATACATATCAATGAGGGCTTTAGTTCTTTTCCTCCCCTAGCAGACTCCATGGCTGACTGGAGAACTTTGTAGCTGGAGAAACAGAAATGGGGAAGGCCTGGAAAGCAGAGCTGTAATCCTGTGCTTGGTTAGTCCAGGAGGCTAGATTGCTTGTAAAACAAGGGGAGAAAATATCCATCTTGCAATATGGCAATGAAGGAATGACCTGGGACACAATAGGTCCTGGGAGATTGTTTGCTGATTGCTACCTTTGTTCAGCCAATACAAAAGTAGCCAATCAGGGTCATTTCTCTCCATAGAGAGAAAAAGGTTAATTTTAAAACAAAAATAGAAGCAGACTGAGATTGGCCATGACGGAGAGTCAGAAAGGCAGGGAGAGATGGCACAGCTGCTCTGTATGGCAGGAGCTGCAGAGGAGAAGGCTCTTGTAACTACAGAACTAGAACTGTGGGGAGGGATAGAGAGGTGACTGAATAGAGATAGCCGGGTGGGCAGAACGAAGACACCCTCAATGAGGTCAGCTGGATCTACAATAAATTGCCTAGCTCATCCCTAACCAACAGTCACCACGATTTATTAGCCCTTCTTATCCCCACCCACTGTCGTGCTCTGTAGTGGTGACATGCTGGTTACTACAGGGCTGGACAAAATCTACCTTTTTAAAATGTACCCAGAGATCGTATTGTTTAGTCTATTCCCCCGGCCTAGGCATGACCTCAGTGACGAAGGGTTGACTAGGGAGAAGGTGCTGAGTGGAAACTTCCACGTCAGAGCTCAAGGTGATATGGACTGCCAATGGAATTATCTGGTGATGAGCTGCCAGTGGTAGCAGGGCCTGGACACATCGACCCAGGAGATCCCTTCCAGGCCTATGTTCCTATGCAGCCATTCATGCCAAATTAATTAGGGAACCAAATGACAACCTGATCTCCGAAATCAGCCAGGCTGGGGACGGACAGGTCATGTCCTTGTCCTTCCCCTGCACTGCTGTTATCGGAAGGAGATCATACCCACTTCCACAGGCAGTGCAGAAGTGAGGGGTATGCAAAAGATGGAAAGATCAGAGAAAGGCTGGTTATTGGGTTAACAGATAAAAATCTTTCACAGCAGCTACAATTGAAGAGAGATTTAATCCTAGCCACAGCTATACAGAGAGCAAAGCAGTCAATTAGTCAAACAGCAGAGGAAAAGGCAGGAGCAACCTGAAAAGCCTGAGACTAGCTTAGAAGCTATAAATAGACACTTGAGTGTTAAAAGTCATTATCATAAAACCCCTGAGGTAAGGAGAGAGAACTCCCAGGCTGAGAGGCACAAATTCCAGCCTATGGGCACAAGCTGTGGGAAAAGTCATATCCCAAGAGATTCCTACATCTCCCGCCAGAGACGCACGGTGTAATAAATGCATGAAATATTGATGTTTTGCTGCTGTTTGCCACACCAAAGCAGTCGGGGAATTGACTTGTATTGCAGATAATCAAGAGCCATTGTTTCTGGGATCTGTCACTTGTGATGACATAGAGCCTGTCTGGAGCATGACAATGAATATTCATGGCAAGACTATTGACTTTAAAATTGACACAAACATCTCAGAAAGACTTACAATCACCTTCAACCCTTCCCAGAGCTGAAGTCACCTGACACAGCTCTGACTAGCCCTGGAGGTATTCTGAACTGCAAGGGCCAGTTCATCACACAAACAACTTACAAAGACTAGAGCTATGCATTCAGAATGCATGTGATCAAAGGATCACAGACCAGCAACCTTATCATCTGCAGCATGGCAGCCACAATGGGCATAAAGAAAAGGAGTACTTGTGGCACCTTAGAGACTAACCAATTTATTTGAGCATAAGCTTTTGTGAGCTACAGCTCACTTCATCGGTGAGAAAGGAGGAAGAACTCAGTGGAAAATTTCATGGTATTGGACTTTTGAAAGGAGACCCAGTACAAATCAACTTAAGAGACAATGCTGGATCATGCTGTCTACAAACATTTCTACCAGAGAGACCTTGGAAGAGACTAGCTGCAGATTTATGCAGATTCAGAGGACATCATTATCTGGTTGTCGTGGACTATTTTTCCAGGTATATAGAAATAATGTAGTTGAAAGACATAACATATTGCAGTGTTACTGAGAAACTGAAGTGCACTTTTGTTCACTGTGGTATTCCCGTAGCCTGATCTATAGATTATGTATTAATTATATTGATTACTTAAGAATTCCCAGTTATTACTTTGAGGGTTGATAAGTTCTTGTCCCAAGATCAGGCCCGCTATTATTAAAATTACTATATAGTTGGGAGCCCCGATGTGCATGGTTGCAACACTCACACTATAGAAATGCATCTATATTTACAGTAATTTATTAATACATTTAGCTCAGTCAATAACCCTCCAACTCATTAAGGTAGATAGAGATACTATAGAATGTACATCTAAACATCCATATACTCACACCATTCCTTGCAGAATGACCTGAAATGTGAGACATCTCCTTCATCACCAGTGGCCATCATTCTGGCACCTCCCCAGGGCTACATCTGTCTCTCCTACTGCCCACAGGCTGGGAAGCAACAATATATTATACTGACACTGCTACGTCTAATTCATATTCAGTAGGGGTTTCTCTCCTCTTCCTTATTTGTATTTCCTCTCCTCACTAATGTTGATGTGTCCTTCTATAGTTTAGTATATTAATATGTGTAACTACCATTTCAACTCATGATCATACCCGTCACCTCTGGCTTAAGCAGATTTGACATGACTACTTCCGTGTTCCTTGCGGTCGCACTTACTGGAACATTCTAACTTCTACCATTGAGAAACTCTTCTTAGTTCCCCAAATCTAAAGGTAACCGTTAATCTATGCTAAGGGTTACGGCCTACTTAACCATACTTATGCTAATTTATGCTTTAGCTAATATCTTACAGGATATAGGCCTGGAGGTTTCTTGTGTTACTGCTGAATTTAATGAAAGCAGCTAGATATAATGAAGGCAAGCCAGTGAATATAATGGGCAAACTTGCCTTATGGGCTATATTCCAGAACGACGAGTGATGGATAACGGACCACAATTCACTGCAGCAGAATTTGACTCCAAACAAAATATGGTTTTAATCATACTGCTAGCATCCCACGTTACCCACAAGTGCATGGAGAGGCTGAGAGAACTGTACAGATAGCCAAGAAAATCCTACACCAGGAAAATCCTGTGACGTTACACCCCATATTCTTCATAGAAATATGGCCTAACTAAGATATATTTTATGCAAGATGGGTCCTGTAAGGTATCATTGGAAAGGTTATGATCTATTGAATGTGTATATCCAATTTGTATGCATGTATCATTTCTGTATCTGAAATTAGAAATTTTGACTATGTGACAATTACAACTGTGTGTGTATTTGAGGGGAACGCGCACCAGACAGGCAATCACTCTGAATGAGCCATTTAAGAAGGACAATAGAATTTTGGAGATACTAATCTCCCACCATCCTGAGGAGCTTCTGGGATGTTGCCTTGACACTGCAGGGCCATCTGATGATGTCACCAGGTATTGAGTCGCACCTTGGACACTGCTGGTATTTTTCCACTGGAAACAAAAGATTCCCGCCTTATGTAAATTCTATTTAAGGCTGGGAAGTAAGGCAATCAGGACTTTTCTCCATTGCCTGCCCGCCAAGAAAAGAGACCTGAAGGAAAAGGCAAGGGGTGAGTCCAGACTGCGACGGGGGTCCAAACTGTAAAGAGAAATAACTGGAACTCTAAGCTACAGAAACTCTGCAACCTGCCTAAAATAACATTTAGGGTAAGAAATTACATTTTGTAACCTGTTTTTTAAGTGTGTTAAGCTTAGCTTGCATATTTTATTTTATTTGCTCAGTAATCTGCTTTGTTCTGTTTGCTATCCCTGAAAATACCTTTTCTAGTTAATAAACTTATTTCTTGTTTATAACATAACCCAGTTTGTGCAATTCATATTTGGGGGTGGGGTGGAAGGCAAGAAATTGTGCATATCTCTCTTCACATTGAGGGAGAGGGTGATTTTTTATGAGCTTGCGCTGTGCAGATCTTTTTATACAGTGAGACCATATAGCTTTGGGTCTACACTCCAAGGGAGGTGGGCACCTAAGTGCTGGGGCAAGTCCCTTAAACTGAGTCTTCCCAGAGCTAATCTCAGTGTCTGTCTCAGCTGATCTCAGTGTCTGTCTCTTTCTGCAGCTGCGTGTGGCCCTGCCGGTGTGCTAGAGGAGGCTTAACAGCCTGGCTCAGCAAGACAGGGTAAAGGGGGCCCAGGCTGGTGGAACAGGCAGGCTCAGTGGTATCCCAGTTCAACAGGTGGCACCTTAAAGATCCATTCCTCACTCTTTTGAATTACAGATCGGCACAAATAGCAGTTACTGGTTAAAGTCCAGCGCAGCTCCTGTTGGGAAGACAGCTATCTCCAAAGTGGCCGGACATGAAGCCAGTAGCCAAATCAGATAAAAAGGCAGGAAGAGCCTACAAACACTTTGATAATAGATGACACTCAGAGAACTATCGGGTCTGTGTTTGTCAGATCGGATGGAGAAAAAAGAGGCACAACTCCAGCTGTCCTAAAGGAAAATCCTGATGATCAAGACTGACAGCGGAGAGTTCAACAGAAACCTTTGACATCTACAGTTTATTCCTCAGAAGGAACACTCAACAGAGCAAACTCCACGGATGGCAGCTGCAGAACAAGAGGACTCGGAGATTCCAAACTGACCAGCCAGCCATTGCAGGGCAGTTCTCACAACACTGGCAGGGGCAGAGTGCCTTGAATCGACTTATTTCTCTCTCTCATCAGTTCAGCCATGCCTCCAGGTGCTATTGCCGTGCAAATCATAATAGTCACAGAAAATCTCTGGATGATCTGTGGGCTGACATCTACAAAATGGCCACTTGTTTTGGGTGGTGCCATCTTTGGGTGCCCAGTCCAAGACATCTAATAACATCACCCCATCAGAACCACCACTGTATTCCCGGCCACCACTTCAACCTGTGCCCTGTGCCTGGGGAAATAAGGGTATGTCTACACAGAAAACCAAACCCTGCGGCTGGCTTGTGCCAGCTGACTTGGGTTTGCCAGGACCGTTTCATTGCTGGGTAGATTTCCACGGATGGGCTGCAGCTTGGGCACTGGGACCGTCTCACCCCAGAGCTGATCACAGTGGTCCCTTGAGGCTTTGGAATCCATGAAGACCTGGGTGAGGGTTGGCTGGAAGATGCTGTATAAACACCCAGGGTTAGGGACAGGGAGCCTAGTGGGAGGTTCTTCCTGGGGTCAGAGCTTCACCTCAATTTTTCACGGGGCGGCTCTTGCTCCCCCCTCCTCTGCCACCCCCACCCTGATCTCCTGCCACTTGTGGAATGCAAACCTTGCAGTAATTCCAAGCCAAGCCCTACCCCTGAGTCGGTGTCTGCCTTGGGCCGGGGTTGCCTGTGCTAGCTCCCTGTCCATTTCTGCTATGAGCACGTGGCAAAGGTGGCTCTGTTTTTTGGGCTGGGGGGCACTGCGTCTCCATTATTCCCCCTTATGGGGGCAGGAGCAAAGCCACCCGTGTGTGTGTGTGGGCGGGGGGGAGAACAGACCAGCTTTTTCTTGTCTTTCCCGGATCAAATGCAGGGAGCAGAATGACCTTTGCGCTGGGAATGTCAGCATTACCCAGAACTGAGCATCAGGAGCGTTTGCCCTGGACCCCCCCAATACTCATCTCCATGGACCTACCCCTCTCGCCCCCCACTCCTCCTCCTCCTTCCTCCTGCCTTATTTGGCCCTGTCAGCCTAGACCCAGGACAGAGGGTGCAAGAAGCGAAGGCCTCAGGAGACACACACTGGGGCACGATTTCAGGGTGCGGCGTCCCGCTGCTCTGGCTGGAAAGCCGGCACCTGCTGCTGACTCTGTCTATCACCTTCCCCAGCTCACGCTCCCATATTAATGCTCCCATGGCAGTGGGGATATGGGTTAGTTTAGACAGGATCCCCCTCAGGCAGCACCTGGTCCCAGGGAGATGACACGGTTCCTTCCCCGGGACTGTGATTTGTTTCCCTTGGTTGCGGTTTCAGAGCCGCACAGCTGTCTTTATAGACTTAGCGCTTCCTTGTTTGTTTGCCTGACGCCTGGGGCTCCAGTTTGGCTATTTCCAGATGCTGAGCCCTGTGAATTTAAACCAGGTGTTAATCGACTCTGGGATCTGGCTGCTGCCGGCTGCAGAGTATGACACACCTGGGCACCGGAGTGGAGTCCAGGCCTTCGCTTTGCTCACAGGTAGAAGATTGGTTCCGTGGCTTCTGAAAGCACCTGGGGCGGGAGATGGGAACAGAGGGGCTGGGATGGAGGAAGGGACCGGGAAGATGTGGCTATTTCAGGCGCAGAAAAGCCCCTTCCAGACCCTTCTGGGTATGTCTACGCTGCATACTGAACCCAGGCTATGACTTGGGTTTGAGCCAAAGCCCCTCTTCTGTCCACACGCAACTCAGTCTGACTCAGGCCAGCAAGTGCAGAGGATCTGAGCGTCCCAGGACCCTGCTGTAGGCCTTGCAGCCCATTGGGTATGGACCACTTCCGGTATGCACCCAGGGAATGTTATTTTCACAGCTGAATTTCCTGTGGTGATAAACACTGGGATGAGGGTAGGGGCAGGCTTGCTCCACACCCCAACCCGCAGGGTCTTTGCACCCTTGGTTTTGGAAGGGTGGAGGGGGCCTCGGGTTCAGATTTTTTAATGGGCCCCCAAAAACTTTTGTGGAGCCCTGACCCTAGAGGGATTCAACCTCCTGTGTTTGAGGCTATTGCATGTGAGATATACAGTAATCAACTTAGACTTCATTTGGCTTTTTAGGGAATAGAAGAAATAATATGAGGGTTTAGTGGAACGCACTTTGGACCACTTGGTACCCATCACCCAGCTCCTATCCAAACAAAATAAGGAGGCAAACACCGCCATTGCAAAAACAATTAACCCATTCTTGGCCACTCCAGAAGAAGTAAACCTTCATCCTCGAGTTCAGACATTGTTTGCTTTTAATGGCTGTACAATTAGTAACCACCATTGTAGTCCTGGGAATGTGGTGCTTGGTAATCAGCCTTAAAAAAACAAGCAGACGTAATTGTCTAAAATAAAAAGACTGATATGCTAAAAAAGAAAAAAAGAACGGATTGGAAATGTAAGCTTTGCAGGCACAGTGCAAGCAGAAGTAAGGAAGAGAGATGTCAGGAAACCGAGGTTAACAATGGAAAAAGCATAAACTCACAAGAGGTTTTGTAAGTAATGTGTAGTTAGTAGCTAAAGAAATAAGAAGAAGACTGATGTGCGCTGAGCTTGCAGCTTTGGTTACTAGCATACTTTGCAGCTCGTGGACAGTTCATGCTCTGTACAGGGATTGGTTACAAAAGTTAGTACATCAGTCATAAAGTGCGTGATACGGTGTATTAACCAATAGCATTCAGTGCAAGTGTGTATATAAGCTGATTCATGATTGTGTATGTTGGATGTGTGGAATGCTCTGGACCCACTCCCCACACTTAAGCCTGATCAACGCAAGTGTAGGTTGCTCGTATGCCAATAAACTTCAGTGGTGAGTTCGGAGTTGAGCTGAGTTCTTGGGAACAGAGTGGATAAGGTCTCAGAGCTACCCCCAAACACCTGCTGGCGGCGGGGGCGGGGGTGGGTCAGAGCCTGAGTCCCGCTGTGACTGGGATCCAAACCCTGTCATTTTGCGTGTCCCAGGTCAGACAGTCCGCGTCGTGCAGTGTGGACGTGTTAGCATGGCCGGGAGACCCAGGACCAGCAATTGTAAGCTGAGGTTTACAATGCAGTGTGGACGCTCAAGCGTGGGCAGGGAACCACTCAGGCCACAAGCCTGTCTCTGAGTCGCAGGTTTACAATGCAGTGTAGACATCCCGATTGAGGCCCTTGGGCTGGGCTCTGCCTCTCAGCCCCTACCTTAACTCTGGGGGTGGAGGCCACCTGCCTCACCCTACTGACCCTGGGAGAAGGAAGCACCTCAGAGAACCCAAACTCCAGGTGGGGGCCTGACCCCATGGGGTTCCCATCCCATACCTTATGGATCCCCAAGAGACATCCTACTGAACACCAGCAGGGCTTTACTGGGAGGGGGGCAAAGGGGTTTGTCCCAGGTCCCCCATTTGAAAGGGGTCCCCAACTGAGTGGCATTGCGATCTGGTGTACGGGGTCACAGTGCCATTCGGGTTCGGCACTCTGATCCCCGTGTGCCCAGTCACAACATCTAGAGTGTGTGTGTGGGGGGGTGCCAGGCCCAGCTGCTCCCCTCCCCTCAGTGTTTTTGCAACCTTAGTTTTTTCGGAAGGGAGGGGGCCCTCAGTCCCAGATTTTGCAGCAGAGGAGCAGTTTATGGAGGGCGGGGGCGGGGGAGGAGCGAGCAGCAATGCCAGCTGCTCCTTGCATCCAGGTCAGTTTCCCCATGTGGGCGTAGGAGAGGGGTGCAGGGGCTAGGAGCGCAGGGGGCACAGTGCAGGGGCAATGGGGGGGCACCATGCCCACATGAGCCAGGGCATCCCGATTTTCCCTAAGGCCGTCCCTGTGGGTGGGACTGAACTGGTCCCTCCAGACAAACAGAGCATTCTGCCTTGTGGCAGGGTAAGGAATGGCTCCCTGGGAAAGCAGCTCCTGAGCTCGGAGGTGTTTATACCATGGCACAGTTAATAGCTTCATTGAGTCCAAGGCTGGAAGGAATCATTGTAATCGTCTAGTCTGACCTCCTGTGTAACACAGGCCAGAGAACTCCCCCAAAACAATGCCTAAAGAAGGTTAATGTAGTGCCCATCTTTAAAAAAGGGAAGAAGGAGGTTCCGGGGAACTACAGGCCAGTCAGCTTCACCTCAATCCCTGGAAAAATCATGGAGCAGGTCCTCAAGGAATCAATTCTGAAGCACTTAGAGGAGAGGAAAGTGATCAGGAACCATCAGCATGGATTCATCAAGGGCAAGTCATGCCTGACTAATCTAATTACCTTCTATGATGAGATAACTGGCTCTGTGGATGAGAGGAAAGTGGTGGACGTGGTGTTCCTTGAGTTTAGCAAAGCTTTTGACACTGTTTCCCACAGTATTCTTGCCAGCAAGTTAAAGAAGTATAGGTTGGATGAATGTACTATAAGGTGGATAGAAAGCTGGCTAGATTGTCATGCTCAACGGGTAGTGATCAATGGCTCCATGTCTAGTTGGTAGCCGCTATCAGCTGGAGTGCCCCAAGGGTCGGTCCTCTGGCCGGTTTTCTTCAATATCTTCATTAATGATCTGGAGGATGGTGTGGACTGCACCCTCAGCAAGTTTGCAGATGACACTAAACTGGGAGGAGTGGTAGATACGCTGGAGGATAGGGATAGGATACAGAGGGACCTAAACAAATTAGAGGATTGGGCCAAAAGAAATCTGATGAGGTTCAACAAGGACAAGTGCAGAGTCCTGCACTTAGGACAGTAGAATCCCATGCACCGCTACAGACTAGGGACCGAATGGCTCGGCAGCAGTTCTGCAGAAAAGGACCTAGAGGTTACAGTGGACGAGAAGCTGGATATGAGTCAACAGTGTGCCCTTGTTACCAAGAAGGTCAATGGCATTTTGTGATGTATAAGTAGGGGCATAGCCAGCAGAACGAGGGACGTGATCGTTCCCCTCTATTTGACATTGGTGAGGCCTCATCTGGAGTACTGTGTCCAGTTTTGCGCCCCACTCTACTAGAAGGATGTGGAAAAATTGGAAAATGTCCAGCAGAAGGCAACAAAAATGATTAGGGGACTGGAACACATGACTTATGAGGAGAGGCTGAGGGAACTGGGATTGTTTAGTCTGCGGGAGAGAAGAATGAGGGGGGATTTGATAGCTGCTTTCAACTACCTGAAAGGGGGTTCCAAAGAGGATGGATCTAGACTGTTCTCAGTGGTAGTAGATGACAGAACAAGGAGTAATGGTCTCAAGTTGCAGTGGGGGAGGTTTAGGTTGGATATTGGATTTTTCACTAGGAGGGTGGTGAAGCACTGGAATGCGTTACCTAGGGAGGTGGCGGAATCTCCTTCCTTTGAGGTTTTTAAGGTCAGGTTTGACAAAGCCCTGGCTGGGATGATTTAGTTGGGGATTGGTCCTGCTTTGAGCAGGGGGTTGGACTAGATGACCTCCTGAGGTCCCTTCCAACCCTGATATTCTATGATCCTTTGGAATCGCCAGGAATGGAGAAAAGAAAAGGAGGACTTGTGGCACCTTAGAGACTAACAAATTTATTTGAGCATAAGCTTTCGTAAGCTACAGCTCACTTCATCGGATGCATTCAGTGGGAAATACAGTGGGGAGATTTATGTACATAGAGAACATGAAACAATGGGTGTTACCATACACACTGTAAGGAGAGTGATCACTTAAGGATAGCTATTACCAGCAGGAGAGCGGGGCGGTGGGGCGGGGGCAGACCTTTTGTAGTGATAATCAAGGTGGGCCATTTCCAGCAGTTGACAAAAACGTCTGAGGAACAGTGTGTGTGTGTGTGTTGGGGGGGAGGGGAATAAACATGGGGAAATAGTTTTACTTTGTGTAATGACCCATCCACTCCCAGTCTTTATTCAAGCCTAAATTAATTGTATGCAGTTTGCAAATTAATTCCAATTCAGCAGTCTCTCGTTGGAGTCTGTTTTTCAAGTTTTTTTGTTGAAGAATTGCAACTTTTAGGTCTGTAATCGAGTGACCAGAGAGATTGAAGTGTTCTCCGACTGGTTTTTGAATGTTATAATTCTTGAGGTCTGATTTGTGTCTATTTATTCTTTTTCATAGAGACTGTCTAGTTTGACCAATGTACATGGCAGAGGGGCATTGCTGGCACATGATGGCATCTATCATATTGGTAGATGTGCAGGTGAACGAGCCTCTGATAGTGTGGCTGATGTGATTAGGCCCTATGATGGTGTCCCCTGAATAGATATGTGGACACAGTTGGCAACGGGCTTTGTTGCAAGGATAGATTCCTGGGTTAGTGGTTCTGTTGTGCTGTGTGTGGAATGGAGAATCCACCACGACCACTGGTAAAGTACCTGCCCTGCTGGTAGCCAGACATGGCTGTGGGGTCGCCAGTGTCCAAAAGAGCTGGGAGCCTACCCAGCAGCCTGAGGATCACCCAGCACAGCCTAGGTAGCTCCTCCCGTGAGTGGCACTTAGGAGAGGAGTTTGAAACTGTTAGGTTATGACCCTCAAAGGATGGGCCTTGCTCCCATTCACCATCGCGGGGCTCCAGCCCATGTGACAGTTGGTCTCACCCCATAAGCCAGCTTGCCATGGCAGGCCCTGATGACCCCTGTCAGACACCTCTGGCCCACAGCAGCCACCTGCAACCCTGGAGGACCACCTCAGATAGAGAGTGGCTTTCAATGCTAGACAGAGCCAGTGGCCAGCTCCCTGGGATCCATATACTGTATTTTAACCCCCTAATTCCACCCCTGTGGGGGAGCCCTGCATTTTGAAGAGCGTATGAATCTCTTCCCACACTTCCCGTGCTGGTCCATTAGCTCTGAATTAAGGGATCATTTTGCCCTGGGGTCTGCAGTGGGGTCCAGTGGAGGGGGGCACAGGTCTGGCCATCGCAAACTCTGAGTTCTTTGCTGGGTCAGATTTGCAGCAGGTTTGAATCAGCACAGTTTCCCTGTGGAGTCATAGCCCAGTAATTTAACTTCTGTGCCCCACTGTCGGCACTTGGACGCCTCGGTGCTGCGATTGTTTGCTGCTCCGTGGTCAGGGTTACAACCAAGTTTCTGTTTAAAGCGGAATTTTTGTAATCCTGGCTCTAGATTCCACAGCTGTAGTCAGACGGGCTTGAAATTTGCTGGGGCGGATGTGGTGGAGGAAATTTCAAACCAGTGGATAAAGGGGTTCCCACAGCAGATCTACCCCCAAAACTGTGTTTGAAACATTTCAGAAATCTTCTAACACTTTTTTGCCCTTGTTGAGGGCCTGGAACAAAACCAAACTATAGCATTTGAAACAGAAAATGTGATTAGCCCTTCCTTCTGGAACTATCAAAGGCTGGGCTGCAATGGGTGTGACCTCGTAATAAACCACCAGGACTGTGCGTAGACTCTTGGTGAGCAATCTGGTGCATGACTGCACGCAGGCTCCTGCCAGGAGCTGTCAAGTGTCTGTTGGTTCTTATGTAGCCCCCATTAGCTCGCCTCCCAATCTTTAACACAGTTATCTTCACAACACCCCTGTGCCGCATTTTACAGATGGAAAACTGGGCAGAGACACTTCAGATACAGAGAGACGCTTCGGGTCTGTCTACACTGCAGCTGGGAGAGCGCCTCCTGGCCGGAGTAGACAGCTGTGCGCTAGGTCTGTTCCAAGCTAGGATGCTCAATGGAGCAGCGTGGATGTTGCTGCCCAGGCGAGCTGTCCTCGGGCAAGCCTGCCTGGCCCACCCGGGGCCACACTTGGGCGGGTAGCTTGTGTTGCAACACCCACGCCGCTCTTTTTAGTGCACTAGCTCGAGCCCATTTCCGCAGGCTGGCTCGCTCCCAACTGCTGTGTAGTCAGACCTGAAGTGACTTGTCCAGCATGACGTAGGTGAAGCAGGAAACTGAACCTAGCTCTCCAGAGGCCACAGCGAGTGCCCTAACCGCTAGGCCATCCTTCCTTGCAGTGAAGAGAGCGGCAATCGGACATACGGTCCATCCTGTGCACTGAATGAGGCAGGCTCTTATAGAACAAATAGCATGCGACCATGTAATTAAACCTTGCCTCATAATGCATGCGCACGAGGCGGCTGCTACCCTCATTCTGCCATACCCTAACTTCTGAGTGCTGGATTTGCAATCATACATGTTAATAATGTTCTTTTAATGCAAGGATTGGGTTGAAGGTGGGTTTTTTTGGTTTGTAATGCAATATACATATAGTGTACACACACACTGTGGGTCGTAAAGCATTGCTGGATCCTTCTGGATATAAGGTGCTTTGTAAATATTGGCTGAAATGCCCATTTGAACAGAGAAGAGAAATTCTAACTCTTTCAGTCATTTTCGGCCTGGCTTGCAGATAAAGACAACTGCTTCCAAACTCGTTTCCGAAGTGGCTGCACCAGAGGTTTGGCTTGACTTAGAGAGAGAGACAGAGAAAAGCAAGATATTGGGCAATAGCTTAGCAAGCTGTGGCAGGTTTGGAGCGTGCAGTGAGGTATGAGACAGATGTGCTGAGAACAGACACAGCACGGCCTGTTTCCTTGCGGTTACTTTGGGATCATACAGCCCAGCTCTGCCGTGCATCAAGGTTACAACAATATCGGTCTCTGAAGTGCAGGAGGGAGCTGAATTACCTAAGGCTGGTTTAGAAAAGCATTGAGCAGCTCCAGACTTGGCCCAAACTCCGCCTTCCAGCACTTTTCATCCTTTGCGGCGGCATCCCCTGTGCCCTGTTCTTTCTTGGAGCCCTGAAACTGATCCTCAAGGGATGGTTTTTGTTGTTTGTTTGGGGAAGCCAAATGTTTGGAAATGAGGATTATTGGGGATTGGATGGCTCAGGGTGCTGGTGATGGGTGAAGGAACCTTTGGCCCCTAGCTCGCCAGTGTCTGGGGACCCCAGGCTGGGGCAAGAATGACTGATGGCTGTTACCATCTGATGCCTATTTGGGGGCCCCTTTGTCGAGTGGGCTGGTGGTTTTCAGTCCAGTGCCTAGTGATCACGTGTCACCATGACCCAACCCACTATCGCAGCTGGTCCCCTTCTTGGCAGTGGAAGAAGCCAAGAACTCTGCAGGATGCTGACACCAGAAGCAGTTGCTCCAGATCAGGGATGGGGTGATCTGACATTGAAGCTGCCTGTGCTGTACCAGTTTGGGGGATAATCAGAGGACGTCAGAGCCAGAGTAGCCGGAGAGAAGAAAGACAGTGCGATCTAAGTCCTGTGCTTCCAGCTGAGACTCTCCCCCCAACAAGGGGTGTGTGTGGGGGCGGGAGGGGGGTCTGGGTAGGACTGCAGCATCCTGCTGGGCTGGAACATTCAGACTCCCGGGGGGGCCAGCGGCAAGCCCTCCCTGCAGCGCTGGCAAGTACTAGCAGTGAGCAACTGGGATGAAGGCAGCAAGGCATCATCTCTACTCAGCCTCATGGCAGGACATCTGCATTGGCTTCGATTTAAATGGAAGAAGGCCAGAGCTGGTGGAATAGAGGCCAGGGGCTGGTACTCGGCTCCAGAGAATAAACGTCAGCGCAATTGCACAGACCCACAGCCGTCCCCCAGTGAAGAGAACAGACTCCACAGCCTGGGCCATGGATTCCTGAAAGCAGGGTGGGGGCGGAAGCGTGACCTGGCCCTGGCATTTTTTTTTTTTGGCATTCTTTTCAGGAGCAGCGGTGCCGAGGGGCCCTCCTGTGGCAGGCAGCCCTGGGTGTGCACGCTGCCAGCTGAGTGGGGTCCAGGCGCCAAAGCTATCTTCGCTGCCCAGCCATTAGCAGCTGGGTTTTGTGGGCCACCCGTGTTGATTGACTCCTCTCCTCAGTCGGCAATGCCTGGAGACACCAAGCTGGTTTCTTGGCACTGGTGTCAGGTCACTGTGGTGTCCCCAGGGCTGCAGCCTGGTAGAATTGGGGGCAGGCTTGGGAGGGGCAGATAAGAAAGAATGTATTCAGCTCAATGAAGCCGACATGCCTTCTATCTCCTGGAGCCGCGGGCCAAGGAGGAGGAGATAGGCCGCCAGCTCGGCAGACGCTTCCATTCTCCGTGACTGGAAGTGGGGCTGGAGAGAAAGGAGCCATTCTCTGCTGCTTCTATAAACATCAAGGTCCTTGCGCTGCCTCCGTCTAGACTGTGAACTCTGGCGGGCATCGCCCATGGGTCAGCCGCCCTTGGCTGAGAAACAAACAGCTCCTCCCGTCGCAGAGCGCCCTCCTGCCCTTGCGTCTTCTGTGTTTAGATAGGCTCCCGGCCAAGGGCATCGAGGGCTCAGGGCTTGATTGAAACGGGTCCCACACATGAGGCCGGCGCGTCTCGGGGCCTCCAGGGAGGGGCTCTGAGCCTGCCCCGAGTGAGCTTCCTTGGCACAGAGCCTGCGAAGGAGCTGCTTGTGCACAGCGTCCCCCCGCGGGAGACGCTGCTGCTGCCCTTTCAGAAATAATCTCCCAAAGACAGCGCTTGCGCTGGAGTGGGGCGTTTGTGGGGGGGCTCTCCCCCTATTACACGAGCCCCAGGGCAGTTCCACGGGCCCGCACGGGAACGCTAGCACGGCAGCATTGGCACCAATCTTGTCTAGGGCTGCCCTGAGCCAGGCGTTGGATAATGCTGGTGCTAAAAACCGCCAAGCCCTGCCTAGCGCTCCCGCCGCAGCTGTGTCTGGCCGCGCTGCACCGGGGCTAGTGCCACCGTGGGGTTTCTCGGAGGTTGCCAGTGTCGGGTGAGGTTTTTACACCCAGACCAGGGAGAAGAAGAGGAGAATCAACTCCTTGCTGTGATCCTCTCCAGTCTGAGCAGGGCTGGGCCTGGGGAGTTGTTGTATGAGACCCACAAGGGAACAGCCAGGTGCTGCAGGAAGTGGTGTTAATGACCCGGGAGGTGTGGCCCTGTTCCCTCCAAGGCCTGATTTAACATCCCCTGGCGGTGCTAGCGGGCACTGTGCCGTCCCCAAACCCAGCTCTCTGGCTTCCTGTGGCTATTACAGATCCATGGCACTTTTTGTCAGGTCTCGGGCTGTTAGTCCCGTGTTGTGGCTATATTCCAATCCGGGGATGATAGTCTACCCAAGCACCTTTCCCTGCAGTTGTTATTCTCCCCCTGTCTTGAAGTGGTGCTCTATGCTGTGAAGCCCTAGAGGGGACAGGATAAAGCAATCACTGTGTGCGGCAGGTAAAGTGCCTTGCGATGACATGTGCTATCTAAATGTGGGAGATTTATTTAATTACCAGTGGGAAGATCAAACCAAGGGAGCTCCTGAAAAGATGCAGAGTCTGAGCTGTGCTGTGGGACAGAGCGCAGGGCAGCTCGGGGCTGGGAGCTCCTGCTCAGGCTGTGTTCTGTGCATTACCCCACCGAGTAGACGCTCTCACTTTCCATGGCCCAGGCTTCAGGGCCTCCTGCTGCTCCCTCTCCATGTGACAACAGGGTAGAGATCCGAATGTGTCTCTTGCTTGGGGGGGAAGGGGGGTGTTTTTCTGTTTCAGATCTTGGGAAAGGGTGGGGGCACTTTGTGTATTGATCAGCTTGTCTCAGTTCTCCTCTGTCCCTGGCCTTTCGTTGCACTTTGCTCTTTATCCTGGTCTGTTCTTGGCCACCTTCACGTCTTGAAAATGCTGCTGGATCTTGCAGAGAACTGGGTCTTTCTTGCTCCCATCCTTGCTGTGTCCTGGCCCCCGTGGAACGGAATCAAAGTCTTCGTTGTGCCGTGGCTTTCTGCTTATTTTCTGCAAGCCAAAGCCCTGAGCCTGAAACAGAGACCTATTGCAGAGCAGGAAGGCTTTTCTTCGTGCCCACATGCCGCTGACTTCTATGTTCTCCGGGCTAGACACCAAGGACGGGGTGTGTTTGGGAGGGGCGGTGGTGGGAACAGCATGTGCAGCATCCCAGACACATTTGCTGTGGCCAGATGGTGTCCAGATTCCACCCAGCCAGAGCGTGCACTCGCTGGAGCCGGGTGGATGGTCAGTGAAGCGTCCTCTCTCTCTCTCTCGGCACGTCTGCTTATCCTCCCCCCCGCCCCTCCCGGGTGGTGAAAGCTAAGGGCAGGAATATGACTATTTTTCCTGGGAGCAAGGATTTTTCATCCCAATGCTGATTATTATTTTTGAATGGCCGTTTGTCTGGCCAGCGATTTCAGTTCCTGGAAATGACTGCAAAGGAGTCTGGGTATAAATAGCTTGGCGTGGTGCTGCCTACGCGCTTGTGCGGTGAGGGAGGGACAGGCGGAATTCACGGCTTGGCAACGGCTAATCCGCACTGGTCCAGCGTGGACAGATCAGCTTTATGCAGCATGGAACCAAGGAGATCACAGAGATGGTCAGCAGGTTTGCTGCCTCAGCTTCCCCCATGGGGATGCTGGGGAAATACTGCTGTAGCCTGGAGCGTAACTCTTTACATCAGTGGGGCTTTAGCTTTGCTGATGGCGGAAAGCATCCCTGGCAGCTTCCCACCCGTCCAAGTGCAATCCGTGGTTTAGCCTGTATGAACATGTCTCCCCCAGTGGCTGGTCCCCGTTAGAGCTGGTAGGGAAATGTTTTTTGTTCTTGCCAAAAACTTTGAGAACAACTATAAAGATGTTGCTTTTGTCTAAACTTTGCTTCAAAAGTTTTAATCGGAAATCTGAAAAGCAAACATATTTTGGTTTTTGACAACCGAAAACTGAGAAATTTCAGCCGAAAACCACATTTGGTTTTAAAAATGTTTGGGTTTGGGCCAAAATGGTTTGGGTTTGGGTTTTTAGTTGTTGACAAAAACCCAGAAAATGTCATCAAAATGGGACATTTCCTGCAGAAATTTCCACTTTGACAGAAAAGCCACTTTGTGTAGAAAAAAGTTAAACAAAAACATCTCAGCCAACTCTAATCCCAGTGACTGCAGCAGCCTGCTGGAGCCTTGCAGCTAGAGGAGTTTTTGTGCTTTTAGCTCAAATGGCAGACGCTTGTGGTTCTGGCTCTGAAGGTCCCAGATTTAATCCGCCCATATGGATGCATCCATGGTTCATTACACAAGCGCTGCAGCTACGTGGAGCAGATTGCAGCCGCTCTGTATAAGTCCCAGCATGCCATGCTCCCTCTTGATCCATGTGACTGCCTGTAGCAGGAAGATCTGGTGACCAGCTGGCTCAGTGGTCAGCTCATGGCCTCACAGTTTCTTCCGGTCTAGCTGTCCCAGAAGGAGTCCTCACTCCCCTCAGAGCTCAGTCATACAAAGCAGTGGGAGGGGTAAGCTAGGGCCCCCCGGACCCTGCCACTTCACCAGTCCCGACCCAGAGATCTAGGGGTCTCTCTGTGTTCAGCGCAGTTACTGAGCTGCCCCACATTGTTACCCCCGGGTCACTTCCTACCAGCCTGGAGCTCCTCTGTTTGAGGTGCGGTTGCTGGTATAACAGACGCACCTCATGTGTCCAGTTCAGTCAGTCCTTCTCTCTTTGCTAGAGCAGCCTTCGCAGAGCTGTTGCCACTCCCTGCACAGCTCTCAGCATCTGCCTCTCTGTTCCGTGACATGGGTATTAGGCTTGATCCTTAGCCGGTGAGATAGCCCCATTGAAGTCAACGGGTCAATGTAGAAGTCAAAGGAGTTATGTTGCATAAAACCTGGGTGATGGAGTGGAGAACCAGGCCCACTGGGTTTGGGGATATTTGACCCTTTCAGGATTTTGACCTAACTGATTCACCTCTCCTGACTATGCTTTGCCATCTCCCCCTGGGACTCCAGTCTGGGGCCATCCTGGCTGTGATCCAAAGCAGTCAGCAGCTGCTTGGGCACCTCTAATCCATCTGCCCCTTCTGGTCCCAAAAGCCCATCCAGCAAGAAAGGAGGCTCCATGCTCTGGCAGTGTTGAGCACCAGGTCAAACTCATCACAGAATGGGTCTGTTATAGGTGACTTGCCAGACTGGCCATTGTGATCCTTGGTTTCCCTGTACGCAATCTGTGGGGGCTTTGATTTTCTCTTTTTACTGAGATGCCATCTAGACAACCCCCACCCCTGCCAGCTTCTTGGAGATGTCCAAGTAGAACTGCAGACTTGGGACAAATCTCCCCAGGTTTTGCATTTAACTGGCTTCGCGCCAGAGGTTTGCTGGAAGCTTGATGGGAGCATCTGGCCAGCTGACACCATGCTGGGAGGGTGACTTCTCTGGTCAAGTGCTATGGAAATGGAGCAGGGTGCATGACATGTGGGGTTCAAATGCCAACACCGTGTATAGAAACTGGAAGGTGGCTTCTGGTGCAGAAGGAGGGAGTAGACGGGGGGGAAAAATACAGTCCAAGGGGAATTGGGGGACTGTATTGGAAGACTATCCTCACTGCAAAGCAGGTGGGTTACCAGCCCGGATTAAAGCAGAACCCAGGTTCAAGCTTATACCCTCAGCTGTGCCAGTTAACCTGGATTTAAAGCACCACTTGACCTGGGTCAGAAGATTTTGTGTGGGTGGTGGAAGGGGAGGAATGGGGGAGGTTCAGGGCAGTCCCTCTGTTAGAGCCCAGGCTAACTCTGCAGTGAAGACATGCTCTAAGATGTCCCCCAATGCTAACCCAGGAACCTATCCTTGCAACAAAGCCCGTTGCCAACTGTGTCCACATATCTGTTCAGGGGACCCTATCATAGGACCTAATAACATCAGCCACACTATCAGAGGCTCGTTCACCTGCACATCTACCAACGTGATATATGCCATCATGGGCCAGCAATGCCCCTCTGCCATGTACATTGGTCAAACTGGACAGTCTCTACGTAAAAGAATAAATGGACACAAATCAGACGTCAAGAATTATAACACTCAAAAACCAGTCGGAGAACACTTCAATCTCTTTGGTCACTCGATAACAGACCTAAAAGTTGCAATTCTTCAACAAAAAAAACTTGAAAAACAGACTCCAATGAGAGCCTGTTGAATTGGAATTAATTTGCAAACTGGATACAATTAACTTAGGCTTGAATAAAGACTGGGAGTGGATGGGTCATTACACAAAGTAAAACTATTTCCCCATGTTTATTCCACCCCCCCACCTCCCACTGTTCCTCGGACGCTCCTGTCAACTGCTGGAAATGGCCCACCTTGATTATCACTACAAAAGGATTTTCCCCCCTCCTCCCTTCCCCCCCCCCATGCTCTCCTGCTGGTAATAGCCCACCTTAAGTGACAGGTTTCAGAGTAACAGCCGTGTTAGTCTGTATTCGCAAAAAGAAAAGGATTACTTGTGGCACCTTAGAGACTAACAAATTTATTTTATGGTAATACCCACTGTTTCGTGTTCTCTGTGTATATAAAATCTCCCCCCTGTATTTTCCACTGCATGTATCCGATGAAGTGAGCTGTAGCTCACGAAAGCTTATGCTCAAATAAATTGGTTCGTCTCTAAGGTGCCACAAGTCCTCTTGTTCTTTTTGAGGATACAGACTAACACGGCTGCTACTCTGAAACCCGATGCTAGTGTTGCTCTAAAGATAGCAAAAATAATAGGAAATGCTCAGGGAAACATAGAAAAGGGTTCAATCATATACCAGATAGGAGTGAACCATTGGTTAGAGAGAGACAAAATGATCCTTCCCTTCTCCTGAAATGACCATCTGACTGTGGATTCAAGAAGAAGCCTGGGCAGGGTGGGAGATATTTGCATCCCGACAGGGAAGAGAAATTCCAGCTCATCTCTCCAGTAACATCCCTCCTTGAGCTTCAGTTGGCTCCAGAAACGGATTTCACTCAGGTTTAGCTGCTCCAGTGCATCTCTGGGATAAGGCCAGACCGAAATCATGTCAAACTGGAGACAGAGGGAGGAGAAAACCAGCAGAAAAAACCCTCCCCTCAATTCTGTCGGCACTTCGGGTCGCTGTGAAAGCTAAACAAACCCAAGAAAGGAACATACGGAATATTATGGCACCATTAAAAATAATGAGGGCAGCTGCAGCTTGTCCTGTCCAAAGGCTTTGAGTCAAGGACTAAAAGGGCCATTTATGTCTTTGACTTTAAAAAAAGGCTGCAGTAAATTAGAGGGGGGAAGATCACAAATAGGAGGCAGAGAGTGCCTGTATTTTGTGTATTACCGAAAATCTGCTTGAGTGATCAAAGCCCATTTGTAGCACTTGGTGTGCAGTTGCCTTCCTCTGGCTGGAGGCAGACGAGGCTTGTAGGGCTATAAATACAGCGGTGGTGAGATATTTATAGATGGCCAGGGCCCTGTGCAGTGTTTTCTTTCTTGCTGGGAGGGCAGCAGCAACCTTCCACGGTGGGCTGCCGAGCTGGGCTTCTACGCCGTAGTGACCGCTAGGGTAACACTTCTTCAGCCACAGGCCATGAGGCGTCCAGGGACTAACGGTCTGAATTGGTGCTGTTAGCTCCGGAGCAGGGCACAGGATGGCATCGCTGCCAGGCTAATGCAAGTATCCCTGGTGCCATCGGGAGAGTCAATGCTGGGAAGTGGAATTTCCTTCTCTTGATGAAAGAAAAGGAGTACTTGTGGCACCTTAGAGACTAACCAATTTATTTGAGCATGAGCTTTCGTGAGCCACAGCTCACTTCATCAGATGTGTACCATGGAAACTGCAGCAGACTTTATATACACACAGAGAATATGAAAAAAAAAGTCTGCTGCAGTTTCCACGGTACACATCTGATGAAGTGAGCTGTGGCTCACGAAAGCTCATGCTCAAATAAATTGGTTAGTCTCTAAGGTGCCACAAGTACTCCTTTTCTTTTTGCGAATACAGACTAACACGGCTGTTCCTCTGAAACTTCTCTTGATGGATGTTCATGAATTCTGTTTTTTCTCCTGTCCCTTGAAGCACTCACATGCTAAGGGAGGTAGTATGGACAGATAATAGGAGTGCTTTACCGTACACGCTTTCTGATGATCTGATGGGATGGTTGCTAATCTCCTGATATTTGCTTGCCCTGCTACACCCCCTCTGCATGTGAGATGCATCCATTTTGCTCACCCACTGCATCCCAGATCACTTCAGGCTGTTTTATCATCTACACCTGTTTTACACCCAGGTTACACCTCATCTGGATTCTCCCTCAGGCCATCCAAAATGCTGCTGCCTAAATCAATCTTTTTTTGCCGATCCGCATGACTCCATCACCTCCCTCTTTACACACCTCCATTTGTGATAGGAAGTATCAGGTCCAAGCTCCTCGTCCTTGCATTCAAGACCCTACATCACACAGTCCTAGCTGTATCTTTGACCTTGTCTCTTGTTCCCCCAACCCCTCTGTTCTACTAACAAAACCAACTTTGACATCCTTTTGTTTCCTTCTCCCATTCCTGGCCTCATTATCTTCTTCTGTCTCTGCCTGGATCCTGCTCACCATGCCCCTTCCCTCTTCTCATTGCAATCCCTCAACACTGCCAATAATTCCAATGGAAATAAATGTTCACAATGCATGTGGTTTGTTTCCTCTTTGCCTTTCACTAGGACAGTGAAACCCGCCACCTTTCATGTCCATTTCACTTCCTGGTGCTGGTGCAGAATGCTGATGATGAGTCTGGGTTTTCTACATGGCTTTACCAACTCTCACGATTGTCTTGTGAGTCTCATTATATTTGCTGGCTTTTTTTAGAGCCTCCGGCTCCTGGAAGTCAAGTGACTGTGAGAATCTCAGCTTTCCACATTTTTTAAGAAAATGTTTTTGTCCTCAAAGCTGGGCAGAAAAACCTGAATATGGAACCCCCAAAAGGCTCAGACCTAATAGCCCCACTAAATGTATTATTTTAATTTGTAATTTATAATTGTATTAATAATAATTTTGATTATTTTCAAATGCTTAGGGTTGGCAGGACTGTGCTAGAGTGCAGGCGAATGCTTAAATCCCAAATTACTTTTACTGACAGAAAGAAAGAAAAAAAATCCATACACTTTTATTCACTTTAGGTTTTGTAACTTCCCCCATGTTATACTCCTTTCTCCACCCCTGCCCCCTTGCAAACATAAATACTAAATGTTGAGTCTAAACCAGGAGGACACTGTCCCTTTAAAAACACAGTTTGTCATTTGTATGTTATAGTAATAATTCCTAGCTCTTGTCATCAGCAGATCTCAAAGTGCTTTACAAAGGAAGTTGGTATTTCCCCCCATTTTAGAGATGGGGAAACTGAGACACAGGGAAGGCCAGAGTCACCCAGCAGCAGAGCTAGGAAGAGAACCCAGGTCTTTTGAGGCCCCGTCCAGTGTTCTGTCCACTAGGCCACACTGCCCAGTATGCAGCCCATTTGCTATGGCTAAAATCCAAGCCAGGGTCCTCCCTGGGAGGCCTGAATTCACTTTTATGGGGACATGGTGACCTGGGGTATTTTCATCATAAACACTGTGTACTAGCAGGGAGTGAAAAAGCACAGGGGAATATAATGATGGCTAAAGCAAATACATCACCTTCCTCTGCAAGGCCCTGTGTCTGCCAGCCACGTGAACATCGTTTCCTCCTCTTCTCTGTCCTGACAGCTAACCCTCGCCATCCCCCCCCCCAACTAACCTTCAGTCTCACAGTCTGGCAATTTGCTTTATAGCAGCCTGTGGTTTGCCTGGCAGCGCACTCCCAGCCCTGCGCCGGCTGTAGGCCATGGTACGAAACCCTCCTACGGTTTATATAAGAGACGCAGCGTCCATTACTCACGGATTCCCACTCCCTCTGGACAAACTGCAGCTCCCTCTTTCTGCAGACTCTCCCCGCTTTGGCACATCCAACATATGTTTGGATCGACGCAGGGAGTGAGAAAGGAAAGAGGGGGCCAGTTTTTATGTTGCATTTCTATTCTATTCAAGTTCTTATACTGAGCACCTTCCAGCGGGGCAGTAAGTGTGGGAAGAACATCTGTCACATAGTTCATTCTCTCATTCATCTTCTCCCCAGGGAGAGAACTGGGTGTGTTGTGTAGTTTCGGTAGGGTTCTTTTTAACATCTACGTGCTACTTTGTGTTTACCTCAGAGAAGGCTGGTTGAAGCAGCATGCCTGGCACTGGCAGTGGAAGGTGGGGAAGTTTGTGCCGGTCCTTAGTGCTTGGGGAGGTTTGTTCCATCGGGACTGGCCCCTGAGAAAGCTCGGTCCCCTGCTCAGATGAGCTTCACCTTGATGGTGGAGTATTCCACTGGCCGGAGGAACAAAGTTGGTCCGCGTTGCTGAGATGAACACCAGCGTTCTGGACAAGTTGGAATTTCCTAAGGCCCAGGTGTATGGCTTAGCATTGCTGTAAGTCCGGAGAGGACATGATGAACATTTGTACAACCAAAACCAGGAGAGAAACTGAGTCTGCTGCCAACTGGAGATGGCAGAAAGTGTTACTTATGGATGCTGGGCTTGCCCATCCCCAAAACTCATGTGCATCAGATCTGATAACAGGCTCTGCTTAGGGAGTGGGTGCTCTAGACCAGTGCTACTCAAAGTGGTGGTCCGCGGACTGGTGCTGGCCCGCGAGCCATCGGCTGCCGGTCTGCGTGCACATTGGAAAAAAAAATGCCGGTCCCCCACATCAGATAGCTTGAGAAGCACTACTCTATACCTTTGGAATTGAGAAAAGGGGCTAAGCTCACAGAGAAACTCCCAACTCTCCTTGTAACTTAATGGAGACAACTGTTACAGGGAAGCCAGGGTCATGATTAGTCCAATCATGTTCCAAGCTCTGTTCCAGGCTCAGAACTGTCATTTTCCCCACAGGCTAAAAGTCTTTATAGTATCAGAACTGTTTAACAATTTTACTACTGAAATAACTTTCAACCAGTGGGGTGTCACTTTGGGATAGGTGGGAGGAAATGGTTGCACAGGGTTCAAAGCTGGATGGAGGTGGGTCTGTGAAATGAGCCAGTCTAGCCCGCAAGGTTGAGACGGTCTGAATAAATGAACCACGTTGCATAAAATGTATCCTTGTCCTCCTATTATTGTTATAATTTGTATTACCGTAGCACACAGAGGCCCCAATTCCCATTGTCCTTGGTGCTGTACAGACACAGAGGAAGATACAGTCCCTGCCCCAAAGAGTTCACAATCTAAATAGACAACCTGAGAGAAAGAGTTATTTCCATTTTAAAGATGGGGAACTGAGCCACAGAGAGTTAGTGACTGCCCACGGTCACAGTGAGTCTGTGGAAAGCCAGGTTTCAGAGGAACAGCCGTGTTAGTCTGTATTCGCAAAAAGAAAAGGAGTACTTGTGGCACCTTAGAGACTAACCAATTTATTTGAGCATGAGCTTTCGTGATGTAGCTCACGAAAGCTCATGCTCAAATAAATTGGTTAGTCTCTAAGGTGCCACAAGTACTCCTTTTCTTTTTGTGGAAAGCCAGGAATTGTTCTCCTGAGTTTCACACTGCTCTAACCTTAAAACCATCCAGCCTCCTGAAACAGGAAGTGAGTTTAAAAAGTTTAAAATAATTAATTCAAGTTTTGCATTATTTAGATAGCCACAAATTTGGGATAACCTTTTTTTGCTACCAGTGAGGATAGTGTTGATACCATTAATTTTGCATCCACTGAAGTTGTCATCTTTGCAGCTACCCAAGAATGACAGAGCTAGAGTGATCGTTATTGGAGTACCTGTCATTTCTATATTATAGATTTCAAACCAGACCCAGAAATTATACAGAATGGGGAATTCCCACAAACATGAAATAGGTGAGCCATAGATAAACAATGTTTTGGGGTGGTGTATGATAGTTTTAGCTATATTTTTTTACAATTATGTGGTATTAGTACAGTCTATTGGTAACAAAATATTGTGTGTGTGTGTGTAAGCGTGCAGGTGAATGTCATGATGTTTCTAGCTCAATCTTATTCTTAGGAGAATTCTGCACCAAAAAATTAAAAATTCTGTGCCCAATATTTTAAAATTCTTCAAAATTATGCATGTTTTATTTGTCAAAATAACATAATATAATCACACCAGTTTCAATTACAGTAACTCCTCACTTAAAGTCGTCCCAGTTAACATTGTTTCGTTATTAGGTTGCTGATCTATTAGAGAACATACTCATTTAAAGTCGTGCAATGTTCCATTATAAGGTTGTTTGGCTTGCTCCGGTTCGCCCGCCTGCCTGGCGTTCCAGCCGGGGAGTGGGGTCGGGGCATGGGGGCTTGCCCCGTTCTGCCTGCCTGGCATTCCAGCTGGGGAGTGGGGTCGGGGCGTTGGGGGCTTACCCTGTTCCGCCTGCCTGGCATTCCAGTCAGGGAGTGGGCAAGCCCCCGACCCCACTCCCAGGCAAGAGCGCCAGGCGGGCAGAGTGGGGCAAGCCCCGCGCCCCGACCCCGCTATGACCTTGCCTCAACCATGCTTCACAATCATCATTGGTGAGTACACTATGGTTTGTTTAAAATAATTTAAAACTTATACTGTATATGTATATAATGTCTTTTGTCTGGTGAAATTTTTTTCCCTGGAACCTAACCCCCCTATTTACATTAATTCTTATGGGGAAATTGGATTTGCTTAACATCATTTTGCTTAAAAACACATTTTTCAGGAACATAACTACGATATTAAGCAAGGAGTTACTGTATTTAGGTAATTTATTTCAAAATACCTGTTAGCAACTATGTCTGTAACATTAGAGACAACAAAAAAATTCCCCCAGGAGTAGAGAGTTAAAGAAATCCCTATGACAACCCAGTTTTTGTTTCTCTTCCCCTTTCCCCCCAGAGCCCAGCCGCAGGGCCAGACACCCACACTCCCTCCCCCCTACAGCCCAGCTGCGGCAACCCCCCAGTCCAGACTCCCACACCTGCTCCTCCCAGAGCCTAGCTGTACGGCGCCCCCCAGCCCAGACAGCCTCATCCTGTCCCAAGCCCAGACACCCATACTCTCTCCCTCCCAGAGCCCAGTTGCTGGGCACTCCCAGCCCAGACACCCACCCCTCTCTCCCCCATGGATGCAGAGGGATGATAAACAGCCTGATGCAGAGTCCCAGGCTTGTACAGCGTTTCCTGCATGCTGGGAACTGCAGCTGCTGGGAACCCTCCAGCTCCTGCCTCCCTCCCCACAGCAGTGTGTTCTATTTGTGGGCTGGAGAGCTGGGCTCTGCCAGGTCCAGCGGCCCCAACTGGCGGGCAGCAGTTCTGCAGGGCGGGAAAAGGAAATTCTGTGCAGAACATTAATTCTGCACCAATTCTGCATTGTGCAGTGGTCCAGAATTCCCCCAGAAGTACCCACTCAACCTCCGTTATGTCTGGGCCCAGGTGTGTGTTCTAAGTGTGGGGTGTAGAATTATATTTTTCATCCAAAATATTCCATAGCACTGTGTGAAATGTTTAGGATTCACTGACCAATTTGATTAAGGCAGTGGAGTCTAGCGGTTAGAACAGTACTCTGGCTGTCAGGAAACCTGGTTTCTTATCTGCATTCTGGCACTGACTTATGAGTAAGGCCCTACTTGAATCGCGGGATGATTGTCAAAAAATTGTGACTGAGTTGAGGACAAGCCATGGAAAATCGCAGGGGACATTATTATTTGAAGCAGTAAGATCCATTATTACTTTTCTGTGACTTTCCGCTGTCGACCGCCTAGGGCTAAGAGCGGAGGCTCCTGCTGTTGGCAGTTTGGGCTCCTAATTAAATGTACTATAGAAGTGCTATGTGGTGTTATCACTATTAAGCAGTTCAGTAAGTTGGAAGTGTCATCTCTGGTTTTTGCTCAGTTACTTTGATTTCTTCTTAAATATTTGGGCAGGGAAGGAACTTGCAGGACTTTTATTTATGGGCTGTTTTCTGCCTTTGTCTAACCAAGTGATTTCAAGTTCTCTGGCTTTGAACTATAGATTTGTGTATGACTAGTGTATACTTCAATAAACAGATTGAGCATGGAGATTGTTCGGGCATGGAGGGGGCTGAAGAAATCTCACAATACACTATCAAAGCAAACCTTTATTCCTTTTATATGCTGTGTAGCATACCACAAACTAATGCAGCTTCAACACCTGCAACATTCCAGAGTACAGAAGATTATACGGCAGGTGCTGGAAAATATGAGGTCACTTTGCATAGAACACCCCCCTTGTGTAGCTGACTACACATCTTTTTCCTTTGAGTCCTATAGATGGCTGACTTCATTACATTTTTAGTTTCCTTCAAAAACGCATTTAGTAGGTTCAAAAAGACAACAGCATCAGAGCAAACACCATCTCAACACGTTATCTACCTTCTGTCTTTTCTCTCTGATATGAATTTAGTTTCCCCAGGTTACTGTATTTAGCACATCAGATAGACCGTTTCCTCAATGCACCCAAAAGTGCACTCCTTTTCTTTAAAGGCTGTGCAAATATTATCAATGGAAAAGAAACTCCATGGTTTCAACATGCTCCAATAAGCCACAGGGTTATAGAGATTTCTCTGTTTACAGCGGGAAGCATCTGCTTTTAGAATAAACAGAAGGGGACCTACAGTAATTTTAGCTTTGAACAGCAACACAGCAGCATAACCCACAAGTATCAACAATCCTTTCAGCCTTTTGCGGATTTGCCAGGAGAGGCAGATGTTTCTAGTTTCTGGAATTTCTGAACTCTGAATAAATTCAGGGATATTAAAAAGCACACAGTATTTACACAAGAGATAGCTGTTAAAACAGCCATAAAAAGGTGGCGGAGTGCCACAGTGAGTGAAGCTGTTGCTCGTAAAGGTGAAGCACTAGCACTGGCTTGAGGAAGGAATGGTGAAGGCCGACACTGGGCAAGTTGTCTCCACATCTTTGTGACTGTATTTAATATTGACCTGCAGAATATTGTGCTATTCCGGTCCTCCCTCCTTCCCCAACCGCGCTGCCTGACTCACAACATCCCCAGCTAATCTGTTCCAGGTCCCTTCACTGAACTCTGCCAATGCACCTCCCTCCTGACCCATAGCAATCCCTACTGTTCCAGCCTTGGGTACCTCCTAGATTCTACCCTAAGGTTTTATTCTGCTGTCCATCACTACAGTATCTGAGGGCCTTCCATGTAAAATCAATAGCAATAGTGAAATCTCTAGGGGGACTTCATGGAATTTCTGGCTTCTCTCTCTCTGGTATAAAATCTGTGCTGGAGGTATATTTTTGGGTTGGCTGTTGATTTGTTTTGTTATGAGGGGGAGGATTTGGGGAAGATGGGGGTGTCAATGTTGTGAGTCTCATTCTTTCTACGGTGAAGAGGCTTTTTTTAAAAAGAGGAGGATTTTGCAGCATTTCCTAGAGAGGATCAGACTCCAGGTTTACCTAATTTCCCCTGGAAGTTCATTCCATTACTCAGTCCCCTTGACTGAAAATGCTTGTCAAATGTGATTATTGTGCAGTAATTTTTGATATGGTTATTCCACCCATGTGTTGGGGATTTTCTAATGTGCCCATCTGCCATAATGGAATTTATATCCATTAATCCCACATGTTCTAACAGCAGAAAAGTTCCCAATATGTATTTATACTTTTAAAGTGAGATGTAAACAGCCAAGTGATGATGAGTTTACCTAGTAAATGTGCCATTTTCTCTAGCAGCTGATACACAGAATATATACAGCAGTTCGCAGTATTGCAGTACTGGCTGGTGCAGTTTTCCACTGACAATCTACCACAGAGTTTTATATTGCCACCCATCACCACAGTTATCTTTTGTCTATTTAAAACCCCAGTGAAGGGGCAGCTGACTGCTTTGCAAAGACAAAGTGTATTACAAAAAACTGTCAGCTGTATTAATTCTTAGTTGATCACACCACCC
Organism: Caretta caretta; assembly: GCF_965140235.1. Lineage (NCBI taxonomy): Eukaryota > Metazoa > Chordata > Testudines > Cheloniidae > Caretta > Caretta caretta. Next base: position 6,296,191 of record NC_134214.1, read on the forward strand.
TCGGCACCAGCTCTTGCGCACAACTGTCCTAGTTGTCCATATCCTTGGAGTGTTCCCAATAGCTTGATCCATCACTGAGATACTGGTAGTCATTTCAAGACACGTCAAACTTATCTATAAATACCTGGAAATTCTTTGTAGGACCTGGATCACATCATGCCTATAGGAGTTTGGTGGCACAGACTCTAGTCACAATAGCTTTATACCTGAGAACTCTATGACTCTTGACCTTAGTTGAATTGGAACCCAGTTAAGTGATCCCTTCCTTGTACTGATTCATTCCGGGTTTATTCAGACAAGGTCTTGACTATGCTATGTGGTTGTTAAACATCCTTTTCCCTAAGAGAGGGGATTTGCCCCAGTTTCTTTCCATTGCAGAGATGGCTGCTTTTTAATGGTGGTATAGCGATCCCGGTATGCTGTTGCTGGAATGTTAGCAATAGCTATCCTGAATGTTGTGTGGGTCAATTATAACCCAGTCTCTGGTTGCTCCTAACTTTCCATACATTTCACCTATCAGCTGATATTTTTAGATCTGGTGTCTGCTCAAGTGTGATTTTTTTTTCCTCCTGTTTGTGGGACGTCTGATCAAAAATGAGAAGAAAAGAATACACATAGATCATTAATTAAAAGTCATCTTACTGTTTTGAATAGCTTAAGGCTAGAAAGCTGAAGGCTGGACGGGAAATAGCTCTTATTGAGGAAAAGTACCCTTGAGATTTCCCATGAAAGTGGCTTTTGGATTTTGCATAGTTGTTAGTATTTGAAACTTGCATTTTGGGCATGCGTAGAACTTTGGGTTCAGTTTCGGAGCCATTTTTACTAGCATTTTAAAGGAAGAGAGGCCAGGGAATCTGTGCTAGGCTAGGAGTCAGTGAATCTGTGTGTCTCAAGCACTGCACTCTCAATGAGCCAGGCTGTACAGAAAGCAAGTGTGCACGCAGTGAGACAGGCCTCTCTGAACAGGACAGAGCATACCAATGGTATTTGGCCCATTAATTTGAGATTGCGTAATGTCTTTTTCCAAACAATCCACTGTGAGCTATATTAACAGAACCTTAACAGTGGCTTTTTCTGATTTTTTCTGAATGTGCAATGTTAAGGTTTGCATGCACAACCCTTCATGCTGCATGTTGTGTGTATGCTCTGAGATTCTAACTGCATACTCACATGCTATTTCTCAAATAATAAAATATCATCCAATTTATTTTCTATAGCTTTCTAAAATTCAACTTGTAAGGTATACAGTGAACAAGGCAGGGAGTCCTTGCCCTATTTATACTATTTAAATGACTTTTATGGTTTCCATCTGTTTGGCACCTATAACATGCTATTACTCAGTGGCAGATGTTATACATGTATATGTTATGAAGTTTTATATTATATTTTATAAACTGTCTGTGTAATTAAAAGCTGTATCTGCAAGGCATATGCACTAGAAAACAGAGAAAGCTGTGTATGCAGTTTGCAGATTTTAACTGGAAAGGTCCAAAAGCAAGGGGTTACAGACATGTGGGATGATATAGATTTTTCTAAAAAACTAATTCCAACCCACAATTAAATTTCATGTTAGAGACAGAATTAAAGGAACAGTCTCATCACAGAGGGTCAGCAAAAAAAACCCCAACATTAATTTTTGTGGTAGCAGACAATGTTAATGTGGGAAAATAACTTGTATTCAAAAAAACCTGTCTGTGATAGAGCCCCTCTGACTGAAAACACAGAGCCTTCCTAGTTAATGCAAAGCATGAATTCCACACAGAGCAATGCTGTACAGGATATCAGAAAGCTCTGGAGCAAACACAAAGATGTCATTCAGGCCTGCAGCTCTTGTGGTTTCAGAGGTTGGAGAGCAGCAAATGTGAAGTGAGTCTGCAATCACTGTGTATACTTAAAAGGGCTTGTCTACACTGGCAATTTACAGCACTGCAACTTTCTCGCTCGGGGGGGTGAGCTGTAACGCACCAGTGTAGATAGTGCACCAGCCTGGGTGCTACCCCCCTGGTGGAGGTGGTTTGTTTAGGGTGCTGGGAGGGCTCTCGACCACCCCCGTTAAAGAGCTGCCAGTGTAGACTAGCCTTGAGTTAGGCTGCCACATTCAAACTTAGAGATTCATAAAATAGCTAAAAATGTCACTGTTCTTGCTGGGGTGAGAATGTGATGGAGTCAGGGGGACCTCCTGGTTCCCTTCTCAGAAGTGACCCTGCACACAGCCCTTTGCTTCCTCTCTGCCTCAGTTTCCCCCCTCTGTACAATGGGGGCTCTTGCTCACCATGCGGGGTAATGCGAAGGGCCTGTTTCCGAATGGCTCGAGTTTCAGAAGCGCTGGGCCAGCACCGGGGGGCGGGGAGGGGCACCGACCTGGGGGTGAGACCCGCCCCTCGGATTCTCTTCCCAGCCGGCCAGCTGTGTAGCCTGGGGCACGTCCCTTCCCCTCTCCTCAGCTGCCCCCCCCCCCCCCCTCCCCTCCCGCGAGTTGTCCAGTCGGTCAGGTCTGAGGGCGGGGCTGCGCACACGGGCAGCGCCGGGCGCCACTGAACCCCCCGGCTCGGCCGTGCTAGGCGCTGTACACCCGGTTGGGACAGGCGGTGCCCGGCCCGGCGCTCCCCCGCCCCCCTCGGCTAGGGGGAGCTGCGCGGGGCGGGGGAGCCCCCCCGGCCACAAGCGTCCAGCCCACTCTCGCCCCGGCCCCTCTCTGTCACATGATCCCGGCCCACGCCCCCTACCTCCAGATTGGCTGCGCGGTATCACGTGACCCCGGCCTCAGCGCGGGAGGGGGAGCTGCCGTTGCCAGGCAACGCCGCAGCGGGCCGGGGAGCGGCCTGGTGGGACCCGAAGCGGAGCAGGTAGGAGCCTCCGGCCCCCGGGTAGCGAGACCTCCCCGCCTGCAGGGATGGGGGGACGGCCCGCCCCGGGCGGGCTCCCCCCACCAGCTCTTGGGGAGGGGGCTTCCCCCACCCATCCTGGGTGGGATTAATGGGAGGGCCCCCCCATTCTGGGGATGTGGGTCAGCCTGCCTGCCCTGGGGTGGGTGGCTGTGATGGGGATTCCCCCCCCAGCCTTAGTGGCGAGGGGTTCCCCACGTGGGGTGGGGTGGGGTGGCTGTAGGGGGGGGGGCTCCCCTTCCTTCCCTCCCTCCCCCGGAAGGATCAAGCCCAGCCCTTAGCCAAACTGGGGGTGCAGCAGAAATGGGGCTTCTCCCCCGCTTCTCTCCCCGCTCCTCCGTCCAGTCTCTTCCCAGGCTCCAGCTCCGCGGCCCTGCCTGTGGGAAAGGGGGTGGCTAATAATGGCCAGGCTGAGGGGTACGGGGGGGGGGGTCTAGCTCATATTCTGCTTTGTGGGTCATCAGCACCAGCGGTCAAGGCTGGCACCACAGCGTCGCTGGCCGCAGGTGACCGCACGCCCAGCCAGCCTAGAATATTCAATCAGGCTTTACTCTTCCATTAGCAGCCGGCTACGGCATCCGTGCTTTTCCCTGCGCGCGCACACATTTACGTTTTGTACAACAGGAACCAATAAAGATTCTCACTATTGTGCCATTGGCAAAACCGCCACCTATGTTCTTATGCCCCCATTTATCGTTGGTGATGTTGATTTACTAGCACCGGCTAGTTTCCGGTTGAACCTGCTGTGCTGATGTAAACTGATCTAATTTCGTATGAAGGTCTTTAATGGAGATTTAGGCCCCCAATCTGCTAACGCGCTGGCCAGGCATATCCCTGCATTTGTGAGACTCTCCATTGGAGTCAATGGGTCTCCAAGGAGATGGGCTAGCTGGTTCTTTGCAGGATTGGGGCTGAAATATGGAGCACCAAGAAGATGTATTTACAGAATTCCTTTTTGGAGCATTACTGGAAATAAGGTGGACCAGTGTTCCCAAACTTTTTATTAAAGTGACCCACCAACTGTACTTTATCTTTTTATGCGACCCACCCAGTGTCCAAATTCATGGCGGGGCTGGGGGCGAAAATCATAGGCCAACATCCTTTTCCTTCCCGTCTGCTACCTCCTTCTTGCCTTGCCAATGGGGCATTGACAGGTCACCCCAAAGCCCATAGATGCTGGAACTAGGGGAGCAGGAAACGCTGCAACTTGAAGTGGTTGCAGTGCGGGGCGGGGGTCCACTGGCTTGAAGTGGTTTCTATTATTCACACGATTTATAGTTTGGTTCAACAGCTCTCAGCACCCCCACTATAAAAATTGTTCCAGCAACCCTGCCACAGCATCATCCTCCATCCCATTACCACAATCCTAATCATGGCCTGGTCCAGAAGGGAGGCTGCGGGGTGGTGGTGGGTGGATTGGTTGGTTGGAGAGCAAGCTTGTCCTGCACTCAGGCACTCAGCCCATGGTGGCACTTTCTGTCCCATGAAGCTGGGCTCAGCTCCTTGCTCCTGGCTTTGGGACCTGGCACACAGGGTTTCAGTGACGCTCAGGTTTGGCTGAGCCAAATCAGTGGCGGTGCAACCCTGTGTACCAGGTCTCAATGCCTGGAGTGGGGAGCCAGGCCAAGCTCCAGGAGACAGGAGCCTCTGCTTCCTGATGACTGGGGGGATGGGCGCTTTCTCCACGAACCCCCATTCCTGGGGCCTCCCCTCTGCATTGGGCCTGCAACCCATCTAGAACCTTCTGGTGACCCCCTGGGCCATTACCCAGTGTTTGGGAAACACTCTGATAGATAACGTGTGAATGATAGATAACTAGTGGTGTTAATAATTCAATGTGTTTTGATGACTTGTAGGTCTGTCTTCAGTGAGATTCAGCAGTAACCTTTAATGATGGGAGACATCCTAGCTTATGAAGCCGAGTTACTTGGGCTGGTGAAAGAGGTAGATGTTTACTACGGAATAAAAAAGAAGAAATCATCTGGTGCCTGCATTTAGGGATGGGGGAAGGGGCAAATTTGTAACTGTTAGGCATTGATGCTGCCATTACTCTATGTGAGTAGATGCTTGCAGCTGCATGGAGTCCCACTGATGGGGCATTCACTGCTTGCATGGAGCTCATTGCAAAATCAGGACCTTAGTTAAAGGAACACTATCAAGTAACTTTGGACCCAAAAGGTTTCATTTTAAAAAGGATTTGCAAAACATAATATAAATAGAATTGTGTTAATGAAATTTTTAAAATAAACATTGAAAAGCATTTGTTTAATCCTTCGCTGTGGTGTTAGACTCACAGACCAAATATATTAGTACCTGAGAATTAGAAAGTGAAATGTACCAGTCCCCTGTTATTGTCTAACGTGAGGCTCTGATCCTACAAAGAGTTAAAATATATACTTAACATTATGCACTGTGATTAGTGCCGTTGCCTTCACTGGGACTATTTGCAGTGTATGAAGTTGAATAACGTGTATAAGTCTTTATAGGATTGGGGTATATCCAAAATGTAACAAACAAGAAAACAGCATGAATGGTGAAACATCAACATACATTATTTAAATTTTAATCTTCTCGGTATCAATAACACAGATAAGAATTTTCTCTTTTAAATTAGTTTTAAGTTAAGGCTTTGCTGTGGTACAGCCACCTGTTTAGCCCTGTGCCACAAACAGTACATACAACTTGCTTCATCACGTAATTGACATATCTTTTCTCCTTACTCTGGTGACAGAGGCTCCACTCTTGTGATTTGGTTTCTCTATTTTTACACTTTCATACCAACAGTTTTTAGTCTATATTTGTACTTTATGAATTTCTCATGAAATGGTAAAGCCAAACACAGGATTTTCCATAATTGGACGCACCAGATTGTTGGTACATCCAAATGTGTGTCCTGCCTCTAACACTGGCTGATATTTCAGAGGCAGGCAAATCTCCCCAAAACCTGTAATGTGGCTAGTTTTGTACATTTTGGATGGAGGAGGGAGAAATCTTTCTGGACCTTTTGCAGCTTGGCCTGAAGAATGTGGTTTGCTTAAGTTAAGATATTATGAGTGATGGTAAAATTCTCAGATCTTTTAAAATTCAGCCACAACGTTTGTCTGATTCTCTTGAAGCTAGAGGTCCCATTACCTGTAGATGATGATACCTTCAGAAAGTGTTAGTCACATAACTTTCTTGTAATTATCTGTTCAACCAAGCTTAAAAAAACTGTTGCATTACTGGTTATTAGTTGCCTTTCTTGATTTAAAAAAAATCAACTGACTATAGTAAAGCTTTGTAGCAAATCTGTAAATAAGTTTGCCTATTTATTGGTCACTGTTTTAAACATTAAAAAGCTTAAGAGTTTGTTATCTATGTGTGTTCTTGTGTCTTTAGTATTTAGACTTTGCAGAGTTTGAAGACACAGTGAAAACGTTTACAAAGGAATGTAAAATAAAAGGGAAGCCATTACCTAAAACAGCAGGTGGTTCCTTGAGAGACTCAAAGGCTTTGATTATCCAGGTAACAAATCTTTTATATTTGGTTTGACTAGCTAATGATCAGAACAGGTAGAGAGCACTGTACTATTACATCAGTTGAAATAATCTGAAATGCTTAAGCTAACTTTTGGTTTAAACAGGAGTAGGCTGATAGCAGGGTATTTTCAGTGAAAGAATCTCAGCTGAAATTCACCCCATCAGGAGCCAGAGTCCTACAGAGCTCAAGGTCTAAATTTTCAAATGCGACTCATGAATTTGGGTGGCTCAGTTTTTGGGTTTCCAGATTGACTCTCATTGGAAGTGTCTGATTTTCAGTAGAGCTGTGTGAAACTTTTCATACAAAACTTTTGTTTGGCAAATAATGATGAGTCAGCAACACCTAAATGTTTCATGAATTCCAGTCAATTTTGTGAAATTATTTTGGGGTTTTAAAAAAAAAGAAATTCTGAAAAAATCAAAACGTTTAGATTTTTTTCAGTTCAAAATGACTTTTTGTTCCAAAATTCTCTAATTTAATTTTTAATTTGTTTCAATATTTGGAAAATGTTTCATTTTGGTTTGACCAACATTGAACTCCTTTCCTGTGTTTTCGGAATTGCCAGCGAGTCAAAACATCTGCTTTTTTCCATGCTCCGCTACTGAACTCCCACCTTCATTAAACCAGGCATCTTTAAGACAAGTCAAATAGGATGCCCAAAGCTGAGGCACTCAAAATCACGAGACACTATGGTCTGGCTACAGGCCTTGATGGTCATGTTATGTCTCAAGTTGATGAGGAGGGTAGGAGTGGGTTGTTGCAAAGTTGTTATTCCAAATGGTTGGGAGGATGATGTTGTTAATATTTTGAAACATTCTGAATGTTTCTGGATAAAATTATCTGTAAATGTGCTCTAGAATATAGGATAGGCACACTTTACAAAACAAAATACATCCATCCATCATGTTAACTTATTAAAATATACCCAGGAATTATGTACTCCCTCTGCTCCTGGGACTCTACCTCATTATTATGAAGACATGGATAAACTGATACGTCTAGATCTAATGTTTCTTCCTGTACCCCCCGTATTATTTTTTTGCACACTAATCATAGTTAGAGAAGGAAAGGGGAAGGATAAATGATGAGGAGTGAGTGAAAGTTGGGCAGAGTTTCATATCCATCTTACAGAGAGATTTTAAGGTGTGATTATTATTATTTTTTTGAGTGAGATAGGACAACGGAAATAATGTGAAGGCCTCCCAACCTTGGAGGGTTATGGTAAGGAGATGAAGAAGAAGCAGAGTGGGTGAGTGGAGGTGTAGGATAATGTGAAGGCCAAGAGGTTTAATGAAGGAAGTTAACAAATAATTTTGAAAACCAGGAGGGCATTTTTTTAATTGGATCTGGAGATGGCTGGGAAACCAGTGAAGGTGATAGAGGAAAGAGGTTGTTATGACTGAGTTTTCTAGAACAAGAGAGAGGCTTGCAGTGTTCTGAACTCTCTGAGGTTTGGTAAATAAGGATTTAAGAAGACCATAAATTGAATTAATTGTGATGAGGAGTAATTGAACCATGAATGTGGATTATTTTTCAGAGACTGGGAGATGGTAAGGGTGAATTCTAGCTAAGTTGTGTTCTAGAGGTGGGGATAGACAAATTTATTCATCAGGGAGAGCAGAGAGATACGGGCAATTTTGGAATCTAGGATGACTCCCAAGGTTTCTAATTGTAGTAGGGTAGGGGGTCTAAGGTAAGGTGAGTGTACATCAAAAACAGAGGACTCTAGTACAGGGATCAGCAACCTTTCAGAAGTGACAGGTTTCAGGGTAGCAGCCATGTTAGTCTGTATCCGCAAAAAGAACAGGAGTACTTGTGGCACCTTAGCTCATCTTAATTAATTAGCCTCTTACAGTTGGTGTGACTCCTTCCACCTTTTCATGTTCTCTGTATGTATGTATATCTTCTTACTATATGTTCCATTCTATGCATCCAATGAAGTGGGCTGTAGCCCACGAAAGCTTATGCTCTAATAAATGTGTTAGTCTCTAAGGTGCCACACGTACTCCTGTTCTTTCAGAAGTGGTGTCCCAAGTCGTCTTCATTCATTTATTCTCTCTAATTTAAGGTTTCACGTGCTAGTAATACATTTTAACATTTTTAGAAGGTCTCTTTCTATAAGTCTATAATATATAAGTAAACTATTGTTGTATGTAAAGTAAACAAGGTTTTTAAAATGTTTAAGAAGCTTCATTTAAAATTAAATTAAAATGCAGAGCCCCCCAGACTGGTAGCCAGGACCCGGGCAGTGTGAGTGCCACTGAAAATCAGCTCCTGTGCTCCCTTTGGCACGCATGCTATAGGTTGCCTACCCCTGCTCTAATATTTAGAAATATTTCATAGTGGGTAGTTACCATACAGCCAGGAGCTGATAGTGAAGACATGAAGATAGCTGGGGGATAAGGAGAGTCAGAGAGAAAGTCCGGGGACATATACATTTGTGGATCACTTCTATAGAAGTGACAAGAGAGGCTGATGTTAAGAAAAACAAACCCCTGAAGGAGAAGCTACCAAAAAAGAAAATGAATGAAAAGAGCCATATCTGAGGAGGGGGCAAGTTTAATAAGATGCAGACACACTTGCATTGGCTGAAGTCACAAGATCAGAAGCCCGTTGAAGTGGGTTTTGTGTCTGCCACGCAGGCATTGATTCCTTGGTGATCTCTCAGTGCTGTGACCGCGCTCTAATTGTATCTAATTGTGAGAGGCTTTGGGTAAAATTTTCAAAAAAGCTAAGAGATTTAAATGGATTTAAATGGAACTTAAGCTTCTAAGTCAGGTACTTTTGAAAATGTTGCCCATCTATATGTGGGGTTGAATGAACTCTCTTCTTCTTTGCAGAAGGATCTGCTTACAGCATTTGAAGATGGAGAGCAGAAAGTTTTCTTTGAACTTTGGGAGGAGCATATTTCCTCTTCACTCCGAGACAATGAGCCTCTTGCCCAGAAGCTGGAATTTTATCTTCACATCCACTTTGCCATCTACCTCTTGAAGCACTCCGTGGGCAAGCCTGTAGGTTTGCTTTTCAGTTTGGACTTAGTTTGATTTTTGTGTGTATCTTCTCCAACCTTGGTGTTTGCCAAAACAAAATGGATTAGAATGGATTGGTCTTTAGGTATTCCCAGGCAAATCCATTCCTTCAACAGCAGGCTATATTTGAGTTTGTCTTGAAAGCAGACCCTTGAGCTAGTGAAGTGTGGAGATGAAATTATTCATTTGAACCTGATCCTATAAGGTGCTGAGTACTGTCAAGTTCCAAAGAGTTCAAAAGGAGGTCTACCTTTAAAATCTTGCCCTTGAATTCATGGGAGTTTATTTTATTCCAGTGGACATTCAGTAACCTACAAGGCAAATAAGATATGACCACCAAATTAATGAACAGAATCTACCAAACAGGAAAAGCACCTCATTATGTCAAACTTCCATATTTCAAGATTGATTGACACCTCAATTTTTTTTTGGTGAAAAAAGTCTTTTTTTAGCTTCATCTACCATTTCTGTTATTTTGGGTTCAGATGACCTTTTCTGCAGCTTTTAGAATGTGGTCCGAAATCCAGTTTTGTATTGTAAACATCATTTTTAACCTTAACTATGTAGTACCTCACCATAATATAGTAGAATTAATTTATTTTGGACCCTAGTAATGATACTTTATAATAGGAATAGCTTCAGGGGAATGTATAGTAACTACACAATGGAAAAGTAGCACATCAGATTGTGAAAGGTCAGTTTAAATGGGCCACCTAGTGTTAACAAAGCTGTCCACAGTGTTTAATAGGTGAGAATTGGTATCTGCTAGAATAAATGTCCCACTGTGTGAGCCTTTGCGTTCTCTCTTGTTTCTTCTCTGCTTTGTTATGACTGGACACTGTCAGGTAAAATTTGATCTGAAATGTAAGTGTTTAAAAAATGCTTAATTCTAATAGAGATGTTCCCAAGAATTTAAAATATATTCATCTGGAAAAAATGTATAAAAAGCAAAGGGTATGTTTACACTGCAATTGAACACCCAAACCAGCCCGTATCAGCTGACTCAGGCTTTGGCTGGAGCCTGGACTCTGGGATCGCAATAAAACAGCCCCGTAATTCAAGCCCCATGTGCCTGAGTCGGCTGACGTGGGTCCGCCATGGGTGTGTGTTTGTAGTGTAGACATCCCCAAATAGTCTCAGGCACTGTGTATGATCTATTCTAAACAATGCACAAGTGCAATGGTGCAAGCAGCCAGCAGATGAAACTGAGTAGTCTTTTTTTATTTTTTTATTTTTAATTGTCCAATCAATCTGAGAGAAGTCCATGAAAAGTAAATTATATTTTAAAAATTCTGTCAGTAACTAATGTGGTGTTTAGTGGCTTAAGTGAGAATGATTGTTAGTAAAAATGTTTGTGTTTTTTAATCAACAGTTATCTCTTCTAGGTTTAGCACAATGCTTCTTTTTAAAGCAGTTTATGAAATAAATATCTACCAGCAAAATATATTCCATGTGATATTGAGGATGATTTTTTGACCCATTGATTTTGTTCCTGTGTGGCTTTCACTATACCATGCTTGCCAGAGATACAAGAGATGGCTTATTTAACATGTTTAAAATCAAGTAGTGACTTCCTCTCCACTTGCTGAATGCGGATATGGCACTTGACCTGCAGAAATCTGCTCCAAGTGCTCAAGACTGTTTTGCTCATAAAGCAAGTGGCCCTCCTTATTTCTCTTGGCTCCGTTGTCCTAACATGGAAGAACCCTTCTGCCTTTTCCTTTTGGATAAGTGACCAGGTGAAATGCTCTCTGACTAGCTAGACTGAGTGCTGTTCCCTGGGCTGGCCACTGAGAAGCACTTAGCCGTACTTGGTCAGCAGGTACTGTGGGATGGAGAATTAGTGCTTGATGTTGAATTTCGTCTTCACTTGTAGCTGCCAGCCCCCTTAAACACCCATTGAAGTTGTCTTCTAAATAATGACGCCTGTTTCTTTGTTTCTTAGGACAAAGCTGACTTTGATGAAAGGATTTCTCACTTTAAAACATACCTGGAGACGAAAGGGGCTGCACTGAGCCAGACCACAGAATTCCTCCCCTTTTATGCTTTGCCTTTTGTTCCCAACCCCATGGTCCACCCATCATTTAAAGAACTCTTTCAGGTAAATATTTGTTTTGCACAGATTTTGTTAATAATGATTTTTCTCACAGGGTGGATGGATGCTGAGTACTGTTTAGTATGGTAATGCTTTTTATTTTTTCCTTCTGCCAAAATTGTAAACCATAAAAAGGATATTTGTGGTGAGATGCAGTATAAGCGCTGTTAATAACGTAGTAATGTTTTCCAGTCACTTACATAGGCTTGTGTACTGAATGATCCCAAAGTGTTTTACAGATGGTGTGTTCATAAATAGGATCACTGTCCCACTTGCCTCTGAAATGCAGATACCTGTGGGGAACAATGTGGGAACACTGATCTATGTTTCATACTACTTTTGCGTTGCTGCCCGACAAAACCCACTGTTTCTGGGTCCCAAAGCTCAGTGAAAAGCCTGATAACTGAGGCCATGTCTACACTAGCGAGCTTACAGTAGCACACTGATACAGCTGCGCCTCTGTAAGACAGCTTGTGTAGCCGCTCCATGCCAATGGGAGAGAACTCTCCTGTAGACCTCATAAAACCACCTCAACGAGGGCCGGTAGCTGTGTTAGCCGGAGAAGCTCTCCCGCCATCGTAGCGCTGTGCACACTGCCTCTTATGCTGGCTAACCTTATGTTGCTCAGGGGTGTGGTGTTTTGTTTGTTTGTTTTTTTCAGACCCCTGAGAGACAAAAGTGGTAGTCAAGTATCGGGGGTAGCGGTGTTAGTCTGTATCCACAAAAACACCAAGGAGTCCGGTGGCACCTTAAAGACTAACCGATTTATTTGAGCATAAGTTTTCGTGGGTAAAAACCTCACTTCTATGCCATGCATCTGAAGAAGTGAGGTTTTTACCCACGAAAGCTTATGCTCAAATAAATCTGTTCCTCTTTAAGGTGCCACCGGATTCTTTATAAGTGGTAGTGTAGACATGGCTTATGTGTAAGGAGCCTGTTGGAAATACATTTTGAGAAACGAACCCAAGCCTCCTTAGTGAATGGGGAGAAGAGGGAAAACTCTATTTCATAAGTAGTCCTCCCTCCAGTAAATGATGATAATGCAGCTGTCCCCCAACATTTCCTATGACTTTTCTAGCAGCATTATATTGAACTTCCTTTCCAAAAAATTGAGACTCTGTAGCTATGTTTAACAACTTTGTCATACCCGTGTCGTTCCTGAGAGTGCTTTGTCAGCTAGACATGTTTGGCCTTTGCCCTTGTATGGCTGTTTCAGAATTTACATCTTCTGTCACTGCAGAGGCAAGGTGGGAAGAAAATAAGAATGGGATTAGGGTTAAACCTCATGGGTAGATTTGATCTTTCTGCATCTCTTTTAGTTTGGAGCTTTTACAGCAATTACCCTATTGACTTAATAGAGGGGGTGCGGGGAGACAGCCTATATGTAAACCCACTTCCAGGTACCTGCCCAGCTTGATGGTTAGGAAAGGATGTCTAGATGACGCTAGTGGTGCTGGCTTGACCCTTGGGCAGACTGCATGCATTTGGCAACTCGCTATCCACTGCTAAGTCAGGTTGAAACCAGAAAAGGAACATTCTGCCGCTTCCTTTTGGACTTGCTGCAAATAATGAGAAAAGGCAAAGGGCTAGTTGGTTTCAGAGATGGGATCTGATTACTTTCTGAATTCTGTTCAGCAGCCTTTTTGCATGCTATTCTAGGAGAAACATTTCATTTATCTCCAGGATCTCACTGTCCAAGATCTTAATGCTTAGTCACTCACAGCTTCTGTGGAATCATACAATTCACATGCCTCCTTGAAAACAAGTCAGTTGCTCAATTCCAAAGTTAAAACAAACAAAAACAAAAAAGAGTCACTAAGTATTGTTAATGATAGAGACCAGATTTTTTTTAAATAGAATCCTATTGTTCTGGAAAAGGACTAAATGTATTGTCTAAAGTGCTCGCAGAGGCGACATGTAAGTGTTAAGAGCAGGAGGGCCCAATTTAAAGGTTGGGGGGGCAAGTGAATGCCCAGTGCGTTGCCTCTGGATAGAGGAACCTTCCAGCCTCACTTCCCTGAGCCAGGGCAGCCAATTACGCTGGCTTTTGGGGGCTGGGGCCGCAAGAGTGGGGAGCATGAGTTGCTGGGCCAGCCTGGGCCCTGGGCGGGGACCTCACAGCAATAAAATTTTTCCCTAGAGCTTCCACACCCTCATGGATACCTCAGCAGGGAGAGGAGAATGAGCAATGCCCCTATTCTGGTTGAGCACAGGGAACCTGTTCCCGGTGCTTTCTCCAACGACCACGCTCCAGCCCCCTCCCGTGCTTGACCCGGGGCTGCTGTTTTCGCCCCGCTAGCGTTACTTGCTGTGCGGACCCCTGCCACTGCCTTCCCAGCCGGGCTCTCGCATGCTGCACAGAAGCAGTGACCTGGAGTGGCCATCCTCACCCGGCAGAAATGGCTCTGTCCCGCTCCCTCCGCTTCCCACCTGGGTCTGGCTGCCGGGGTGAGGAGCCGAGCAAGCTGGAAACTAGTCGGGCGTAGTGTGAGAAGAACAGAGCCCTCCTCCCCCCAGCAGGCTGAGCAGAGCAAGCTTTGGAGAGGCCCGCTGAGCTGCGGTAAAGGGCCAGGAGCTGAAGGGGGTGCATTGGGCCTCTGTGGCATTTCATACAGCACCCGGCCATGGGCTTCTTGTGGGGCCACAGGGTCAGTTCACTCTGAGCCCTGCAAGGGCAGCTTGGTGCTCACAGCAACCTGAGGGGGTCATGTGACCCTACATGCACCCCCGCATATTGCCTCTGGTGTGAGATATATTGAAATGTGATAGGCCGAAAGGTATGTAAGCACATATTGTATACCTGGCAATACTGTATAGTATTCAATGGTGCATCATTGTCTTGAGTTCAGACTCGCAAACCTGGCAAATGTGAATCCTGTATCGTTTCCAACCTGGTGAAACCCAGGGAAACTTGAGATGTAAGAGCAGCTCTGAACACACAGAATAGCAAATCTCAGGAAGTTTTTGCTGCTTGTTGAAAAATATCAGCTGTTCACCTGTTAGGTACCTTTTCAGCAAGCAGAAACCCGATTGATGGAGGGTGATGACTGAGGAAATGGATAGTTGGTATGGAATTTTTAAGAAACAAAGACTGTTTTTTTTTCCCCCCGATTCACTATGTTTTCTGGTGTTTAGGGGAAGATGTATCTGTCAGAAAGAAAACTTCATTCCAAACAGCGGATGATTCGTGGATTAGTCCAATTTTCTTACAAGTTCTTGGAATCCAAACCTCTAATAGAAATGTTGTATTCTGATTCACTGACGTAAGGCCATGGCCTTTGATAGTCTAATGACAAAACGTAAACTTAAATTCCAGACTGAGTCAACTATGAAAAATTAATACGATGATTTCTATAGCTTTGTTCATTAAAGCTGAAGAATTAGCAAGGGTTCATTTTTATGTTCCATTACAAATAAATGAACTTTTCTCATTCGGCTTTAATTTTTTGGCCTGATTTGTTTTCATTTTTGCAACTTAATGCCTTGTGTTCCATGCACATTCAGTATGTCTATTTTTGGGTAGCTATTTTAAAATTGAAATAAAATATTATATATGACTAAATAATAAAATAAAAATAAAATATTATACATGAAATGTTTAGGATTATCGTTGAGTTGACTTGTCATTTTCTTGCATGCGTATGAGCCACTCATCAAGCAGGCTAGCTTTCATACCATTAGAGGCACAATTTTTCACTGCAGTGCTGGCTGTGTTGCTTGCTGCTGGAAGTTGCTATGACTCCAGCTGTAATTTTTTGTTTTTTCTTTTCAAGGATTCTTGGATGCCGGAGTTAAAGACGAGGTTGGAAAAGTTCCTGTCTCTGACTCTCAAAGCCAGTCATGCCCCAAGGCTTCTCACTTTATATGTATCCTTTTGAAAAATGTTTTAAAGATCATTAAATTAGACTGCCCTTTTTATAGTAATTTTATTGAAGCAGCATGCTGCTTGTTTGCTGTGTAATCACCGTAATGTTACTAAGTTGTATTACTTACCCTGGGAAATGTTGACACACCACATTCAGAAAAGTCGTTTTAAAAAAAGTTATACCAAATGTTAGGACAGCAGTCTAAATATTTGGTACCTACTAACCTGCTTGTTTACCAGATCATCATTATTTAATATAATGTGGATAGTATATCATTGTCTGAGGCACAATTCTGACGTGACCTCTCTCTGGGCAACCAGTAAATCCTCGGTCTTTCTCGGAAGCCCACTTCAGTGGAATATTTTCAGAGCTTTCAGGAGTCCCAGAGATAATTATTTTACTAAACAAATTATGCTACATGCTTTATTTTATTTAAAAGAGCATCATCATTTCTCTAGCAGCATCATTTAAGCCGCAGTGGGAGGCCTAATCTGCATAGTAACAGAGGTCTGACAAGATTACTGGCCCTATTTTTGCTCAGCACAGTTCACTCATGGCTAGACTGGTACCTCTCAGCCTTTCGTAAGGGGCAGCACCTAGTTGCGTAGCCTCAGGAACAAAACAGGGACCAAATTATGACTCTACAAATCCTAGCTTCAGTGAACATGAGTTGCACCATCCCTTTTCCTAGTACAGCTTCCTTTCCCCCAGCAAACCAACGTGGCTCCACTGGTCCTTGTAGTGGGGGCATGGAGGTAATGCCCCTTCTGTTCTGGTAATGCCCCTTCACTCTCTGCCTGCTTGGCTGGATGGAGAGCTGTGATCACTGCCCATGTTATGACTCTTCATGTGGCAAGCCCACACAGAGGAGTAAGTGGGCATCTTATGCTTGCTTCTTCCTCTGCATGGGTGCATAGGCTGACTCATGACTGAGTTCTATGAGTTTCTTTGGTAGGAAACATTTCTTTCTATAAACCAGTTGCACAGCTTATGTCATCAGTTCATATTTGATACAGTTTTTGTTTTATAACATGAGTTTGAAGCCTTTTCCTGGTGTCTGCATGCTAAGATTAGTGTTATCAAAACTCATGCTTCAGAGCATAAAATGATGTCTGCAGGAATAAGAAAAGAGGCTCTCTCATGTTTCTGTGCAACATTACACATCAGGCTAGGTGCTTTGTGGGGTTTTTCTTTTCCCCCAAAGCATTAGGCAGTAATGCCAGAAGCAGTAGGGACACTGGACTTGATTGGGCCATACTGATTCAGTCCATTGGTCTATGTCCCTATCCTGAATACCCCTTAAATGGAGATATGTTTTCCTGAACTACTCTCTCTCTTACTACAGAAGGAGAATGGACACTGCAGCAAAGGTAAATGATCAGATTTGCTAGGGAAGGTTTATACTACCAGCAGCTGTAACTGTGAGAGGAGGATAGGCCTAGGGTGAGAGGAAAGCTAATGAAATTGGGCAAAAAATGGCTTAAAATTAAGGCCCCAATCCTACAACTTCTTCTAGGAAGGACTGCATTGAAGTCAGTGGGACATTCCAGAGGCAGTTTGCCAAAGGGCCTAATGGCAGAGGTTGTATTTCCAGCTTGTTTTTAGTGACATTTTTACTTAAAAACAGATCATATGGAGGATTTGGTAAAAGGTGCATATTTAAGCTATTCTGATTAGATACAAGATCAGGAACAGCCAGCATGGATTCACCAAGGCAAGGTCATGCCTGACTAATTGCCTTTTATGATGAGATTACTGGTTCTGTGGATGAAGGGAAAGCAGTGGATGTATTGTTTCTTGACTTTAGCAAAGCTTTTGACACGGTCTCCCACAGTATTCTTGTCAGCAAGTTAAGGAAGTATGGGCTGGATGAATGCACTATAAGGTGGGTAGAAAGCTGGCTAGATTGTCGGGCTCAACGGGTAGTGATCAATGGCTCCATGTCTAGTTGGCAGCCGGTGTCAAGTGGAGTGCCCCAAGGGTCGGTCCTGGGGCCGGTTTTGTTCAATATCTTCATAAATGATCTGGAGGATGGTGTGGATTGCACTCTCAGCAAATTTGCAGATGATACTAAACTGGGAGGAGTGGTAGATACGCTGGAGGGGAGGGATAGGATACAGAAGGACCTAGACAAATTGGAGGATTGGGCCAAAAGAAATCTGATGAGGTTCAATAAGGATAAGTGCAGGGTCCTGCACTTAGGATGGAAGAATCCAATGCACCGCTACAGACTAGGGACCGAATGGCTAGGCAGCAGTTCTGCGGAAAAGGACCTAGGGGTGACAGTGGACGAGAAGCTGGATATGAGTCAGCAGTGTGCCCTTGTTGCCAAGAAGGCCAATGGCATTTTGGGATGTATAAGTAGGGGCATAGCGAGCAGATCGAGGGACGTGATCGTTCCCCTCTATTCGACATTGGTGAGGCCTCATCTGGAGTACTGTGTCCAGTTTTGGGCCCCACACTACAAGAAGGATGTGGATAAATTGGAGAGAGTCCAGCGAAGGGCAACAAAAATGATTAGGGTCTAGAACACATGACTTTTGAGGAGAGGCTGAGGGAGCTGGGATTGTTTAGCCTGCAGAAGAGAAGAATGAGGGGGGATTTGATAGCTGCTTTCAACTACCTGAAAGGGGGTTCCAAAGAGGATGGCTCTAGACTGTTCTCAATGGTAGCAGATGACAGAACGAGGAGTAATGGTCTCAAGCTGCAGTGGGGGAGGTTTAGATTGGATATTAGGAAAAACTTTTTCACTAAGAGGGTGGTGAAACACTGGAATGCGTTACCTAGGGAGGTGGTAGAATCTCCTTCCTTAGAGGTTTTTAAGGTCAGGCTTGACAAAGCCCTGGCTGGGATGATTTAACTGGGAATTGGTCCTGCTTCGAGCAGGGGGTTGGACTAGATGACCTTCAGGGGTCCCTTTCAACCCTGATATTCTATGATTCTATGAAGTTAGATTAAGTTGATATCCTGATTAGATACAGTTTTCCTAGAATTCCTCTCCAGTATGTGTTTATAGCTGTATATATATAGATCCTCTGCTCTCAAATCTTAAGTCAGTTATTCTGGAAGTTGCAGGGGTTTGCAGAGAAACAATGAGTTTTATTGTCTTTAATTCCCCTTCAGGTTTTTTCCTTTAGATTCCTAATATTGAACCAATTGGTTTAACCCTGATAAAAATGTGTTAATTTTGGAGTAATTTTCTTGTCATATTTTGTTTATAAATGTTCAGAAGCACCCGAGTGTATGTCTACATTGCATCTGGGAGCGAGCCTGGGTTAACAGACTTGGTTTACCAGGGTTTGCGCTAGTGTGCTACAGATAACTGTGTAGACATTGTGGCTCAGGCTGGAGTTTGGGCTCTCAAGGTCCTCTCAAGGAGGAGGTGGGCTTAAGAGTCTAAGATGGAGGTCAAATTACAGCGTCAATGCTATGACCTGCCCGGGGTACAATCTGGACTGTTGGATGGTTGTGCACCCTTAACTCTCTGGTCTGGTGTGCCCTATGCCCTGCCTTGCTGTGTGAGTGGCCACTCTGCTCACTCACCCCAGCCTCTAGCACATAGGTCATCCCTGGACATATTCCAGAGTGCTATGCCAAGCCATTCTTGAGTTACATATAGGGCGACACTCATATATCCCTAGTCCCAGCCTTGCACCCCAAAAATGCGCCTGACACTGCTCAAGACCCCCTAGGTCAGAGTAAGCTCATTAGTTTGTCATGCCATCAAAGGGTACAGATATGCACCAGCCTTTATAACCTGAGTAGACTCCCCAGACTTCAGCCAAAAATGCACTGGCTTAGGTAAAACACTGAAATAAGTTTGTTAACTATAGAAAGATAGGTTCTAAGAGACTTATAAGTGGTATAGGCATAGAAATTCAGAATTGATTGCAAAAAGAAATAAAATTAGGGCTGTCAAATTAACTGCCGTTAACGTGTGCAATTAATGCAGAGCAGGATTAACGTGTTAATTTTTTTAATGTGGGTTAATCGCAGACCCTCTGGGCGGGAGGGGAGCATGAGCTGCTTTGGAGAGCCTGTCTGGTCAGACGCAGTAACACAAGCCGCCACCAGAGGGCGGGAAGAAAAGAGGCTAGAGAAAGTAACCTGGTTCTCATCCCGGCGTTTTTAAAGTAAGAACAGGACCGCCAGGGGCTCGCCCGAGCCTCCCCGCCGCGAGCTCCACGCCCCCTAAGCTGAGGCTGATCCTCTCCCCCACCCACTCCGCTGACTCAAGCTCTGCACCGCCCAGGGGTCAGCTCTGAAGCCAGCACTGCCTGCCAGCAGCAAATTTCTCCACTTTCCTGCTTCTGGGCAGTGCTGCCTTTAGCTGATCCCCGGGCAGCCACCTCTCTCTGCTCTGCCTTGCAGCCAGGACGAATAACCAGGTTTGGCAAAGAAGTAAGGACGTCAGGGACAGAGCTGGAAATGGGGACTGTCCTGGCCAAAACAGGACGTATCGGCACCCTAGCCAGCCCGGGCCCTATTGTTCCCAGCTGGCCCCTCACTCCTGGGACCAACCCCCCTGCATTGTGCCCCATTCCCTTTAACGGGCTGTTTGCTCCGGAGGTACCCCATAGAGAACATGGGCCTGGTGAGCTCAGCCTCCCTGTACCAGCCTCTCCTCCCCTGCAGTATGATGAGTCCCCGAGGTAAAATCCACCCTCCCTTGCAAAGAAGGACTCACTTAGCTGAAGGGAGCCCACCTAGCTCAGTAAAAGGAGGTGAGCCTGATGAGCCCAGTACTAGAAACTACCCTTCCAGAAGCAGCAGCAAAACACCTTCCTCACCCTTGTCCTGTGCCAAGTCATTGCTTGCTCCCCCCCCAACACATCGGTACCCCTTGTCCTCCCAGAACCTCCTCCTGCACAAATCATTGCTTACTTCCCCCCTTCCCTGTCCTCTCCCAACAGTGAATGCTTGTTTGTCTGAGTGACTGGCTGAACAAGAGGTAGGACTGAGTGACTTGTAGGCTCTACAGTTTTACATTGTTTTATTGTTAAGTGCAGTTATTCTTTTTTACATAATTCTACATTTGTAAGTTCAACTTCCATGATAAAGAGATTGCACTACAGTACTTCAGCATGGTGAATTGAAGTTTCTTTTTTACAGTGCAAGTGTTTGTAATCAAAAATAAATATCAAGTGAGCACTGTACACTTTGTATTCTGTGTTGTAATTGAAATAAATATATTTTAAAATATAGAAAACATCCAAAAATATTAAAATAAATGGTATTCTATCATTGTTTAACAGTGCGATTAATCCTGATTAATTTTTTTAATCACTTGACAGCTCTAAATAAAAGATAAAATCCCAGTCTAATTCCTAAACTTTATCAAGCTAAGTCAAATTTGAAGTGGATGGTTTCTCTTATGCAAAAAGTTA
Source organism: Caretta caretta (assembly GCF_965140235.1). NCBI lineage: Eukaryota > Metazoa > Chordata > Testudines > Cheloniidae > Caretta > Caretta caretta. The sequence continues at coordinate 6,316,972 of NC_134214.1, forward strand.
CAGCAGTCTGTGCTAACTGGAAACCACTCCCCCCCACTACAAATCTTCCAAAAGAACTTATTACATTCAGTGTACGTGAGGGAGAAGAGGTGACATGGTAATGTCGTTGTCCCTTATTTATACTCTCCTCCAGGTGCTGGAAAGATCCTTGCTGTATCCTGGGGCTTAGGCAGCCCTATGGTGTACGTGCTCCAGCAACTGTCTTGTGTGTGAATTGTAAATCTCTTGTTTTCAACTCTCCTGCTGGTGCATGGCTGGTGATGGTACTCTGACACCTGGCTGGGTGTTGGTCACTCCTAGAGTGCTACTGAAGAGCTAGTCTCTGGGTGTTTCCCAGACTCTTAACATGTTTCAGTAGCAAACATGTAGCAAAATCTCCTAATGATACATAACATTTTGACAGAACAATGATGCTCAACAGATTATAATTTTCCAAATGATACCTCACAAGGCATACTTTGTACAAAACATATCATCATAGCGGTGAATATGGGGGTTTTGGGGTGCTATTTTGAGATACAGTGCCTCACAAAAGCAGCCTCTACACAGCTACTTTTAGCGCATTAGTGTAAGTTCTGTTAGCACAAGTCTGTGGATCCGGGTTGGGAGGCTCACTCCCAGGTGCAATGCAGACATACCCTAAGGGAGTGGAGCCTAGGTTTCCCTGAATGTCAGTGGGTCTTAAGCACCTGAGTGCTTAAGTCACTTCAGAAAATGAAACTTAGTTGCTTCTGAACATTTTCCCTATGTTCTCTTATATTATGTTGGTTTATTTTACTCTGAGGATTTATTTTTTGTATTCTGCTAATTTGGTTTATTAAAACAAATGAGGTTTGTCTTCTAATGTTGGACGTTTCCGTCATTTGCTTCATTATTTTGTGTTCTGTGTTGCATTTGATTTTATTAAGTAATAGAGGCATCTTTCTAGCTTGTACTTTTCCAAAAGTGAGAGTACTGAGGAAATTACTCCTTTCTGAAATATTAATTTGTTCTCCTGACTTTGGCTATGAGTCTGCATGGGTGTGCCTGTGTAGCTCTGATGGCAGTTTCAGGCCTTAATATGTAGCTCTGTTTTATTCCTTACAATTTAGGTCTGTTTAGACTTTAAAAAAGATTGTCTGAGGCCTGCCTCATCTAAAGGGAATTGGGTCTGAGGTGTGAGCTTTGTGATGTGCTTCCAAAATCTCCTGCAGAAGACTCACAGTGAGATCCATAGTACAGGCTCACTGTTGGAGACATGAGTGAGTGTTTGCTTTATCAATGAAGTAGAAATGCAAACAAAATTAATAAGGGACACATGAATGAAATGTAGCATGGCAAAGAGTTCTGAACACAGCCTTTTGTAAACCGTTGCCAGTCATTAGTCTCTGACATGCTGAAGCACTTTGAGGTTAGACGAGATGGTGTAAATACTCTGGAGGATGTACTGGAGAGTTTAGAGCGTTTACCTTTCCTGATTAACCTACTGGATGCTCTGGCTCCTCACCTGTTTGCCACAAGACTTTTTTTACCTGTATGGTTTTAAAAGCTGTCTGGGTGGTGTGCTTACCTTACAACTTCCCCTGTAGGTTTTTTGTTTGATTAGGCAGATCTGAAGAACTACAAAATGTTGGTGCTGTACAAGCAAAGCCCCAGGAATAGGCACTGACTCTGTAGGTGCTCCAGGGCTGGAGCACCACAGAAAAAAAACAGTGGGTGCTCAGAACCTACCAGACACAGCTGTTTGGCGGCACCCGTGATCAGCTAATCAGGGGTGCCGCCAAACAGCTGTTCAGTGATGCCTCCAAAGAGCTGATCAGCGGCTCAAGTGGGGCGGAGAGCAGCAAATGGGTGGGGGCCTCGGGGAGGGGATGGAGTGGGAACAGAAAGAGGTGGAGCAGAGTAGGGGCGGGAAGAGTCGGGGCCTTGGGGGAAGGGGTGGCATGGGGGTGTGGCCTCAGGACAGAGGGGGGGGTGGAGTACCCCCAGGGAAAACGAAAAGTCAGCATCTATGGCCCCCAGGTTTTGCTTGTATCCTGGGTACTTAAAGGAAAATTGAGGAAATAGCATCTTTGGAGATTGACTAGCAGCTTTCTTTTGTATTTCCTGTTGACAAAAACGGTGGCAAGGTTCACACCCATGAATCCATTTTTATAACCTCATAGCATAGATTTTTCTTATGATGTATTGTGTTTTATTCTGTGATGTGAAGACTATGTGGGGCCTTCTGAAATGGAGATTTAGTTTGACAGATGAAAAACAAAAACAACTGAACTTGGAAGGCTACCAAGATGTCCAGGTTCCTAGTTTGAAAGCTAGTAAACCTTTCAGCAGATGACAATGGTTAATTCCTAAAAAATGAGATCTACGGATAATACAAAGCAGCACAGTGCAAAGTGTATAAAATAAAATTTCTGTAGCATCGTGTGGTCTGCATGTGTGGAAAGAATTCTTAAATGTTGAGATGCTTAAATACGTTCCGTGGGATGTACAGGCATTTGGGTGTGTAGTTTTTCCTGCTGACCATAGTTCCAAGATAGGTTTCAGAGTAACAGCCATGTTAGTCTGTCTTTGCAAAAAGAAAAGGAATACTTGTGGCACCTTAGAGACTAACCAATTTATTTGAGCATGAGCTTTCGTGAGCTACAGCTCACTTCATCGGATGCAAGAGTTCCAAGAGTTATTCTCATCACTGAAAATGTTCCCCATCAAACTTACGAAAAGCAAATGAACAGTGAGTGGATATATGTTTCATGAGTAATATGTTGCAAAGTTTTCTCTGTGTGAACATCTGTCTTTGGATATGTCCAATGGAAATGGTCTTAAATAGGAATCTCCATCATTGGAGGTTAAGAACAGGGTGGACAAACACACCTGTCCGGGATGGTCTAGGTTTTTTTTTTGTCCTGCCTCAACGTGTGGGGGCTGGACTTGATGGCTTCTCGAGGGCCCTTCCAGCCCTACATTTTTGTAATTCTATGAATATTTTATAGTTTAGGCAATTGTGTAATTAGATTCCCTCTGTAAGTTTGCTTACCGTGTTGTTATTTTGAAGTTTTGTCCATTTCGAAGTTTTTAATTACCCAGACATCTGTTGGGAAAATATCACAGCAGGGCACGGATTATCCAATAAGTTCTTGGAATGTATTGGAGAAATTTTTTATTTCAGAAGGTGGAGACAACTACCAGGGGAGAGGCTGTTCTAGATTTGATTTTGACAAATAGAGAGGAACTGGTTGAGAATTTGAAAGTGGAAGGCAGTTTGGGTGAAAGTGATCCTGAAGTGATAGAGTTCATGGTTCTAAGGAATGGTAGGAGGGAAAACAGCAAAATAAAGATAATGGATTTCAAGAAGGCAGATTTTAGTAAACTCAAGGAGTTGGCAGGTATGATCCCATGGGAAGCAAGTCTACGGGGAAAAACAATAGAAGACAGTTGGCAGTTTTTCAAAGAGACATTATTAAGGGCACAAGAGTAAACCATCCCACTGCATAGAAAAGACAGGGAGTATGGCAAGAGGGCACCCTGGCTTAACCAGGAGATCTTCAATGATCTAAAAATCAAAAAAGAGTCCTAAAAGAAGTAGAAACTAGGTCAAATTACAAAGGATGAATATAAACAAACGACACAAGTATGTAGGGACAAAATTAGAAAGGTCAAGGCAAAGAACGAGATCAAATCAGCTAGAGACATAAAGTGTAACAAGACAATATTCTACAAATACATCAGAAGCACAAGGAAGACCAAGGACAGGTTAGGCCCATTACTCAATGTGGGGAGAGGGGTGAATAATAACAGAAAATGTGGAAAAGGTAGAGGTGTTTAATGACTTCTTTGTTTCGGTTTTCACCCAGAAGGTTGGTGGTGATTGGACGTCTAATGTAGTGAATGCCAGTGAAAATGAGGTCGGATCAGAAGAGGCTAAAATAGGGCAAGAACAAGTTAAAATTACTTGGACAAATTAGATATCTTCAAGTTACCAGGGCCTGATGAAATGCATCCTAGAATACTCAAGGAGCTGACTGAGGAGATATCTGAGCCATTAGCAATTATCTTTGAGAAGTCATGGAAGACGGGAGAGATTCCAGAGGACTGGAAAAAGGCAAATATAGTGCCCATCTATAAAAAGGGAAATAAGGACAACCCAGGGAATTACAGACCAGTCAACTTAACTTCTGTACCTGGAAAGATAATGGAGCAAATAATTAAGCAATCAGTTTGCAAACATCTAGAAGATAATAAGGTGATAAGTAACAGTCAGCATGGATTTGTCAAAAACAAATCGTGTCAAACCAATCTGATAGCTTTCTTTGACAGGGTAACAAGCCTTGTGGATGGGGGGAAGCGGTTGAGTGGTATACTTGACTTTAGTAAAGCTTTTGATACTGTCCCATATGACCGTATCATAAATAAACTAGGGAAATGCAACCTAGACGGAGCTACTATAAGGTGGGTGCAAAACTGGTTGGAAAACCGTTCCCAGAAAGTAGTTATCAGTGGTTCACAGTCATGCTGGAAGGACATAACGAGTGGGGTCTTGCAGGAATCAGTTCTGGGTCAATATCTTCATCAATTATTTTGATAATGACACACAGAGTATACTTATAAAGTTTGCGGACGATACTAAGCTGGGAGGGGTTGCAAGTGCTTTGGAGGATAGGATTAAAATCCAAAATGACCTGGACAAACTGAAGAAGTGGTCTGAAATAAATAGGATGAAATTCAATAAGGACAAACGCAAAGTACTCCACTTAGGAAGGAACAATCAGTTGCACACATACAAAATGGGAAATGACTGCCTAGGAAGGAGTACTGCAGAAAGGGATCTGGGGGTCATAGTGGACCACAAGTTAAATATGAGTCAACAGTGTAATGCTGTTGTAAAAAAAAAAAAAAAAAAAAGCAAACATCATTCTGCGATGTGTTAGCAGGAGTGTTGTAATCCAGACACGAGAAGTAATTCTTCTGCTCTACTCCACTCTGATTAGGCCTCAGCTGGAGTATTGTGTCCAGTTCTGGGCAGCACATTTCAGGAAGGAGTGGACAAATTGGAGAGAGTCCAGAGAAGAGCGACAAAAATGATTAAAGGTCTAGAAAACATGACCTCTGAGGGAAGATTGAAAAAGTTGGGTTTGTTTAGTCTGGAAAAGAGAGGATTGAGCAGGGACATAAGTTTTCAAGTATGTAAAAGGTTGTTACAAGGAAGAGGAAGAAAAACTGTTTTTCTTAACCTTTGAGGATAGGACAAGAAGCAATGGGCTTAAATTGCAGCAAGGGAGATTTAGTTTGGACATTAGGGAAAACTTCCTAACTGTCAGGGTGGTTAAGCACTGGAATAAATTGCGTAGGGAGTTGTGGAATCTCCATCATTGGAGATTTTAAAGAACAGGTTAGACAAACACCTGTCAGGAATGGTCTAGATAATTAGTCTTGCCACGAGTGCAGGGGACTGGACTAGATGACCTCTTGAGGTCCCTTCCAATTCTATGATTCTTTATTTTGCCAGATACGTATTTGATCTATGATTTGCCCAAAGATCAGCTGTTATTGGTTCCCACTGAGTTTCTGGCTATCTGCTCTAGAAAAAAATCCCCGAAATGGCTTGACTTGCAGTTGGATACAAAGATGCAGTCACAAATTGCAGCGTTCTGCATCTCCAGGATTCATTATAAGTGACTCTCAGAAAGAGGCAATTCTTTGGGGAGAGGGGAAAGAGAACTGTGAGCATACTATAATTGTCCTTTTATTCACAAACTGCAGAAAACACAGCTTAGAAGTAAGAGAATGCAGCTTCTCTGCATGCTCCATTTCATTTTCATCATTATCTGTGTATGTCCAAAAGTTTTTGAATGACTTTTTAAAAAAGATTACATAGTGACTTGTATTTTTTTTTCATTGATAGTGAAAGTTTTATGGAGCAGTTCAGTTTGAGTATTGTCCTTCTGGACAGTTTGATGTAGTTTATGATGTTTGGTGAAACAGTTTTGTCAGAAAATAATTTACTATACAATGATCTGATAGTTTTGTTCACAATTGGCCCATAACGCCTCAAAATTTAACTGGTCTGGGACTGCAAAGGATGGCTTGGAAGGTACTGAGATCAGGTGTCACAGTAACTGTAGTGTTCTGAACTTCCTAAGAATTTGTGCTTGGGATATACAGTGTAGGCATGTACTACCCTCCGAATGAGGATCTCAAAGCACTTTAGAAACAACAATTCACGTTCACAACACCCCTGTGAGGGAGGGTGGTATTATCCCCATTTTATAGAGTGGGAAACTGAGGCAAAAGGCGGCAAAGTTATTTCCTCAAGATCACAGAACAAGTCTCTTATCAAGCAGGGAATAGGATCTAGTTCTTCTGACTCCTGGTCTTGTGTCTTAAGCACTTGTGTGTGCTTTTCCCCATGCGTTCATTTAAAGCTGCATTGTTTCATACTGGGGGAGGGATTGAATGCATTCCTGCCACTCCATAAAACTTTGACATCTGATAAAAGAAGTCCTAGTTCTGTTAAATGTGCTGTAGTAAAGTTGATCCTTGGGAATTTTTCACCAGCTAGTTCCACAGTAAGTATTCAGTCTTGTTTTACAGATAAGTAAGATGCCATCTTCATACCGTAGGAGCAAAGATGGCTGAGTGTCTAGCTACTTTAAAACATACGTTCTAGCAAATAAAAACATCAGCAATAATTGTAGAGTTCTTCTGCTTCCCTTTAAGGCAGTGGTGGGCAACCTGCGGTCTGTCAGGGTAATCCGCTGGTGGGCCGCAAGACAGTGTTTACATTGATTGTCCACCGGCACTGCCACCCGCAGCTCCCAGTGGCCACGGTTCGTTGTTCCCGGCCAATGGGAGCTGCAGGAAGTGGCGCGGGCTGCAGGGACGTGCTGTCCGCCGTTTCCCGTAGCTCCCATTGGTGGGCAATGGCGAACCGCAGCCACTGGGAGCTGCAGGTGGTCGTGCCTGCCGATGGTCAATGTAAGCAAACTGTCTCGTGGCCCGCCAGCAGATTTTATAGCTTTTGTTGGCTCGTGACCCTGTCCACTGTGCCATGCAATTTCAAATTCCCATCTTCTGTTTGTATGTTTATGCCATTATTGGTAGTCAGTAGTGTGATACAGATTGCTGCTGTTCCTGGAGAGCAGGGATCTAGGGATTAGGCTTGAAAACTAAAATTTAAAATAACGTTGTTGTTTAGTTTGTATTGGTGTTCTGTTTACCCCAAAAGCAATTGGATGTGAAAGAACAAAATGTAACAGAAATGTAACCCATTAATGTACCTTATTATCCCTTTTGTTGTAGAAGGAGTATAAATAAAAGAAAAAGTGGAATTATTTTCTGTGGTCAATATGGGTACGATATACAGTTGAACCTCAGAGTTATGAACACCAGAGTTACAAACTGACTGGTCTACCACACAGCTCATTTGGAACTGGAAGTATGCAATCAAGCATCAGCAGAGACCAAAAAAAAAAAAAAAAAAAGGCAAATACAGTACAGTACTGTGTTAAATGTAAACTACTAAAAAAAAAGAAAGGGAAAGTTGAAAAAAAGATTTGACAGCGTAAGGAAACTTTCTGTGCTTGTTTCATTTTAATTAAGATGGTTAAAAGCAGCATTTTTCTTCTGCATAATACCGCTATGAAACTTTACTAAGTCAATGTTTAGTTGTAAACTTTTGAAAGAACAACCATAACATTTTGTTCAGAGTTACAAACATTTCAGAGTTATGAACAACCTCCATTCCCGAGGCGTTCATAACTCTGAGGTTCTACTGTAATTGCAAATTCTGCTAATTGCCAAGTCCATTAGACAGAGGAATTATCTGCCAAAGTACATGGTGAAATTCCCCCCCCCCCCCCACCCTCACCCCAGGGGCTTCTAAGGCAGAAGTTGCAGGGAATTATTGGGGAATTGGTAAAATTCCATGAATGTTGTAATGTAGAAGGATGACTAGATATTTTGAGAGGGCTTTTAAAATTATAGTCTGTACAATTCATTTTTTCTTTAAGTCTAGAATGCATAGTGATTTAGGACAGAGAAAAAGCATTGCACATCTGTATTTACAAAAATAGTCATTTTACTACAGGAAATGCTTAGTTAATTCATGTTACCGCCAAAGCACCATGGCTCTCCATGAGTTAGCAATTAAGGGTCCTCCTTCACCTCTTGCTGGTTTTGTCTTTGAAGTGACAGCTCCAACTTCAAAATAACCCTTCTGTTAGAAAATGTTTTACCTCTTGTTGTTTCAAGTAACTTGAATTACGCATTGTAGTCTAAGCCAGTGCTACTCAAAGTGGTGGTCCGCGGACCGGCACGTTGGCTGCCGGTCTGCGCGCACATTGGAAAAAAAAATTGCTGGTCCCCATACCAGATAGCTTGAGAAGCACTGGTCTAAGCTTGAGGTAACAAAGGGTCACATCCTTTGGGACTAAACTGTATTTTGAGTCTTCCTCTGCTCTGAATTCTTGAACCCTGGCTGCAAGGACCAGATGCTGGCTGGATGCAATGGGACCATGATACTTGAAGCCAGCTGGAAGCCTCTTCACTGTGCCGTGGGATTGGAGAGCGCAACACGCAGATGCAAATTACAAAACGATCCAAACAGAGATTCCAGATGACTGGAAAAGGGCAAATATAGTGCCCATCTATAAAAGGGAAATAAGGACTACCCGGGGAATTACAGACCAGTCAGCTTAACTTCTGTACCCAGAAAGATAATGGAGCAAATAATTAAGCAATCAGTTTGCAAACATCTAGAAGATAATAAGGTGATAAATAAACATAGATTTAAGAACAAATCATGTCAAACCAACCTGATAACTTTCTTTGGCAGGGTAACAAGCCTTGTGGATGGGGGGAAGTGGTAGACATGTTATATCTTTACTTTAGTAAAGCTGAATGCATCTGATGAAGTGAGCTGTAGCTCAAGAAAGCTTATGCTCATATAAATTTGTTAGTCTCTAAGGTGCCACAAGTACTCCTTTTCTTTTGACACTGTCTCACATGACCTCATAAACAAACTAGGGAAAAGCAACCTAGATGGAGCTACTATAAGGTGGGTGCAAAACTGGTTGGAAAACCGTTCCCAGAGAGTAGTTATCAGTGGTTCACAGTCTGCTGGAAGGGCATAACGAGTGGGGTCTTGCAGGGATCAGTTCTGGGTCAATATCTTCATCAACAATTTCATTAATGGTATAGAGAGTGCACTCATAAAGTTTGCAGATGATACCAAGCTGGGAGGGGTTTCAAGTGCTGTGGAGGATAGGATTAAAATCCAAAATGGTCTGGACAAACTGGACAAATGGTCTGAATTAAATAGGATGAAATTCAATAAGGACAAATGCAAAGTATTTCTTCCTAAATGGAGTAATCAGTTGCACACATACAAAATGGGAAATGACTACCTAGGAAGGAGTACTGCCCTGAGTGCAGGGGACTGGACTAGATGAAACTCTCGATGTTCCTTCCAGTTCTATGATTCTTTGATAACCAGAGTTCAGTGAATCAAGTTTGTGCTGCACTTTGTCACGCATTTTGTTCTGAATTTCCTTTAATTTCTGATTATTTGGAGGTTTTACATAGAAACAGGTTCCCCCTCTTTACACCTCTATTTTAAGCAGCATCCTCTGGCCTGATGCTTCCAGGGGATTACAATGCCTTATTTGTGGTGACAGAACTTGTAACTGCAGAAGTAATTGTGATAGTAGCTTCATTGAATGGATAGAACAAGAGGGAACTGCCCACAGCTACAAGTGAATTTGTTCTAACTCCATCTTGGGACTAAAAAAATTCTATGGCAGCAGGCAAAGTTGTTGTCCTGCAAAGCAATAAAACTGTGTTTCTGCCTTTTATGATCAGAAGAATAAGTTGTTTTCTTTTTTAATCTCTTCATAGAAATCTTGCAGCAGCTTCATCAGCAGCTGGTGGAGGCTGAGCACAGGAGCATGACCTACCTTAAACGGTTTAATAAAATCCAGGTAGACTATCACAATCTCATCGGGGTCACTGCTGAGCTGGTGGATTCCCTCGAGGCCACAATCAATGGCAAGATGGTAAGATGAGCCCCAAGTGTGTACATGGTTCTGCTTTAGGAAATGGAAGTAGAACCTGCCTGAAGTGCAAGTTAAGATTAATGGTAGCTCAGTGTTTCTGTAAGTACAGCATGCATTTAATAGACAAACGTAAATCTTGGGGAGAGATTCTCCCTTTGTCCCTGCATGCTGCTCTGGTAGGATAAAGGCGCCACAAAGGGCTGGAATAGAATTACCCCAGCTCGGGAACAGTATACTGCAAGCATAATTGTTTCTATGCTGCTCCCCTTGTGGGCTCTGGCATAGGGGTAGGAAGGGGGAATCTCTATAGCGCACAATTGTATGGAGATTATGGACTGTGGCACAGCACATGACAGCCCTTGGGAGGCTGCTTTAAATTAGAGACACCCCCTGAGCGTTTCTAGTTTATACCAGTCTCCCGGCTAACCCAGGATCTGGGTGGTGCAAGGGTGTTTGCCCTCCATCCCCCAAGCTGAACTTTGTGTTATGTTAACTTAGTTAGTAAAGAAAAATTCCCACGAAGAAGGGGAGTTGTCTCTGTGCAAAGAGGCTCAGATCTCTGTCTGTGACTCAGGAATGCACAGCCCAACTTCGGGTAGAAGTTGTCCTTGAAAGTCTGTCTCTGTTCTTCAGCCTGGCCTAAGGCCTGATCTACACTACAAAGTTAGGTCAATGTAAGGCAGCTTACCTCAACCTAACTCTGTAAGCGTCTGCACTATAGTGTTGCTCCCACTGATGTAACTCGCCCACTACACCGACCTCATAACTCCACCTCCGTGAGAGGTGTAGCACTTAGGTCAATGTAGTTAGGGTGAGGCAGTGTCTGTTTAGACGCTACGTTACTTACGTTGCCTGTTGGCTTTCAGCCCTGTGCGGGGCTCACGGCTGTCAGAGCCCCACAGTACCCTACAAAGTTAAGTCGGTAGAAGTGTTTCTGGTGAGGATGCACACCACCGACAGAGAGGGCATAATGTGGACATGAACCACTGTAGTAATTACTGAGGTCGACATACAGCCACCAAACTTAGGTCGACTTAATTATGTAGTATAGACAAGGCCTGACTCTGTGCTGGTCTAGTCTTCCAATATAACTTGGAACAGCCTGAAGGTTTTTCTTAATTATGCTGGCTACCGGTAGCTTCCAGGGGCTGTTAAGGTAGCCATGGATTGCTGGCTGTGGGAGAGCGGAGGTTGGAGTCGCTACACTTGCTCTGTGCCACTGAAGGATCCCCCTACACTAGGGTGAACATCTTGTGGCTGGTGACCAGGGCTGGATTAATGCAGGGGTTTTAGGGGCTGCAGCCCAGGGTCTCGGGCTAAGGGTGGCCTCTGCAAAAATAAATCCATAATTATGTACAATTCAGAGGTCACCAACCCATTGATTGCGATCAACTGGTCGATCTTGGAGTTTCTGCCAGTCGATCGTGATGTCCAGGCCCATAAAAGTCCAGCGGCACAGCAGGGCTCAGGCAGGCTGCCTGCATGCCATGGCCTCACACCACTCCCGGAAGAGGCTGGCTGCTGGCACGTCTTTGCGGCCCTGGCGGGGAGGCGGCTCCATGCGCTGCCCCTGCCCCCAGCACCATCCCTGCAGCTCCCATTGGCCAGGAACTAGCCAATGGAAGCTGTGGGGGTGGCGCTTGTGGCACGGGCAGCGCATGGAGACATGCTTCCCCCCAGGGGCGCACGGAGACGTGCCAGCAGCCGACCACTTCCGGGAGCAGCGTGGGGCTATGGCTGGCAGGCAGGCAGCCTGCCTGAGCCCTGCTGTGCTGCCAGCTGGGAGCTGCCTGTTGTAAGCGCCTCGTGGATGGAGCCTGCACATCGCACCCCCTCCTGCACCGCAAACCCCTGCCCCAGGTCAGAATCCCCTCCTGCACCCAAACTCCCTCCCAGATCCCACACCCCTCACCCTTTTCTTCACCCCAACACTCTGCCCTAGCCTGGAGCCTCCTTCTGTACCCAAACTCCCTCCCAGAAAGAAACTAATATAACAGCTGTTCTAAGGTAAGAAGTAGGCTATTTTGAATTAACTTAACTATATTCTACATGTTTTAAGACTGAAATGTAACCGCAAACTGGCTTTATGTTAATTAAAAGGCAAGTTTAGTATAACGTTAATAGCCTCAGTGCCATAATTGTGATCATTTTGTTTTAAATTAGGAAAAAGACTTGTATACAGGGGCCCCACAAAATCTAATAGCCCCGGGCCCACAGGAGAGTTAATCCGGTGCTGTGGTGACTCTGAGTTTAGGGTTGCTTTCTGCTGACGAAGCAGTGTTAAAGTGGCACCATGAAAGGAATTTATGATCTGCCACAGTGTGTGGACTTTGCTGTAGAACAGGATGGGAAAGGTGCCTGATCACACTAGCTTTGAAAATAGTTGGGAGTAAATGTCCAGTCATTCGTTGCTCCCATTCCCTAGCTTGGTGCAGTGCTGTCCAAAGTGATATTCCCTGTGTTCTTACATGGAGCTGTGTCAGGCTAAGGAGCTATTATTTTGACTTTTGTTTTCCTTTGCACTCAAAGCTCAGTAAAGTGCATCATCTGATCCTTCCCAAATGTGTCCAGCTGGTGGTGCTCCTGAGTTGTAGATCAATGTTTCTACCCTGGCTCTGACTTCAGGATGGTTTTGGGACACTATCATAGGGCCTAATCACATCAGCCGCACTATCAGAGGCTCGTTTACCTGCACATCTACCAATGTGATAGATGCCATCAAGTGCCAGCAATGCCCCTCTGCCATGGACATTGGCTAAACTGGACAGTCTCTGCGTAAAAGAATAAATGGACACAAATCAGAAGTCAAGAATTATAACATTCAAAAACCAGTCGGAGAACACTTCAGTCTCTTTGGTCACTCGATTACAGGCCTGAAAGTGGCAATTCTTCAACAAAAAAACTTGAAAAACAGACTCCAACGAGAGACTGCTGAATTGGAATTAATTTGCAAACGGGATACAATTAACTTAGGCCCACCTTGATTATCACTACAAAAGGTTCACCCCCCCCCGATGGTAATAGCTCACCTTACCTGATCACTCTTGTTACAGTGTGTATGGTGACACCCATTGTTTCATGTTCTCTGTGTATATAAAATCTCCCCACTGTATTTTCCACTTCAAGCATCCGATGAAGTGAGCCGTAGCTCACGAAAGCTTATGCTCAAATAAATTTGTTAGTCTTTAAGGTGCAACAAGTACTCCTTTTCTTTTTAAGGTGGTTTTGAACTTTGAATAGAATCATGATGGAAGTATATTAGTTCTGATTGAAAGTATTGGTGTGTCCCTGCCCATCACTTCGTAAAAAAAACAAACAATACAGTTGTGGCCCCAAACTGGACTATTTAAAATAATGTTGTTTTACACTTTGAGGGCTTCAGGAACCTTGCTACTGCAGCTGTTAGGCGGGGTCTAAGAGATATCACGAATTGGGGTTCCCTGGAGAGGAAAGAGCAGGCTTCTCAGCTACTGAAGAGCTTTCAGCAGCTTTGAGGCAGGTAGATCCCCGTCCAGGAGCCCCTATACTCAGCAAGGGGGAATGAAGTGTGAACATCCCAACCCTCAAATCCCCCGATATCCAGGAAGCATATGGCCATTTCCCTGGGAGGCAGAGCTGTTGTGATTTTATTTTCCCAAAACCCTAAAGCTCACTGTAAACAACATTAGAATTGTATGAAATGAAGCACAAAAATGTATATGTACGTGACATGCGCTTACTCTCTCTCCTGGATAGCTGTCTGTGTATGCTTTGAGATCTATCATTTGTTTAGGCAGGGTTATGGTGAGTTGTTACCTCATAATTCTCAGCAGTATTGCCATTTTAGTATTTATTCTTGGTTTAACTTCCCTTTTAACAAAAGAAAACTTGTACATAGACTTTAATGTGTTGAATTTTCATTTTTGGCGCTTCCTTGTAAAACCACTTACTGCAGTGGTTTCCCAAAACATGTATAGACTAATAGAATATCAGGGTTGGAAGGGACCTCAGGAGGTCATCTAGTCCAATCTGCTGCTCAAAGCAGGACCAATCCCCAGTTTTTGTCCCAGATTCCCAAACGGCCCCCTCAAGGATTGAACTCACAACCCTGAGTTTAGCAGGCCAATGCTCAAACCACTGAGCTATCCCAAATCTAAGGTGACCCACCAACTCCATTTTATCTTTTTTTTTTTAATTTTTTTGTTGTGACATCCTCCTCCCCCCACCAGGATCCAGATTAGTCAGGAGGCCCCAAATTCATAGGCCAGCATCCTTTGCTTCCTCCTGCTCCTTGGTGCCCCACCAAGGAGACACTGGCCACCTTGGTACTGCGACCCTAATCCTAGCCTAGTGCAGAGGGGAAGCCCCAGGGTAGGGTGGTAGAGAGTGAATCCACCCTGCGCTCACCTTGCAGAGACAGCTCCAATCCCATGTAGCTGGGCCCAGCTCCCTGCTCTGGGCATTGTGACCTGGTGCACAGAGTCGCAGTGCTATTCAGGTTTGCCGTCATGGAGGGGCAATGAGTCCAAATTTGAGTGAGTGGTGCTGCAATCTGGTGCAAAGGGTCGCAGCACCACTCAAGTTTGTCCTGTCCATCCCCCTTCATGAACGGTGGCTGGGACAAATGTGGGTGGGCTGTGACTCCATGTGCCAGGTCACAAAATCCAGAACTGGGCCCAGCCCCTGGGGAGAGAAGCCACTGCTGCAGCGTGATTACGGGGCAGGTTTGCTCCCCCTTCCCACCCTCTCCTCCACATGCAGGGTCTCACCTCCACACCGGGTCCAAGACCCATCTAGAACTTTCCTGTGACCCACTGATAGGTTGGGAAACATTGACTTCCTGTACAAGTACCTGGCTGAAGTCAAATGGAAATGTTATGTAATTTCATGTGCTTGGTTTATTTCTTTATTTTAGATCACACCAGAATATCTTCAAAGTGTCTGTGTTCGTTTGTTTAGCAATCAAATGAGACAAAGTATAGCACATAGTATTGACTTCACAAGGCCTGGAACTGTAAGTACAATCAATTTGCTCTTATCTCTGTAGCCATCTTAAAATACAATACTCATTAAGCTGTATATTTAGGCTTGGAAGGATGAGCTGTTCATTGGTAAATGTCAATTTTGCCATACATACACACACAAATGAAAAATATTTCCATCAATGACAGGAATATGCAGATGGACAAAATAAGAAAAATGCTGATTGAGAACTTAGTAGAGTTCAGTTTATGGATATTTACTTTGTATATTTTGACATGTGATGTTGACAGTTTGTGTTTTACTGGTTATAAAACTTTAACTTTTGAATCTCAGTGTCTGTTGTCATTAAATTTATGGGGTGGGTCAGACAATTATTTAATTAAAATGATTTAAAAAATTAAAAATGCTTAAAAATATATATCAAAATTATCCACTGAATTTATTAAAAAAATCAGATTCTGTCAAGCCTACGTATATTGCACCAGGGACGTAAGATTATGACCCTGTGTGTAAAATGTAAGGAGTAATGTACACCACGCTGACATAAGGTTATGATTACATTTTGGGCTTCTGATGACCATGGTTATATTGCCAGTTCCATGAGATGGAATTGCAGCCTCATATATAGGCTTCTGAGGCATCTTTATCTTATAATACATGATGAACCACATTGCTGTTAAGAATCTACAGACATACTTTGTCTCATTTAGTTCCATTGTAGGCCTGCATCCAGGTTCTGTGGGTAAATACCTTAGCTCCTGTCGATGGACTCCCTGGAAGGCCTGATGGTTCTTTCCCAACTCATTCTCTCAGTCATACTCTGTCACTGGAGCTACAGTGCTGTTTTCCCATTCTGTCCCTCTCTATGATGAGTCAGGGCTAGATTTGCAGAGGTATTTAGGCACCTAAAGATGCAGATAGGTGCCTAGTGGAATTTATAAAAGCACCGAAGAAGGTTAGGCATGTACCTCCCATTGAAATGTTGGCTCTCTAAATATCTAAGACACTGAAGTGTGAGGTATTTAATTAACGTGTAAATATTATTGAATGGCTTTAAACTTTAACTGTACATTTGTTTTATGTACTTGAATTTTCTCGTTTCTTGTGACAACGTTAATATTAATTAAAATATTGTGTTCCATGACTTTGTCTTTCGTAAACTAAAATGATGACTTTTCCCATTTTTTGGGCCATGACTGCACCAAGCCTTCCTCACGGTATAGTGATAGTTTGTGATATGTAAAAGGAACAACAAAAGGAAGCAAGAATTTTTGCTGATCTGTTTCATTTGCCATTCCAGCTGATCTTTGTAATGACAATATATAGATTAGTTGGTTGTACGAAGAGGAGAGGATTGTTTACGTGTTCCATACCCTTTTTTGAGTTTTTGTTTAGGAGAATGGAGTACACCTCACAGATCACCATGCTCAGTTAGATGCCCTTTGCCTCAGTGTGCCATAGTGGTCAGGGTTGCTTTCTCTGACTTGCAATATAAAACACTGTGCCTCCACTAGCCTTTTTCAAAAAAATCTTCCACTGCCATAGTTCCCCTGGTGCAGCTCATTTAGTGGCAGCAACAGCGGGGAGTGCTAATGCGAACAGGCAAATATTTACTATCCTGTCATTGTAGACTTACTCTGAGCTGGGTTAGATGACAGTGATAAAATGCAGGTGTCTTTTCTACATTTGTGCTCCCTTGTTACTGCTGTTGGCACAGATCCACGAACAGCAGTGCAACAGTGGGTAACTTGCCATGCAAGACTAGCATAGACCCAGCCTGAAAGGCAAATGATTCCTTTCTTTGTCCCTTCTTTAGATGATTTAAACCCTGGTTCTGACACCGTGATGCCCGAGGGCAATATGGACACTTGGGAGGCTACTGTACAGATGTTGTTTTTGTTTGTTACAATATTTTTTTATTCTGTGTATGATATTGTGTTCAGTTCTACTGAAGGTTCTCCACTGTGAAAACACTGTATCTCTGGTGGATCCCACTACTTTCCTCCTGCTCTACTCCTCACTCTCTAGTCCCTGAGCTGTGACTATGACCACAGCTATAAGAGAGCCAGTTACAACACAATTGTCACCTGGCCTGATTACAAGAGGATTCAAATTTGTAGTGTTGGTGGGATCTTATCACGTTGTCAACCAAGGTTAGCCAAGATTTGGGGACAGGGTTAACTAGAGTCTGCCCGGCAGATCTTAACCACATAGCAAGCAGCTCCTCTGACTCAGTGCTTTCATCCTTCTGAATGATAGAGTTCTTGTTTGTTTCCAATTTATACAGTGAGCCTCTCAGAACCACTCTAGGTGTGTGAACAATGAATAGTTAGAAACTCAAACAAGAATAGTAATGTAAAAAAATTAAAACCTGACCTGCCCAGCCCAGTCCACTTTCTTAGATAAAGCTGAAATAACTTGGCATTTCACAAAGTCAGGGACTTCTTTCTTGTCCATTTCTATGGTATGCTGCAGCACTCCCAATCTTTGCTGACCCGGAAAGCAGAAAAGACTAGGACTAGAAATCAAATCCAGGTCTCCAGCATGGCAGTGCAGATTAGTCACAAGGCTGCTGTGAAAAGAAAAGGAGGACTTGTGGCACCTTAGAGACTAACAAATTTATTAGAGCATAAGCTTTCGTGAGCTACAGCTCACTTCATCAGATGCATACCGTGGGAAATATAGTGGGGAGATTTTATATACACAGAGAACATGAAACAAAAGCTACTATGGTAGCCTATCACTCTTTCTTTCAAAATTTCCAAATAACTGGTTATTATGCAACTACATGTTTTATCTGTCCTTAAGTAGTTTCAGCTTTTCACATAAGCTTTGGAATAAAGCTAGAGGCACTGTGTCCCAAGTGATATAGGCCAGAATCAGCCATCAGAATCTGAACCTGTAACATCTGTGCTGGGTATGTGTTGGAAGCTCACTTCACTGTTTACTTTAAACTAGTCAAAGAGACCAAAATATGGCCTCTCCAGCTACTCTAGGGGCTTTTCTACATGGTGTATTAGTGCACACCTCTGGGGTGTCAGTTTTAGTCCACATCACTGTGCCATGTGCTGACGCACCAGTGTGGACCCTGCCGGTGGCGTGGCATGCTAGTGTGTGTAAATGTAGTCCTGGGTACTATGTTAACGGGCACGAGGGAACAGATAGTTCACACCAGCAAGGTCCACATGGGCCAGTTAATGTGTGACACACTGATGCTGACTAGAATTTACATCCCCACTGGGATGCACTAACTCAAAATGTAGACAAACCATCAGTAACTGTCTTCCCCCACTTATAAAGCTCTCTCTGACCTCTCCTTTGTCACAAAGGGCTCAGTCCTGCCCTCAAATACACTGCAGTGCCTTGTGTTTTTCTCAAATAAGTTACTCACACAGCATACATGAATGAACTCAAGTGTCAGAGCAGAATTGAGTCTTAATGCTGTAGACGACAGTTCTCTGTTGTACAAAAGAAATAAGGCTGTATACCTTGGAGTACATTCTTAAAAAAGGATTTCCTTTGTTTGTTCTATTTTGTTCCCCGCTCATTGAGCGTTGCTCTCAGTTTGGACATAAGAACGTAAGAATGGCCCTACTGGGTCAGACCAAGGGTCCATCTAGCCCAGGATCCTGACTTCCAACAGTGGCCAGTGCCAGGTGCCCCAGAGGGAATGAACAGAACAGGGAATCATCAAGTGATCCATCTCCTGTCACTCATTCCCAGCTTCTGGCAAACAGAGGCTAGGGATACCATCCCTGCCCATCCTGGCTAATAGCCATTGATGGACCTATCCTCCATGAATTTATCTAGTTCTTTTTTGAGCCCTGTTATGGTCTTGGCCTTCACAGCGTCCTCTGGCAAAGAGTTCCACAGGTTGACTGTGCATTGTGTAAAGAAATACTTCCTTTTGTTTGTTGCCTATTCATTTCATTTGGTGACCCCTAATTCTTGTGTTATGAGAAGTAGTAAACAACACTTCCTTATCTACTTTCTCTACAACAGTCATGATTTTATAGACCTCAATCATATCTCCCCTTAGCCGTCTCTTTTCCAAGCTGAAAAGTCCCAGTCTTATTAATCTCTCCTTATAGGGAAGCTGTTCCATACCCCTAATCATTTTTGTTGCCCTTTTCTGAACCTTTTCCAATTTCAAAATATATTTTTTGAGATGGGGTGACCACATCTGCACAAGTATTCAAGTATGGTGGGCATACCATGGAGTTATATAGAGGCAACATGATATTTTTAAATGAGTCATTTTATGGGTTGGGAAAGTGTTGTGGTGGAATACAAAATTCTGAGGTCTCTGGGTGGTCATATAATTGTAATCAAAGGCAGAGTGTGTCAGCTTGTTGAGTGTACTGTTATCACACAAGAATACACATCTTAATGTATCATAGTGTGGTTAGAAGCCTATCCTTCCATCACTGAAAGGAGTCCAAAGCAGAGGAGTAAACCTAAAAGCTAGATGTTCCCACTGGACTGACTTCCAGGATTCAGGCATGGATGTCTCGACAAGCGTAAGAGTTAGGTCAGGGCAATGCTGTGGACGAAGGGGTCTGGATCTGAGAATGGGAAGTCAAAGCAGGAGTGCTGGCAGTTCTGAAAAAGCAAAGATGGATTTGAAGCATTTAAAGAGATGATCAAATTCCTAACTTTCTGAAGTTCAGTAAGCTGGTGGGTAAGTTTAAAAATGAATGTATTTGACTTTAAAAAAAAAATATATATATATATATATATATATATATATATATATAGTCCCGCCCCAGGGCTGGTTGTGCTGTGGCCTGTCTGCCAAATGCTGCCCAGAGAGTTCCATAATAAGGCTCTCATCTTTTTAATATAGAGCGTGGATCAAACTGGGGCATTAGGTGTTCCCTGGGTAACAACTGTCTTTCATCGATACTAAAGTCCTCTGTGAATAATGGACTAGGACCGGTAGGGTATATCTACACTGCAATAAAGACCCTAAGCACAGCCATGGTTGGCTCAGTTCAGCTTACTTGTGCTGTTGGGCTAAAACTTGCGGTGTAGACATTTGGGCTTGGGATGGAGCTTGGGGTCTGAAGCTTTGCAAGGGTGTGGGGGCTCCAGCCCATGCCTGAACGTCTACCCTGCAGTTTTTAGCCTGAGCCCCATGAGCCCAAGTGAATTGACCCAGGCTCTGAGAATCAGTGTCTGGTTTTTTGGTTTTTTTTTATTGCAATGTAGATGTACCCCTGGTTGCCATCTCTGAAGTCATATCTGTTTAATGCAAGCAAGGTATGGCTAACAGGCTTCTGGTTACTTGACACTGTGGGGCTTGATCCTTCAAAGTGCTGAACACTCTGACCTAGTCCAGCACAGCTCCTAAGCACATGCTTATCTTTAAGCACATGAATAGTCCCTTTAACTTCATTAGGACTATTGACATGCTTAAAGTTAGGTATATGCTGAAGGGTTTTGCTAGGTTGGAACCAGTGTGCTTAGCATCTTGCAGGATCAAGCTCATGGTCTTCAGCTGAGTAAAACTCGTTGCCCCGTACTACTTTCTACATTGCAGTATGGGGTATGCTTCCTGTTTGTGAGATTGATAGCCTTTGCATAATAAATACATATTGTTAATCCTTTATAATTCAGATGTAAATATTTGTTTTGGATTAAAACTTGACATTCAAGGTGTCAGCCTCATGAACACTTTAAAACATTTTCTCAGTTGAAGGAATAATTTTACAAGTTTAAATACATTTGTTTTTAAAGCTTTTCAGACCATAGTCCCCTCAACAGTTATTTGGCAGAAGAAAACTAAGGTCTCTAACTAAAATGTTTAATTATAAGTGCAGACTGTATTTTAATTTGCACACTAAGGACCCAATCTTGCAAAGATTCAAGCATGAGTAGTCTCAAATAAGATTATGCATGAGTAAATTACTCTCATACTTAAGTCTCTGCAGGATTGGCCTCTAAATTTTAGCCCACTTGACTGTATTTTAGACCACTGGTTATCTTCTGTTTTGATCCTAGATTAGTCTGATGAAAAATGGTCTTCCCAGTTATTTGAAAATAAAAAAACCCTTAAAAATCAAGGCAATTCATGCAACAAAACTAGGAGAAGCCTAGCATTTATATTGACCAGCTACCAAGTTAGAATTGTAATAGCTTTGTCTTGAGGATTTAATCACGTTATTTGCCACATGCTAGTAAATACATTGTAAAAAAAATTTTTTTAATCCAGTTTTTTTCCATGTGAAGACAAGGCTGAAGGAGAAGCCTCAACTTTCAAAAGACCTTACGATATGTCTACACTGTAGCTGAAGTGTAATTTCCATTTTAGATAGATGCCTGGGTGCTAGTTTTGGTCAAATTGGTGCACTAAACGTAGTAGTGTAGCTATGACATGGCAGTACAGACCCGCTGCCCTGAGTACAACCCTGGCCAAGAGTCTAGGTAAGTACTCAGCTGACTAGCTTGTGCCACTGTTTGTAAGGTTCTTGCTGTTTGTAACGTGCTAGTTCATTTTGAGCTATACAGATATGTCTATCACCTCCAGCTCCGTTAGCACTTGTTAGCTAATGCATGCTTACAATATCCCTTTTATCCTTGTCTAGACAAAACTGAAAACTTTTTTTTAAAACCACCTTTTATCTTATTCTAGACAGGGACTTTATCATGGCAGTTTGGAGCATTGAGCCCTTATTGTTACTTTTTTTTTCCAGGTCATATTTTAAAATATGTTAACGCTGAAACACAAACCCATAGAAGCCAATGAAGCACCTAAAATACAAAATATTAACAATGAAATACAAAATACTCAGTCAGTGAAACTTCTAAGTATAAAAGTGAAGAGAAATTACTTCCTTGATGGAGCCTGTTGTATCTAGAGTCCTGGGTGTGTCTCAGTTATTGCCCTTTTAATGGGATTGCATTATGACTAAGAATCCAAATAGTTGACAACACATGTTGAATCTATATTAAATTGTAAAGTCCTTCGTCTTTTATTCTAAAAAAGCGTATTACATTCTTTCTCTGCCATTGGCTATTTGCTGTTCCCTTGCGTTCTGTTTACCTTTTTGGGGACTAAACCATAATTCTACTTATGTTGTACTTGTCCATTTGGCAAATGGTAGATATCTTTTGTCATAGCTCATAAAGGTCTGTGAGGAAAAACCCTTGGTTTTTTTTTATGTTGACACTCTTGTCAGACGTCAGCTTTTGCTTAATGTGCTTATTTAATAACTGCATAAAGGTCATTTATTGTCTTGAGCCTCTGGGATTTTGGGTTTTGATTGTTTTCTTTACTGTGTAACCTAGCATAGTAAGTTCCCTTTTCTTGTGGTCTTCCACTGCTTCCTTTCCTTAATAAGCACACCTTCTTTGCTCATGTAAATGTGCCATTAAACAGTAACTACTTTGTAGCGAGTGTTCTTTTCTTGTTTGTAAAATGCTCTCTACAGCAGGTTACTGGCGCAAACCCAGGCGGTACAATAGTAGAATTCTTGTTTTTAGCTTTCCAGAATGTACTCATTAAATTTTCTGCGGGTGTACTTCTGTCATTTTAAAAACAAAAACACCTATTATGTCAACTAATAGCCTCCAGTAGACGTGTCCCAGGACAAAATAGACCTTTTCCTGTCTTCCCCACTCCTGTGCAGAAAAAAATGCTCATATGTGATCTTGGATAATGCAGAAACAAAACTGCTCTATATTCCAGACAAAGACAGGTTACGCTTTCCAGCTGATGATGCAGAGTATGGTGTGCATTTCATGTGTAACTACCCTCTGCGCTGAGGGTAGGGGAGATGTTTCATGTTTGAATAAAATGTCTTAATTCTGGAGGGAAGAGGAAACATGGACTCCTACATCTTATTTCCCTCTCTCCTCCCTCAAATGGTCTAGGTATTGGTTTCACAGGCAAACACAAGAAATGCTATTTCCCAAATCCCAATCATGATGGAGAGAAGCAAAATTCCTGTCTCCTTACTTAAACTGAAGGAATAGTACAGTATGGATGCTACTTAAATGAGGGACTTGCAGATTGTAGCATTTTCCTATGTACTTATTTGTCTGCACAAGATAGCAAGTGTGAAAAATGGGGACCGGGGCTGAGGAGTAATAGGTCCTATATAAGACAAAGCCCTGAATATCCAGACTGTCCCTATAAAATCGGGACATCTGGTTACCCTAAGGCAGGAGTAACTAAATACTGAGGGCTCCTCTACACACAAACTAAAACCAAAATAAACCAAGTGGTTGCATTTTTATCATTAGTTATATTGGTGCCAGCCAGTCTGTGAACACTCTTATTTTGGATTCAGAATGTCCTATTTAAATTTAAAAACAACTTAAGTTAAATTGAAAAAGGACATTCTTAATTTGAAATGAGCACAAGCAGATTTGTACTGTAATAGCTTAGGGCTGGTCTACACTACCTCAGTAAATCGATCTCACTTACGCAACTTCAGTTACGTGAATAACTAGTTGAATAAGTAGTTAGATCCACTTACCGTGGTGGCTACACTGTGCTGTGTCGACGGGAGACTTCCCTTGTGCTTCTCAGGGAGGTGGAATACACAAATCGATGGGAGAGTGTTCTCCCATCAATTAAGTGTGTCTTCACCAGACCCGCTAAATGGACATTCGCTGCATCGATTGCAGCAGTGCCGATCTACCAGTAAGTGTAGACATGCCCTGAAGGTTGGAATTACAATTAATTTAGGCTATGTCTACACTCGCCATTTAAAGCGCAAAATGTCCCTTTTTTTGTGCTAAAACCGTGGGAGCGTCTACACTTGTTAATGACTTTTTACAGTGAAACTCAGAAGTTTCACCGCAAAAAGAAAACCACCTTCATGAGAGGCATAGACTTCTTTCCACTGTTCTTTTTGCGCTGTTGTGAAAGTGAAGACACGTTCTACCTGTGTAAACACCTTTTGGCCTCTGGAGGATATCCCACAGTTCCAAAAGTGACCATTCTGGCAAGCATCTCCGCTGCTCTGACGCCAAGTAAATGGACATCCGCCCCTCCCCCTGAAAGCCCCAGGAAGTTTGAAACTCCCTTTCCCTTTGCTTGTAGATGTGGTGGGGAAAGCAGCCAGACAGCAGGGGGTTTTGAAAAAACCTGTGGGATAGCTGCCCTACAGCGCTGCTCTCATCAGCGCTGGAAGTGCTGCCAGTGTAAACGCTCTCTGACGCCTGAGGAATGAAGTGAGTACACAAACCAGCGCTTTTCTTTCACCGGTTCCCTATCACCGGTGAAACTTACAGCGCAAAATCTCTGTAAGTGTAGACATACCTTTAGTTAGTTTGATTCCAGTTTGTGTGTAGCTATTCTCTGACTTTTACCTCTGGGAACTCACCTCAGTTCAACTCTGAAGCTGCCTTCAGTAGGAAATTGCTTATAGACAAATCCCGCCCCTCCCACCCCCTGTATTATTTCTCACAGTTGTCACGCTGCGCTTGTGAGAAGTCCCAAGCAGTGCAAGTGAATGCATTGTGGTGTCATCCCGTCACGAGTGGGCTCACTGGTATCTCTTGCTTTAACTATAGCTACAGCAATACAATCCCCCTAGTATGAATGCAGTTATTCCAGTGTGAAGGTGTTTAATACCCGTATAGCTATTCCTGTACAGGAAGGAATATTGGCAGAAGGCACTTTTTATACCAGTATTACTGCATTCACATTAGGGGTTGTACTGGTATAAAAATATATTGGTTAAAAAAATCATATCCATAACCAAACTAATTATACCTGCACAAAAAGTGTGTGTAGACCAGGTGTGTCTGTAGCAAGCTTAACAATGCAAATGGTAGCGAGAGGCCTACTCCGTTCTCAGTCCCACAGCCATAGGTACTAATAACTTTATTGCAGATTTAGAGAAGGAGAAGGAATTTACATTATGCTCTTCACACTCAACAGTCTGTAGTCTTCAACTAATTTGATTTGTTTTGGGGTTTTTTACTTGCTTTCTCTGTGAGTTATTCCTGTTAACTTATTTTTTTAATCTTCTTTATTTTAATGTGTGCCTGTTTGTCCATAAAGGGATATTACTCTCTGAGCCCTTGTGATGATGGATATGTAAGTTTCTATATCTTCTTTATATCTTTCACATTGCCTGCTGCAGCCTGTCACATTTTGTATTTCTCTTCTTGCCCCTGTTTGATAATTTCACTTGCTCTGTTTTCATTCATACCAAGTCACTGACTGTTATGGACATTACAAAGTTATTTTTTTAAACCTATACAAGGGTTTGGGGAATCCTTGCAAGGAGAGCAAATGGAACTCCTTCTGCACAAGGCATTTGACACAAAGCACCTCGACTCAAGGGCTGCTACATTTAGTACAGCTCTTACCCGACCACAGCTTCTTTATAAAGTGTAGGAGAAGTCTGTTTGAGCTGTGAGCCTTAATACTTAGCACTTGAATAACACATTGCATCTTCAAAGTTCAGCGCAAACATTAGCGAGTCCCCGCAACACCCTGTTCAGTAAGTCGATAAATTAATTAAGATAACATGGCCGAGATTCACGTTCTTTTCCCCAGAAGAGATACTTGTATTTTTTTTTTATCACCAGTTGAGATCTGGTGCTCTAAACATGATCAAATACCACATCATTTTCGTTTAGAAAAACAAAAACAAAGTAGTTCAGGGAGTGGTGATTGTGCCTTCTGCACCCCAGATGGGCATTTGTATTCTGACAACATTCAACATAAGCATCTGATATTGCCCATAGTCAGTGCATTCTTTGCAGAGAAAGGATATTGGTCTGCTAAACAATTTAGTACGAAATCAAACCATAAAGAGCTACTGACACCTCCTTTTAAAATGTCATGCAATGTTCTGTTTAGAAAATCGTGTGTATTTCCCCCCCTGCACTATTCCTGTCTTTACTAAGGATGTTTGCATAAAACACTATTTTTTTTTCTCCACCATTTGCTGCTTTTTGCTGTATTCCTCCTCTGAAAATACAGTGAAACCTGTAGAACCCACCCTTAGTAGATAACTTGTTGTTTTAGGAAACTGCCCCAAAGTGTCCCTGAATGCACGGGGCAAAATGTAACATTGGTTTACCTCCATTGAGCTTCACCCACTGAGTACAAGCCAGGCCCACCTGTACTAAAAGATTATCTCCATTAATGACAGGTTTCAGAGTAGCAGCAGTGTTAGTCTGTATTCGCAGAAAGAAAAGGAGTACTTGTGGCACCTTACTAGTACTAGATGCATCCGATGAAGTGAGCTGTAGCTCACGAAAGCTTATGCTCAAATAAGTTGGTTAGTCTCTAAGGTGCCACTAGTACTCCTTTTCTGTCTCCATTAAGCAACTCATTTCTGTTGATCCTTTGAATGGTTGTTTATCATGATCTTCACTTGGTGTTTGACATTCCACTCACTTCTGCAGCAGTCAGTTGTGAGGTTTTAACAAGAAGGATTGATTTCCGGTGAGGAATTAGCAGGAGTGAAAGGACCCTTGGAGAAACGTACTGCTTTTTATGTTGATGATCTTAGTTTAAGATAGATGGAAAGATGCAAATTAAAAAAGAATCCACTTATTTTCAAAGCTATCTACAAAGCATCATTGTCCTCCAGCTAGATGGCATTTTTTAAGGTCATAGGGGTGGTTCTTTTTTTCTCTCTCACTGTTACCACACAATATTTCCATTCTTTACTCATGTGTTGTATACATTCTAATATGCTGGTACCTGAGGCCGCCTTTTAGTGGGATCACACTAATGCACCATGATAATCTTGCACTGCACTTTGATTCATTTATAAGTGATCTATTTTAGAGGATGTATTTTGTATGAGAAAAGAGAAATTTGCATAAGACCAAGTACATGAAAATACCTGTAGTATTATAGGAACTGACCATGGGCCAGATCTTCAGATCATGTAAATTGGCCTAGTTCCAGTTACTTCAGACGAGCTGGCACCAGCATATTGTGAATAATGAACAAGTTCAGCATCCAAACTGTAGGTATATTGTTTATATTTCGGGGTGCCAGTGAGCTGTACAAATTAGCCCAGAGACGGGCAAACTTTTTGGCCTGAGGGCCACATCGGAGTTCCAAAACTGTATGGAGGGCCAGATAGGGAAGGCTGTTCCTCCCCAATCCCTAACCCTGTCCGCCCCCTCCCACTTCCCAACCTCTGACTGCCCCCTTCAGAACCTCCGACCCATCCAACCCCCCCACTCCTTGTCCCCTGACCACCCCCTCCTGGGACCCCCTGCCCCTAACTGCCCCCCTGGGACTCCACCTCTAAAGCCCCTTTCAGAATGCAGCCCTGCGAACATGGGCGGAGGACTCAGGAGGAGCAGGTGCCGCCAGAGAGAAGCGACAGTTTCCCCTTCAAAGTGCCGCTTCTCTCTGGCCGGCTGCGCGGCCGCCCGGTGCTCCTCCGGAGTCCTCTGCTCCCATTCGCCGCGCTCCCGCCACCCGCACCACCCGCCTGCTCCCCTGAGGCTGCAGGTGAGCCTCCCTTCCTCCTCTCCCCTGCCCCTGCAGTGCAGCTCCCTCCTGCGCTGGTGGCACGGCGTGCTGAGGCTGTGGGGGAAGGGGGACAGCAGGGGAGGGGCCGGGGGTTAACCTCCCCAGCCGGGAGCTCAAGGGCCGGGCCGGACGGTGCTGTGGGCTGGATGTGGCCCGCGTGCTGTAGTTTGCCCACCTCTGAATCAGTCTGAACTTTGCTCTTGTAATTTACATCTTCACCAGGCACCTACATTTTTAATTCTGACCTCTGTTACACCTCTGTAAATTTAGAGAACCTGCAAGTTTTACACTGGCTTTTCAGCCTAGTAAATGAGATGAGAATCTGACTTTCAGCTTTCAGAGTAACAGCCGTGTTAGTCTGTATTCGCAAAAAGAAAAGGAGTACTTGTGGCACCTTAGAGACTAACCAATTTATTTGAGCATGAGCTTTCGTGAGCTACAGCTCACTTCATCGGATGCATACCGTGGAAACTGCAGCAGACTTTATATATACACAGAGAATATGAAACAATACCTCCTCCCACCCCACTGTCCTGCTGGTAATAGCTTATCTAAAGTGATCATCAGGTTGGGCTATACTACATAAAATAATGTAGACGAGCCAGTTGGATGGCTGCAGAGCTGCAGTATTTGCATCATCTTTGGTTTTTGGCTCTCAAATGACGTGTCTGTTTTCTTTTATAAACATTGATTTCCCTTTGAAATTTTTTTTTCTTTTCTATTCAACCCTGGTCACATTCATGCTTCACTTCTTTCTGAAATGAAGGGCTGCCATCTGTAGCTACTTTGCATTGTGACAGAATTACTTAGATGAATATGGCAACTGGATCGGCTTTGGCAAGACCTAACACAGCTACATTCGTCATAGGCCTATGACCCTGCCAGATTGAGCTGTGCTTGGGCTATTGGTTTTTTATTTCCTTATTTAAAGATACCTGGTCTCTCCATTTGCTGTGTAGGGTTGAAAAATTGGCTGGCCGCAAGGCATATTTTGTGTGGGCTTTTGTACAGAATGAGCCCTTATGATGTCACAGATACATTTATATACTGTATGTTCCTCTTAATCAACTGGCAGCCTGCAAATACTATTATTCAAAAGGTTAAAATATATCAGAGCCTGTCCCATGCAAAGAAAGATCAGGTGCATGGTGTCAGGGTGAGTAGATGGCTGTTAAAATGGCCTGGCGAGTCCTTTTAATGTTAGCTAATTGTAGCTAAAGAGCAACATTACCCTGGGTAAACTTGAAAGCCTGAGGGGAAGCATTGTGTAGAATAGTGGCTTTCAACCTAAGGTCCGCGGACCCTAGAAGTCTACCGACTATGTCCAAGATTTCCAAAGGAGTCTGTATCTCCATTTGAAATTTTTTAGGTGTCCACAAATGAAAAAAGGTTGAAAACCACTGATCTAGAATTTAAGTTATAGGGACTGTGAGTCAGGCAGTTTTTGTTTTCACCTCTCTGCACCTCAGTGTCCCTAGCTGCAAAGTGGGGATTTACTTACCAGCATCACAGGGATTTTATGAGACTTAGTTTATTATAAGATGCTCTGAGATCCTTGAATGGAAGGGCAACGTATTTATAGAATACTTGGCCTGATGTTTTTGCTGTTTCTCGTACAATTATTTCTGATATCTGTTTTTAAATAAGTCCAGTTCTCCTCCAGAATCCAGTTTCCCCTTCTGCTAGACCCATGATACATTCAAAATCCCTATGCTTATGATATCAGAGTTTGCTCCGTTGCCATAGAAATAACTGTTTTGTCAATAGTTCAGTATTACGACTTCAGTATAAGAATCAAGAAAGAGGATTCAATAGACTGTAAGGGATCAAAAATTTTAGTGCCAAATTGGGCTCCAGTACCCCTTTAGTCCCACTGAATGCATTATCCCTTGTAGCTAAGGGAACCGCATTTTTATGGAGTTCTGAGTAATAACACAGGAGTTAAAATTGGAATATTATAACTTAAATGATTGATTGCTCTGCAGTTCTTTCTTTGGTTATAAAGCCCTGTTGAAGAAGACTGCAGAGTTCTCAGTAAATTCTGTCTTTATTCATAGAGATGGCCACAACTTTAAAAAAAACAAACTGTGGTGGCCTTATACCAGAATATGTTGTTCCAAAATTGAATGTAAGACATAGAACAGTATTAAGATTTCAGTTAAGAGCTCTTCAGACCTAATCAGCTGTGGCCTGAGAACACAGTGATGTACAGCTGTCCCTCAGCATACAGTATGGAAAGGCATACAGTATGCCTCAATCAGGGTATGTCTACACTACCCGCTGGATCGGTGGGCAGCGATCGATCCAGCAGGGGTTGATTTATCGCATCTAGTCTAGATGCGATAAATCAACCCCCAAGCGCTCTCCTGTCAACTCCTGTACTCCACCTCCGTGAGAGGCCCAGGCGGAGTCAACGGGGGAGCAGCAGCAGTGGACTCACTGTGGTGTCTTCACTGGGGTAAGTGGATCTATGTAAGTCGACTTCAGCTACGTAGCTGAAGTTGCGTAACTTAGATTGATCCCCTCCCCAGTGTAGACCAGGGCTATGTTGCTTGTCCAAGGCCAATTGAAAGCATCAGGGAAACTGAATGTATAGCCCTATAAACCATAAGTGTCCTAGTAACAGCATTGGCTAGTTTTCAAATGGCTTTCTGTAGAAATCAAATAACTTACTAGCAATGTTTTACTGCTATTCTTGTTCTCATAAAGTTATTTAAAAATATAGGACCCAACAAGTTCCAAAAATAAAACACATTTGTTGCAAAATTATAATTATTTATTTTAACTCATGTTAACCTAATTTCAGTGTTGTTCTCTGGCAGAGTCAAACACTGTCTGTTTCCTGCTTGTGCATTATTTAACAGCCAGGAGCATTCATTTAATTTTATTGCAGTACCCATCCCTTGCCTAGCACTTTTCATCAGTAGATCTCAAAGCAATTTACAAAGGAAGTCCAGTATCATTATCCCCATTTTACAGATGGGGAAACAGAAGCACAGAGAGGTGAAGTGACTCGCCCAAGATCACCCAGCAGGCCAGTGGCAGAGCCAGGATTAGCACCCAGGTCTCCTGAGTCCCTAGTGCTCTTTTCACTAGGCAACATTGAAATGTTGCAAATTGGCTTTTGTCTAAGTAGTTATATATCTGGACACGAGGAATCCGCTGTCTGTGACAAGATTAAATTCTTCATGGCATCTTGAATGATTCCATTATTTGCCATTGATGCTTTTAAACTATGTGCAGCCAGACTCAAAAGCAAAAATCACCATGAATGTGGTAAAAGTGAATATATAACATTAACCCCAGAGCAGTTATGTAGAAGTGGGCATTTATTTTTGCGTGAATAAAATGAGCCCATCACACTTGACCCTGAGAACAGGTACAGGGGAAAAATGTGCATCAGTACATTAACTAATATTGTAAACCATCTCCTGTCCCTAAAGAGCAGATCCTGCCATGCTTGCTTACACTGAGCCATAGCTTCTTCCATGAGTAGTAGTTCCACTGATTTCAAGGGACTACTCCTGGAGTAAGGTAATAGCGTGGTTAAGGATGGCAGAATTTGGCCCTTAATAAACTGTATACTTTGTCTACAATCATACCACAGGCAAATGCCTAAGAAAAAGAAATTGGCCTTACAGGGCAGGCCCTAGAGATCAAGAAAGCCTGGCATTGTCAGAGAAGTGAATGCTAGAGTCTAGAGCCCTCCACCAAGAGCATCCTGCCCTCGACATTCAGATATAGATAGGGAGTATCCTCAACTGTCCTGCAGCACTTTGGGAATGAGGCAGAGTCTCTAGGCTGGCCAGGAGCCAGTCCAGAGCAAGCTCTTTGCCAGGTCCCATCAAACTGCCTCAGGAAAAACCCCACGTTGTTAGGTATTTCAATGAACTTTCTTTGTTAGTTGTCTCACTTTATCAGACTAACCTTAACAATTCCCACCATGTAATAATTTTCCCAACCCACAGTTTCTGTAGCTCAAAATTTAAAAAATCAAAACTCTTCTAAAAACTCCCAGAGTGTCTCATTTCTGTGTCCCATTATAAATAGTGTGGATGAAAATGTGTAACTTCCTCTAGTGCATGTCCTCTGTTTTGGTTACAGGGGACACATGGTAAGTCAAGTTTGTGTGTTCACAGCATATCAACGGAAATGCTGGAAAGAAGGTCTTTCCAGAAGGGCCAACAATGAGAAATAGAGATGTTTTCTATACTGTGATTTACCCAGGGTACAGTCGGGACTTCTGAACAGATGTGTCCCCTCAATTCTCCAACCTGGTGTGCCTTTTACACTGCTAGGCTATGAGAGCAACCACTTCTTGCCTGCTCTGATACAGCCTCTAGCATGTAAATTACTCCCAGCTATACTTTATGAGTGCTTAGCCAGGAACCCATGAATTACATTGTGGAGTGATACCAGCAAATTCCTAGTCCCAGACTTGTCCCCAGACATGTGTGTCTTGTACTGCCAAGCTCTTTCCTTCTGGACAATACAAGTTCATGGAAATTCCGTCATTTTATTAATAGAAAATGATATGCACAAATCCTGTTATCTCAAATGAAGTTTCCCAAACACTTCAATTCAAACATGCACTGGTTTAGATAAAACAATAGAACAAATTTATTAACTACAGAAGGAAAGATTTTAAGTAATTACAAATAATGAGGCATAAAAGTCAGAATTGGTTACAAAGAAGTAAAAGGGAAATGCCAACTAATGCTTAACCTAACAAGCTAAGTGACCATAAAGCAAAAGGGTCTCTCTCACCACATGTTCTTTCGCGATCTTACTGGCTGGATGCCTTTCAGCCCGGACCCCTCCCCTAGTCCATTGTTCCTTTCCTTGTCCTTCAGGTGTGGATGTCCTGGGCAGAGGGAGGGAGGAGAGAAGTGATTTGAGGCTTCTGTTCCTCATTTTTATCCTTTTCCTCTTCTTTGAGAATCATCTCCAGGTGGGGTTCAGGAGACAGGAAGTCTGGGGAGACAGGAACTTCCAGCTACTTCTTTGCCAATGTGTAAATTTCTCACTCTTTTTCCTGCCAAAGAATGGCCACTTAACCAGGTGATAGTCCATTTAATTATGCTGACACCTGTCTGAGGTGTTGGCTACTCTTTTGTCTTTGAGGAACTGGACTGAAGCTGTTTCCTTAGACTTAGAACATGCCTTATACAGTAGAATTTTATAACTTTACATACAAAGTTGCCACACGCATTTTAGCAGGATAGTAATGTTCAGCAGATTGTGAGTTTTCAAATGATACTTCACAAGGCATACTTTGTACAACATTTATCCTAGTCTTGTAAAAAGGATGAACGTAAGGGTACAAATACCCTGCTAGCGATCTGATGTATTTCCTTTGCCAACAGTGTCATTTCTCCATCCTCCTCCCCCTTCCAGCTCACTCATGTTGCTTTTCCTTTTGCTTGAACATGCAGTGCGGTCACTGTTGTGCTAGTTTATTGTCATGGAGCTGACTACGGTCTGATCTACACTAGGAAATTAGGTCAGTATAACTATGTCGCTCAGGGGTGTGAGAAATCCAGACCAACCTAACCCTGGGTGTAGACAGTGCTAGGTTGAGGGGAGAATTCTCTACTGCCTCTTGGGGAGGCGGATTATCTACACTGACAGAAGAATTCCTCCCATCAGCAGAGGTAGCTTCACTGAAGTACTACAGCAGTGCAGCTGCAGCATTTTAAGTGTAGACAGGCCCTAAGGCGCTAGAAATGATTTGTGATTTCATTGCCAGCTCAGGTAGGAGACAATGGCTTTGGGTCAGGGGAAAGCTTTGTTTAAATAAAACTTACCTTTTAATATTTACAAAAGCATCAAGGAAAATGAATAAAAATAACTGAAAGGCAAATGGAATGAATGTTTATATATAATATGACACATTTGAAAGACCTGATCCACGGTGAAAAGTAATTCCTGCACCATGGGAGAGCTGCTGTCAAGACAGGTTAATTTTAAGGCCTAAGAACCATTAATTGGCTCTTGTGTATAGTCTTCATTGAAATAAACATCATATAAAATGACAGTTAGTGCAACTATAAGCCCATTCCATTTGTGAGAGAAATGTTCCTTGTATTAGTAAGGGATACCTCTGACCATTGTGAAACCTAAGTGTACGTGAGATAGTCATTCAATATTCTCTGCGGTGATTCCTGCCTTTTGTCTTCTAAATTTCCCAGTTTTAAATCGGACAATAGACACTGATTATACGGTCTCTCTTGAAAGAGCTTGGTTATAAAAGAAGACCAATTTTAAAAACATAAGTGGTAATGAGAGATTTTTAGAAAGTGAGCTGGAGTAATCTTCATAGAAGGAAGACACTGAATATTCTGTGAATATTGCACACAGGTGACATCAGTGGAATACATACCAAGGAACCCTCTTATGCCAGAACGGTTTTTTCCCAGGACCACCCACAGCCATCTTTAGCAAAGACCATTTATTAAAATAGATAAATAATTCTACATGCAATGCTGACATTAACCAGTCAGTCTTTTGATGGGTGCTCATCTCTGATCACTGAAAAAGGGCTGCTGAGAGGGGAGACAATGAGATTTTAAACGAATTAAGTTGAGGCAGGACCAGAAACAAGCGTTGCTGCTATGGGGTGCTCTGCTGACAGTCATGTTTGTGTACATTGCTTGAAACAGGGACTATGCCTTCCTCTGTTTTGTACAACACCAAGCATAGGACAGAGCTCCCTAGATACAATTCCTATTTATTATTTTGTATCTGAATTGGAAACTATATTTAGAAAAAAGGCCCTTCAGCCGTAAAGGGTATTTTTAAAGTATTAGAGTCAATGAAGACCTTCCAAGTGGCCCTTCATCTCCTTCAGGGGCTCTCTGACCCCAGCTGATTCTTATGAAATATCAGTCCTCACTGCTTAGGATAGCACACTGGCTGCAAGCCTGTTTTCCCTGCTGCCTGTTACCATTCTTTGTTTTCTTTTTGAAATGCCTGGATCTTCATCAGGTAATTTGTGGGGTACGTCTGCAAAGAGAAGTGTCAATCCGAAGCATAATTAAAGGCCTTTTTACTGGGGAGCTAGCGTCTGATCCAATTCCCATTGAAGTAAAAGCAGTCACTTACGTCCAGTTTTAGTTATGTTTAAGTACGCCATGGTGGTAGTAGTGGTAGACGCCAAACCTCACAACCCTGATGAGCGAGAATATTGTGAATCGGATTAATAAGCACTGCCTACGTAAAATTTGGATTAACCTATTGTGTTTCCTTTTCCTTTTCTCCAGGCATCAACAATGTTAAGAGCATCTTTAGCCCCTGTGTAAGTGTTTCTTGCTGAGCTTTGCTTGGTTATCTGTAAAGAGAGTATGTGGGAGGAGACAGCCAGTACCCCGAAGTGCACTGACTAACTGGTTACTAATGAGAATCACTTGCCTCTCTGTGTATGGTTACCAACAACTGTTGTCTGTGAATGCAATGTGGCCCACGTGACTTTTGTGAATTTTTGATGTAAAGGGATCATTAACGTTCTGATCTCAGCAAACTCTTTTTAGCCCTGTTAATATGGCTTGCTGCACAATATTTTACCAACTGTGATTCAGTGGCTGTGTTTTCCTCAGTTGCTATAGACACTACAGTCCTGTTGTAGTTAGGTTCCCACAAATCCAGGAGGAACGGAAACCCCGAGTAAACTTAGTTGTGTATTTCTAGAACCAATTTTGCAGTGGATTTAGTAACTTTGTCCCTGAAGGAATAATAATTATATGGCAAGTTTTTCTGTGATTGAATGATTTTGTCTTAAAGGGATAATGGCCCCGATCCTCAGAGGTTTTTAGATGCCTAACTTTCATTGAAGTTAAATACCTTTGAGGATCTGGGTCTCTGTGATTTTATGGTAAATTCAGAATTTAGAATTTGTTTGAAAAGGGAGTAGGGCAGTGTGGTGAGTGTTTGGGGAACCTAATATGAGTAGGAGTGATTTTAGCAGAAAACGTATATTTTAGTACTTAAACCAAAAACAGTTTAGTGAAGGCAGCTTTTAAAAAAGTCACCATTCCCTTGCAGTGTTGTGCTAAGAAGCAGTATTGTGTTAGTGCATGAGAATAGAATGCGACCCTCACTAGCAATGCATATTACATTTAACAGTTGATTTTCACTGTCCAACCTGAGCAAAATGTACCCAGTAAACTGTATAAATGATGAAAAACCCAGTTTTAAAAATCCTTTGAGTTCTACTATTCTAAACTGATGTGAGTAATCGAGATAAGGAAATAAGTCAAAAAATTGTGAGATTTATTTTCCTTTTAAAAGGAAGGACACGTGCAAGTTGCTTTTTTGAAACCAGATTTGCTCTCTTCACTTGCCTCACTTCAGTAGCCTCAACAGCTCCCGTTGAAGGAGTTGGATGCGGTATTAATAAATGTCAGGTTTCCTTTCTGCCATGTAGGAAAATGCAGGAAGTGCCATTGTTACCCTCTTTGGATTATGAGAAGCTGAAGAAAGATCTGATCAGTGGGAGTGATCGTCTTAAAGCTTTCTTACTGCAGGCTCTGCGCTGGGTAAGTGAAATGGTCTCACTACAAGTGAAGAAGGATCTCGTGCTAGGCCCTTTCAGTAGAGCTGGAGCTAAAATCTAATTTGCAGACAAGAGGGCTCACATCTGGAGTGAGGTGTCTTCCTCCATAATAGGGTGTGTGGGGGGCGGAGAGAGAATGCAGAGGTTTCTCTGCTTGAGTTTCAGTCAGTGACACTTGCTGAGGCTCTGGAGGTGCTGAGGAAAGTGTAGGATGTGCCTTGTGAATTACATCTGTGGCCTTTCTGGGTGATGAAGGCCAACTGGAAGATTTTGGAACCTTCATTGGAATGATGCCTGAGGGAGGGTAAAGTGTCCTTTTGTTTCAGAGGGCATGTCTACACTACAAAATTAAGTCGACTTACATTAAGTTGATGTACAGCCACCACTGTAATTACAGCAGTGGTTCACATCCACGCTTGCTCCTTCCTTTGGTAGTATGTATCCTCACCAGGAGCACTTCCACTGATGGAAGTGGGACACTAACGGCTGGCCCCAGGCAGCCATGGGGTTCACAGCTGGCCCCCTCTCCCTGCCCCAATGCTGAAAGCCAGAGCTGTCAGTGCTGTGGCAGGGGGTCCTAGCTGTGAGCTTGCACCTTGCTGACAGCTCAGGGTGTCAATGCTAGTGGGGGAGGGCTCCACTTGGGGCTGACAGCCAACAGGCGATGTAAGTAATGCAGCGTGTAACCAGACACTGTATTGCCCTAGCTATTTCGACGTAAGCACTATCCCTCTTATGGAGGTGGAGCTATGTCAGTGTAGTGTGCCACTTACTTCCGCAGAAGCAGCATTGTAGTGTACACACTGACATAATTAGGTTGATGTAAGCTGCCTTACGTTGACCTAACTCTGTAATGTAGACCAATCCAAAGAAGTGATTGTGTGTCTTTGTTCAAGGAACTGTCTCTTGGTAGGGCAATAATTGGAGAGAGACTGCCAAAGTCTTGAACCTTCCTTTTTCGGGGAAAACTGTGAGCATATTTTAGCAAAACTTTGAAGGTGGCAACAAAAATCTTTTAACTTCATGCCACGGAAGAGGGGAAGCCAATGGAGGGATTGAAAAGGAAGGCTGACATGGGCAAAATGACCGGCAAGAAAGATGATCATATAAAGCAGCTAGATGCTGTGTAAAGTTTCACACCCTATCGTACTAATGACTTGAACCCTGTGGTGGGTCTCTTCCCTGTCTACCGTACCAGGTCAGTCCTGTGCAGATGCTGACAGATTCTGAATGACAGTTTTTTGGTTGGCCACTGAGCTGAGAGCGCTAAACTCATTTCACTTGCTGTCAGACCTCAAAGTTGAATTCATCCTCTGTGTGAGAGGAGGATTAATTCTCCCCAAAGAATTCTCCCAGACACACTCTCATATTAGCATTAATTTATGTGAATGATTAATTTCCCATCCTCCCATTTTTTATAGCGCTTGACGACGTCTCATCCCGGTGAGCAGAGAGACACCGTCCTGCAGGCTTATATCAGCAATGACCTACTGGATATCCATAACAGTAGCCAGGTCAGCAAGAGTAGATCTTACTCTGGTTTGTGTGTGATATTATTTATTTTTATAATGTGCGGATCAGAAAACTCTGTCTATTACAACATACAAATAATTAAACCGATTTGTACATGATCTGTTGGGTTGAGGCATACGTTTCAGAATACACTGACCACTAATACAGATTCTCTGTCTGGGAAGGGCTGGTCTGTCTGTTTTTGGGAGCTGACCTTTTTCATCCTAATTGCAGTGTTGTGGGATGACCTCTTAATGGGTCTCCATAAGCCAAAATGTGATATTTATCATTTATGCAGTAGGAGGGCCCAGTCCTGCTAGGCTTTGAGTGCTCTTGACTCCCATTGAGGTAAGTGGGAGTCAGGTGCACATGGTACTCACAGGAGATGCTAAGCACCTCATAGACGAGGCCCTGAAACAGTTTCTATAAGTGATTCTGTGGGATCTTCTTCAGGTTGGGGGGCTGTCCGTAAGCGAGGACTGGCCTGTCTCCCAAGATCTGTGAGAGTGAGGGATCGTCCCTCAGGATAGGTTGTAGATCCTTGATGATGCGCTGGAGAGGTTTTAGTGGGGGGCTGAAGGTGACGGCTCTGCAGCGCATCATCAAGGATCTACAACCTATCCTGAGGGACGATCCCTAACTCTCACAGATCTTGGGAGACAGGCCAGTCCTCGCTTACGGACAGCCCCCCAACCTGAAGCAAATACTCACCAGCAACCACACAACAAAAACACTAACCCAGAAACCTATCCTTGCAACAAAGCACATTGCCAACTCTGTCCACATATCTTTTCAAGGGACACCATTATAGGACCTAATCACATCAGCCACACCATCAGGGGCTCGTTCACCTGCACATCCACCAATGTGATATATGCCATCATGTGCCAGCAGTGCTCCTCTGCCATGTACATTGGCCAAACCGGACAGTCTCTATGCAAAAGAATAAATGGACACAAAACTATAACATTCAAAAACCAGTCAGAGAACACTTCAACCTCCCTGGACACTCAATTACAGACCTAAAAGTCACAATTCTTCAACAAAAAAACTTCAAAAACAGACTCCAACGAGAAACTGCAGAACTGGAATTAATACACTAAATTCATTTCTCTTGTGACCCAGAATAAGAATTAAACTAGGATTTTGTTCTTAAGATGTTTATACAATATATCCTTTTATGCAGCACCTGCAATCACATTTTTAAAAGCACATTTCAGTACATTCAAAACTTACTATAACTTTTTCTTTAGCAGAGTGCTCTAGCCTGCATATTGATTGGAAGGGGTCTTCAGTGATTGATAATTCAACTGTGTCATTAACAAAGTCATGACTTTTATATTTATTAATAATAATTAATTTTATCCAGAGTAGTGGTTTCATTCTTTAGCCATGGGTCTAATTTTCAAGAAGTAAGTCCTGTTGTCCTCATGAGGATGCATTTGTTGCCTCTACAGGTACCCTAGAAATCATAGAAATGGAGGGTTGGAAGGGACATCAAGAGGTCATCTAATCCAGTGGTTCTCAGCCAGGGGTCTTCCAGCGGGTACATCAGCTCATCTAGATATTTGCCTAGTTTTACAACAGGCTGCACAAAAAGCACTAGCGAAGTCAGTACAAACTAAAATTTCATACAGACAATGGCTTGTTTTATACTGCTCTATAATATTATAGGCTGAAGTGTAACTATAATATTTATGTACCTTTTGATTTATTTTATAATTATATGGTAAAAATGAGAAAGTCAGCAATTTTTCAGTAATAGCACTTTTGTATTTTTATGTCTGATTTTGTAAGTAAGTAGTTTTTAAGAGAGGTGAAACTTGGGGTACATAAGACAAATCAGACTCCTGAAAGGGGTACAGTAGTCTGGAAAGGTTGAGAACCACTGATCTAGTCCATGTCCGCCCCACCCCCATGCTCAGGCATGATAAGTATACCTGGACCTCTCTGGCTGGTGTTTGTCTAATGTTCTTTAAAACCACCGAGGAGAAGGATTCCATCATCTTCCTGGGTAATCTGTTCCTGTGCTTACCTATCCTTATAATGAGAAAGATTTTTCTAATATCTAACCTACATCTCCCTTTCTGCAAACTAAGCCCTGGTCTACACTAGGACTTTAGGTCGAATTTAGCAACGTTAAATCGATGTAAACCTGCACCCGTCCACACGATGAAGCCCTTTATTTCGACTTAAAGGGCTCTGAAAATCGATTTCCTTACTCCACCCACAAGTGGATTAGCGCTTAAGTCGGCCTTGCCGGGTCGAATCTGGGGTACTGTGGACACAATTCGATGGTATTGGCCTCCGGGAGCTATCCCAGAGTGCTCCATTGTGACTGCTCTGGACAGCACTCTCAACTCAGATGCACGATTGTTTGCCCTTGCTCTGACGCAGGGAGGGCCGACTGACGACACGGCTTACAGGGTTGGCTTACAGGGAGTTAAAATCAACAAAGGGGGTGGCTTTACATCAAGGAGTATTTCAGGAAGGACTTCACGGAGGGTTCCAATAAGAAATGGTGCACCTAAGTTATTGTTCTTATTGGAACAAGGAGGTTAGTCTGGCCTCTGATTGATACATGGCTAGATTTACCTTGCTGCACCTTCTCTGTGAGTGACTGCAGTGTGACCTAGAGGAATGAGTCCCCTAGACGGGGTGCGGGAGGGGATTTGCAAATGAGTACAAAACAAATCTGGTCTATTTCTTGTTTTGATACACTCCATCTATCTTCTACATCTTTGGCTGGCAGCAGACGGTGCAGAAGGACTGATGCCATCCACATCTCATGGCTGCTCGGCAGAAGATGGTACAATAGGACTGCTAGCCATCCTCATCTCTTGCCTGCCCGGCAGAAGATGATGCAATAGGACTGCTAGCAATCCGTATCACCTGCCTGCTCACCATAAGATGGTTCAATAGGACTGACTACAGGACTAAAGAGAATGACCTGATCAAGTCACTCCAAATTTAGTCCCTGCGCCCATGTCTGCCCAGGCGCTCCTGATTGACCTCACAGAGGCGACCAGGAGCACCTCGGACATGACGATGACGGCTACCAGTCCTATTGCACCGTCTGCTGCCACAGGGCAATGGGTTGCTGCTGCTATGTAGCAATGCAGTACCGCGTCTGCCAGCACCCAGGAGACATACGGTGACAGTGAGCTGAGCGGGCTCCATGCTTGCCGTGGTATGGCGTCTGTACAGGTAACTCAGGAAAAAAGGCACGAAAGGATTGTCTGCCCTTGCTTTCACGGAGGGAGGGAGGGAACGGGGGCCTGACGATATGTGCCCAGAACCACCCGCGACAATGTTTTAGCCCCATCAGGCATTGGGATCTCAATCCTGAATTCCAATGGGCAGCGGAGACTGCGGGAACTGAGGGATAGCTACCCACAGTGCAACGCTCCGGAAGTCAACTCTAGCCTCGGTACTGTGGAAGCACTCTGCCGAGTTAATGCACTTAGAGCATTTTCTGTGGGGACACACACACTCGAATATATAAAACCGATTTCTAAAAAAACTACTTCTATAAATTCGATCTAATTTCATAGTGTAGGCATACCCTAAACTGATTACTTCTTATCCTACCCTTGGTGGAAATGGAGAATAATTGATCACTGTCCTCTTTATAACTACTTTTTACATATTTTTACTTTTTACATCGTGTCTCCCCTCAGTCTTCTCATCTCTAGACTAAGCATGCCCAGTTCTTTCAACCTTACCTCATAGGTCATGTTTCTAAACCTCTTACTTTGCACTTGTCTTTACTGAATTTCATCTTACTGATTTTAGACCAATTCTCCAGTTTATCAAGATAATTTTCAATTCTGCTCATATCCTCCAAAGTGCTTGAAACCCCTCTGAGCTTAACATCTACAAATTTCATGAGTACACTCTCTATTCCTTCATCCAAGTCACGAAGGAAAATATTGAATAGTACCAGATTCAGGACAGACCTGTACAGGACCACACTTGATATGTCCGTCCAGTTCAACAGCAAACCACTGATAACTACTCAATGAGTACGGTTTTTCATCCAGGTGTGCACCTACCTTATTATAATGTTATCTAGACCATATTCCCCTAGTTTGCTTATGAGAATATCAAGGAATTAGGAAAAAACAAAAAAACAAACCCCCAAAAACAGAACAATCAAATTCTATTTTTGATATCTGAAACTTTCTGTAAAGGGTAGTGATGTATAGGAAATGCCAGAACTGAGACTAAAGTTAACAGAGACTTGCATTTGTGCTTTGTGAGCCAAGCACTGCTGTTCAGACTGTGTTAATGGTTCCCTTGCACCTAAACATGCTAATAGCTGTCAAGCAGCAAATGTCCCTATTCCAAGTAGCATTAATGCTTAGTCAGAAATGAACAAACCCCCTACAAAATATATGTTTTATTCAAAGATGCTAACTTTATTAATTTGAGTTTAGTTAACTTAATTTCCTTTTCTAGGGTGCTGCTTTATTATGACTTTACCCTGCACATTAAAGCTTGTTCTATTTTGTTTCCACACCTTTTTCACCCATACAATGGAAGATTAAAGTCAAGTTAGCAACTTGTTAATATGCTTTTGTTTGTACAGTTCTGATATTTGCTCTGCATCATTTATAATGCCTTTAAACATTTCATAAGCCTGTGTTAGAATTTTCCGCTTCATTTATTTTGATAAATGTTTGCTTTCTCTTGCAGAGAAATGTGCTAAAATTGCTACATTCCAAGAGTGAGGTGGTCCGACAGTATGTGGCGAGGCTTATCAATGCTTTTGCTTCGCTGGCAGAAGGTAAGAGATGCACTGCAAAGGGCTGTCCTCTTCATGTACCTTGGCACATTATAGGTACTTCATTGTCCTTGGGTGTGGAAATTTAAATACATCCTGCTTCTGGGCATTCATTGTCCTATGTTCTGTTTTTCCAAGGTCGAGAATTGTCAGTGTCTGTACAGTTGCCACTTACCACTTTGACAGTTTATTTCAGCTTTTGTTATTTCAGTCCTCACCTTTTATAGCGTGTGGTCTTTGTCATGGGCAGCCAGTGAACCGGCAGCTGGGGGAGGCTAGCCCATGGCCAGCCCCCC
The DNA here is from genome assembly GCF_965140235.1 of Caretta caretta. Classification (NCBI taxonomy): domain Eukaryota; kingdom Metazoa; phylum Chordata; order Testudines; family Cheloniidae; genus Caretta; species Caretta caretta. The sequence continues at coordinate 6,359,576 of NC_134214.1, forward strand.
CCAGCCCCAGCGCCAGGTAGGCCAGTGTTGCGCGGCCCACCCTACCCTCCTGGCATCCGAGCGCTGGGCAGGTGGGCCAGTAGTGTGTGTAGCCGCCCCTTGAGCACAGGGTGGGCGGCGAGCAGTCCCCCTGAGCGCCAGGCAGGTGGGCAGCCCCAGTGCTCTAGTCCCCCCTCCCCCAAGCGCTGGGTGGCACGACCCCAGTGCCCGGGTGCCCCCCAGCACTGAGTGGCCCCAGCCACCCCAAGTCCTGGCCGCCCTAGCCCCAATAGGCTTTCCAAAAGAGGAGCAGCCTGCCTGACCTGGGGCCAAGGGGGAAGGGCAAGCAGGAGCCGGAGGGGGCTGGGGAAGTAGTGTGGGTGGGGCCACGCTGGGCTGTTTTTGGGAAGGCACAGCCTTCCCCAGCCTATGTGCCACGCCTCCCTTGGTCTCTGTAGGCCGTTAACAGTAGGTTTTCTAATATCCACACTATACGTTATAATTGTTATGTCTTCAGTCCCTTCATGGGGCAGTGAAGTGTGCTCTTCAATCACAGTAGTTGTGCACCTTGCAGAACCGAACCTGTAACCGTTCCCATCTTGCATCATTAATGTTCTGAAAATGCACCTTTAAAAAACTAGCCAAAAAAACTGGCCCATGATCAGAGTCCTACAGAGAGTCCCGGCCCCTGGGCTGTGTACTAGGACTGATACAGCAGATTTTTGTGACTAGTCCTGTACCCTCCTCTTCTCGACCTTGATCAGCCTCTATGTATCACGGCTGCTCAGGCCATTGCACGCTGAATTGTGATGGAGCTTTGCTCCAAACCTTAGTCTCTCGGACTGGGATTTTCAAAGGGGCCTATTAGAGCTAGGTACCCAACTGCCATTAAAAGTCAATAGGAATTGGACACTTAACTTTCTTAGGCCCCTTTGGAAATCCAAAATGTAAGTGTAAGATCGCCCTGAGCAATATGGTAGAAAGTACATGGTTAAATGAGAGGTAGCGGGGGTCTGGCTAGTACGGCCAAAGTACTAGCTTGGTAAACTGGTACAGTTGCCCCAAATGGGTGGAAGCTATCTTAAAAGTGATGTGTTTTGTGCAGATTGTGAGTTTCTACTGAGGGTTTCTACTGCCTTGTTAGAGAGAGAAAGTTGGCTCAAGCCATCTTTCTTTGCAAAATGGGAGGGAGGCTCTCTGTCGTGGGCTAGTATCTCACTATCTATTCTTTCATCACTGTTTGCACCAGGTCGGCTCTACCTTTCCCAGAACCCAAAGTTGCTGCGAGTGCTGGAGGAAAGGCTGAAAGCTGAACACAAGGATTCCCTTACACGGGAGAATGTTCTGGGGGCTTTGCAGAAATTCAGCCTCAGGTGATGACAGCTCAGCAGGCAGTGGTGACAGCAGGAGGGGAAATGCAAACTAGGCAGGCTCTGTTCAGGGCGGAAAGAAGAGCACTTGATTTTCATACAACAATCATCAGAACCCACTGTGGCTGATGAAAGAAGTGCCATTGATAACTGGAGGAAGACCCAACTCTGCTGGCAGAATTAGTCTGATTTCTTGGCAGTTGTCAGACTCAAGTGAATTTGTGCACATTAATGTCTGTGCATTTTAATATGTATTTTTAATTACACAGTCTCATTGAAACTATATCAGGACAGCTCCCGTATCCTGAAAGTCCCAAAAATCTATACAGGGACAAGAAAACCTGTGCGTTCTCATTCAGTTATCTGCCAAGGGGGGGTCAGGGTTTGCCCTCTCTGCAGAGAATTAGCTAGTTTTCATCCTCGACCTTTGAGTCTGGAGCCATCCATTCAGACACTGTCTCTCCTTTGGCTTTTATGAGAGCAGCTCTACCATAGAAACTTGCTGCCAGTGCCTCCTGCAGTGAATTTCTCTTGGGACTGGAGGAAGGTAGCTGATGTCACCCCCTCCTGAGTCAGTCACTCTCCATCCAAGTCCCCTCTTCTCACAGGAGAGCAGCAAGGGATCAGTCTTGCATAATTACAGTCTCTCTTTTAAATCAAGATTCAAAGTTTGCCTGTGAAGACTGTGGGTTTGTTTTTGTTTTTTACATTTGTCTCATTTAAAGCTTGACTGGAGAAACCATTTGCATGCACCGTAAGGGAGAGGCCCTACCTGAGTGGGGGTAGATGAGACTCAACACAGTTTCTTTCATTCTAGATTTTGTGGTATCAGGCAAATTGTTACCTGTACCATACTGCTGGGAGTCCCAGCCAGAAAAAAAAAGCAGATGCCATTCTTAGAGAAAAAGAGATTTCTATAAATGCAGTTATAAAGAATGCAGGGGAATTTATTAAGTATTCTTTTGGCACTAAGCATGGTATGGTGCAATAGGCTGCAGAAATTTTAAAATGATACTTTATTATTACCACTAGTATTTAATCTTGTGCAAGGACTGCTACAGATAACCCATATGAAGACATTTTTGTTTGTATCAGATGTTCCCCAGATATTGCTCCAGTCCATGCCACAAACCCACTTGGCAATCTGTGAGTGCAGCAAGCTTCTCTGGGGGCGGGGAGAGGCTATCTGGATCAATTGCCTGGCCTTTTAATAATAATAGAAATACATCTTTTTTGTTCATTGAAGATTATTTTTGGTCGACCTGTGAATTAGGCTTAAAGTGCCATGGGTATTAGATAAAATGGAGGTAATGAGCTCTTCACCGCAAAGTTTCCACCAGCGAAACAACATCTTGTAGTAATCCAGGCTCAGACACCAGGTAAAATGAGTTCTGCAGCCTGGTTTGAATTTCTGATGAATGTTGTGCCTTGCCAGGGAACAGACACCCTTATAGTTAGCAGAACCTTCAAATATTCAGTGTGGTATTGTATAGGGGGTAACTCTGTGTGAGAAGAGAGTTAAATGAACCAAGAATCTTTCCAGGGAAAAGAGTAAATAGGATTAAGCAAAGATAATATTTGCTAAATTGGAGGTGGGCATGGGGGGGGGACCAACTTTCCATGCATCTTCTCTCACAGACATAGTTACCACTCCTTGTTGGGGTGGCTTGATTAAGTCAACAGGAGAGCTCTCTCCCGTCGGCTGACAGCGACTACACTAGAGAGCTTACAGCGGTGCAGCTGCAAGCTCCCTAGTGTAGCCATAGCCTACGTTTGCATCCTACAGTTGTCTCTCTCTTCACGTCTTTGGGTTTTATTAATGTTCTAGTTTCTCTGCCTGTGCCAAAAAGTGTAATTTACACTCTTTGTTGGAGGGCTAACATGTAGGAAATAGGAGAAGTAGTTTTACCGCACTCTTATTTGAAATACATATAAACAGTGTAAAATGTATTTGTTTTATATCCTAGACGTGCCTTGCAGTCAGCTATGATCAATGATGGGCTCATTTTCTGGCTGGTTGATGTTTTAAAGGATACGGACTGCCTGTCAGATTACACGCTGGAATATTCTGTCGCCTTGCTCATGAATCTTTGTCTCAGGAGTTCAGGTCTCTTACAGTTACAGATGTAATTTTTCTGTTGGGAAATGAGTGGGGAAAAACCCTGACCCTGAACCTTTCATATTGATATTACTGAGGTCTTTCAAGTGATTTTGCATTATGTCTGTTTTTATCAAGATTTATCTGTGTTAAATTGCCTCCACCACTGTAGACTCTGAGCTCCATAAATGGTGCTTTTGATCAGGTGTCTTTTCCAACCTGCTCTGAAACAAAATCCACGCCTTGTGGGGAGTCAAAACTCACCTTCTTGCTGGAGTTTGGCCTTGTTACCAAAGAAATTAAATTAGTGTTCAGCTCAGTCCTCCCCTGGCTTGTCTGTACTTAGGGTTGTTCCCCTCAGAACTGCTCTATCTACACCTGGGTCCTCTCTATAGAGAGCCACTCCCACTTTCCTTTATATAGGGGGGGGTGATGTGAGGAGCCACCCACCTGACCTCACTGAGTCAGCAAAACTCATTTAACCCCTTCCCAGCATGTTCATCACCTAAAAGGGTGGAGCGTTTCAAGCAAAAACAGTCTGTCTGCCTCAGGGCTAGAATGAGTTACCTGATTTCTGACTGGGCCGAAGCAAATAATATGCCTGTTTATAAAAGCCAGTTAGAGCTGAGCTATTCAATAATGCAATACGGCCCCATCCTCACCTTGCAGGATTGGACCCATAGCGATCAACAGTCCTCTTATGACACAGAGAGCCTCATGATAATATAATGATACAGTTTGTGACCCCAAGGAGTTTACAATCTTAAGAGATTTTAATTAAAAAAAAAAGTGGGGGGTGGAGTTAAACCCAGATAAGTACACAATAGCCCTCAATTGGGATCATCAAAGTAACTTTGTTAAACTGTTGTGGGATCAATGTCTCAGACTTTGAAAGTAAATATTTTAGAAGATGTACCTGTCTAAAACCAGAGTAATTCAATTGACTTCAGTAGAGTTATTCTGAGAGCAGAATTTAGCAGGAGTGGGGAGCCGTCCATTGCATATTGCATTGTATTAATGTTTAGGAAAGAAAGAAGAGTTTGGTTCTTTTAATTTCCTTCTCTGTATTTGAAAAAAAAAATTATGCCTTTGCAGGGAAGAAAATGTGTGCGAAAGTTGCAAACCACGTGCTCAAAGTTCTCTCTGATCTCCTTGGCCATGAGAACCATGAGGTACTTGTACAGCAAATATTCCTCTGTTTGGGCAAGGGAAGGGTAAAGCTGATGATTAAAAAAAAAAAGGTGTGTTTTGCTTGGTCCTTTGCTATTGTACCCTGGCAATAAATCACATGGAATTTCAGTGAAGTTCACAGTCCTGTAAACTCATCTGGGCTCAGTGAATGCTATGGGGGTTTTTCCCTCGAGATTTTGTTCTCTCTCTTCAACTGTATGATTGGTAATTTGAAAATGAATGTTTGGTAGCAGTATGGTTTTCACATTCCAAACTGCAGGTTCCTGGGATTATTTTAAAGTAATCTAAAACCAAATCTTTCCAAGCCTTACTACATCGGGAGATACAAAACTGTTTGTGATGCAGACATATGCGAAGCATCAGGTGCAAACAAGTCACCTCCACCAGTATTTCTTTCTTTTTTCTTTTTAAAAAGAATACTATAAAAATAGCTGGGTGGCCCTAAGTGTTTCGCTCCAAATATCTCTCCATCTGCTGCTTCGTGTGGGCTGCCATTTTACGCCCAGCAGTTCAGGGCAGGAGAAAGTGGATACAGCATTTGCCTTCAGTGTGAATTTTAAAGGGAGTGTGGGGAGGCAGAATGTCATTTATCAGACTGGGGATTTCGGCGAGAACATCAGGATTCAGTCCCTGACTCTCATGGAAAATGTCTTAGAACCTTAGATGAGCACCAGTGGTTGGGCCCACAGTTTTATATCCCATTCTGCAATGGGAGCTACGTTTTAAACATCTTTTTATTTTTATTACCTTATTGAAACTGAAAGTAGAGACAATTTTCCTGAGCAACGTGTGTGTTTCTTCTGTGTCTTATAAAAATCCACGGTGTGATGTGGCTCAGCACGTCTGTACTACTTTATTTTAATTAAGATTCATCTTGGGAGTCTCTTGTTGGACTAAAAAAGAAAAGGAGGACTTGTGGCACCTTAGAGACTAACCAATTTATTTGAGCATAAGCTTTCGTGAGCTACAGCTCACTTCAAGTACTCCTTTTCTTTTTGCGAATACAGATTAACACGGCTGTTACTCTGAAACCTTTTGTTGGACTGTATTGTTAGCCTTGTTTTTGTGACCAATGTGAATTTGAAGGTGGTTTGTACAGTGCATGGTGATGTCCACTTATGGCCCAGTCCTGCACCATTTAAGTCAATAGAAGTTTTGACATTGAAGTCAATGGCAGTAGGATGAGGCCCTTGGATGATGGGAGAGTTTTCTGAAGTTTTCTCAAACTAGTAGTCACAAGTGTCTTGGAGATCTAGATATACTATGTTATAATGTCCTGTGTTGAAGAGATTCCTCATGGATTTTTAAAGTAGATGCGTAGAACAGCGAGACCCAACCTTCTTCATCATGAGAGGCAACTATGGGTCATGGTAGGTAGTTTCCTGCATATACCTGCACTATCTGGACCTACCTACAAAAATCCTTCTAACAAAATCAGGTGGTAGGGCTGAAGAAGAGACCTCTGGGATCATCTGGGTCACCTCTTGTCTCAAGAAATTTGATATATGACTTTAGCTTAGCTTACTTTTCCTTAAAACTATCCAGTACCCCCCATGACAGTAAACAGAACCAGCAAGTCTTGCCAGGAACAGTGTTTAGGACCTTCACATATTTGTTGCATTCTTGGTCTAAATCTACATGAGCCACCTTGTTTATATTCTTCAGGGGATGCAGAGAGCGCCAAAAACCGTGGAATCCACATGTAGCTAAAGTTGGCCCCCACACAAGGCTCCTGATTACCAGCTGGCCTTCTGATCACCTTCCTAAAAGTTTACTGGTCACCAAGTGGCATTATCCTAAGCAGGGAAACTTTTGTGTGAGTGGCATCAGAGTCCATGTGTGTGGCTCCTTTCCACCTAGGCTTCGCCTGTTGGCAATTGGATAGAATTCAAGAGTTGGAATCATTAAAAGTGCACTGACCATTGGCACATTTTCTTCCTTCTCAGATACAGCCCTATGTGAATGGAGCGCTGTACAGCATTCTTGCTATCCCTTCTATACGAGAAGAAGCCAGAGCAATGGTAAGGAACATCGGATTATACAGAGAAAAGAAATCAGAAGAAATGGATTGAGTAAGGAAGTAACATATCTACATAGACATATTTCTGACACCTACACTTCAAACCATGCTGTAAATGCATATTTGGAGTTCTCATTTTACTTCTGCAACCCCTCCCCTCCCCATATGTAATTTCATTACAGTAACTGTAGGTAATGTTACATTTTCCATTATTGTCTGGGCTGTGTCACAGAGTATGTCATGTTATTTTGGGAAGATATTGGGCCAAATTCCACTTTGATGCAAGCTGCTCTGACGTGACTGAAGTCAGTGGAGTTGCATCCACTTATACCCAGGCTGAGTTTGAATCACTGGTTCCTATTGACTACTACAAAGCTGTGTGGTCTAGGCTGAGCTGCTCCATCAATTATGAAGTAGTCTGTGAGAAATTATGGTCAAAATGGAACTGCTGGATGTTCTGAAAGAGGGAATTTGCCATCCCTGTAGCCGGTGATGATGAAGGAATTGAGGTGATGAATGGTCTCCTGCAGAGCTGTCACTATCTTTTGGAGGAGATAACAATGCACCATCACAAGCCAGCAGCCAGAGGCTTGTATCTGGTCTAATTTGTACTTGCTCACATTGTCTGTTTTATTATGTGAAATCAATTTAAATGTAAACCTGGGCAGCATGTCTCCTTTCCTGCCATTCTTTTCTTACTAAGTCTATTCAAAAGGCATCTCTGAAGACCCCGTTTTCTGCGTTTTCATGTTTAAACGTTTGGTTTAAAAATAGCTGTTCATTATCAGCTCTTCCAGCATTAGCTGGGGAAGGTGATACCACATTAAATAATACTCGTAATAATTAGGATGAGAGGCCGCTTCCCTGCATCTGCAAGGCTCCTAAGGAATAGCCCGCACTGGCGATCTATTTTAAAGGACAACTTGGGTTTGATTTTTCAGAGTCAGTAGGAGTTGGACACACAACTGCTTTTTGTACCTTGGAAAATCTCCCCCTTAATACACACAATTTTTGGGTGTGGGTGTCTCCCATGTATTCACATATACGATGGGGGTAGCAGCTTGCTAGTCTTCTACCCATTGTGGTGGCCAACTAAGGAGGAAGGGACAGGGTCTTGGGTTTCAAGGGTTTTGTCTAAATTAGGATTTAAAGGTGTTATTTAGAACATGTTAGCTAACACGATCCAACTGACATGTTTGAAAAAGTGAACATAGACAAGGCGGTGTAGATGTTCACACACGCTAAGCTGATCATGTTAACCATAGGCTGCCTCGAGGCTTTAACTTGACAGGTTTAGCTTGTGTGAAGACAGACTTTTCAAATGTTAGGTTTTCTCTTCACGTACAGTGCTACAGCGGTGCAGTTGTACCGGTGCAGCTGCACCTCTTGTCGCGCTTTCGTGAAGTCGCTGCTACCCTGACGGGAGCGCTTCTCCCATCTGCATGGCAGCTATGTCAGCTCGAGAAGCTCTCCTGTTGTTGTGCTGTCTGCACGGGGTTAGGTGGGTGTAACTGCATCACTCAGGGAGGTGGATTTTTCACATCCCTGGCTGTTGTAGTTATACCAATATAGGTCTGTAGTGTAGACCTGGCCTTAGTTAGAAAGTATTAGCTAACACCTTCTAACAACGCACTTTTTTATCCTAAAAAGAACAGGAGGACTTGTGGCACCTTAGAGACTAACCAGTTTATTTGAGCATAAGCTTTCGTGAGCTACAGCTCACTTCATCGGATGCATACTGTGGAAAGGACAGAAGATGTTTATATACATACAAACCATGAAAAAATGGATGTTTACCACTACAAAAGGTTTTCTCTCCCCCTACCCCACTCTCCTGTTGGTAATAACTTATCTAAAGTGATCACTCTCCTAACAATGTGTATGATAATCAAGGTGGGCCATTTCCAGCACAAATCCAGGGTTTAACAAGAAGGTCAGAGGAAGGGGGGGGGGGGGAGGAAAAAACAAGGGGAAATAGGTTACCTTGCATAATGACTTAGCCACTCCCAGCCTCTATTCAAGCCTAAGTTAATTGTATCCAATTTGCAAATGAATTCCAATTCAACAGTCTCTTGCTGGAGTCTGGTTTTGAAGTTTTTCTGTTGTAATATCGCAGCTTTCATGTCTGTAATCGTGTGACCAGAGAGATTGAAGTGTTCTCCGACTGGTTTATGAATGTTATAATTCTTGACATCTGATTTGTGTCCATTTATTCTTTTACGTAGAGACTGTCCAGTTTGACCAAAGTACATGGCAGAGGGGCATTGCTGGCACATGATGGAAATGGCCCACCTTGATTATCATACACATTGTAAGGAGAGTGATCACTTTAGATAAGCTATTACCAACAGGAGAGTGGGTTTGTGTGTGTGGGGAAAAAAAAAAAAGATGGGGGGGGGAGAAAACCTGGATTTCTGCTGGAAATGGCCCCCTTGTAAGGAGAGTGATCACTTTAGATAAGTTATTACCAGCAGGAGAGTGGGGTAGGGGGAGAGAAAACCTTTTGTAGTGGTAAACACCCATTTTTTCATGGTTTGTATGTATATAAACATCTTCTGTATTTTCCACAGTATGCATCCGATGAAGTGAGCTGTAGCTCACGAAAGCTTATGCTCAAATAAATTGGTTAGTCTCTAAGGTGCCAGAAGTACTCCTTTTCTTTTTGAGAATACAGACTAACATGGCTGTTACTCTGAAACATGTTTTTTATCCTAGTTTATGTGAAGCCAAGGAGGGCATTTGGCGTGTATGAGTGCGGTAATAGAGGAGAGAAGCAGGGAGTAGGGTCTCTGAGGACAAAGAAAGTTGGTACGAGGGAGCTGAGCCACTTTCATTCCTCACTACTGATTTATTTGCAGGCACAATTATTGTCATTTAGGTGCCTTGCCCTGACGAATCCGTGAGCTGCTACCCAACATATGGAGCTGGACATTAAATGGCATTAAAAGATTACAGACACAAAACAGATCCCACAGTTGCTAAAAGAGATGGTGTGGGTTTAAGGAGAGAATGAAAATCAGGCCCCCCTCACCTCCCACTTTCCTCTGAAGCCTGCACAAATCTTTTCATACTTTTTCCTTACAGAGAGAGGTTTTTAATGAACCAGTATGTATTGAGTTTAGAAAGCAGAGGAGTAGCTCCTATGGAAATTTGTGAATATTGCGTGTACTGAAGGCTTCTGTGTTCAAGTGTGGTAGCAGATTTCCTTAATTTCTGGGCAGTTGATGGACAGAATGGAATATTTATAATTGTACACAGCAGTTTCACTATACATTTTCTCTTCCCAACAAAACAATAATTTTAGCCAGTGAGATGACCTGTGCTGGGCTAGTGGCATGAAACACTCACCTAGCAATGTTTTCCAATGTATCCAGGGAATGGAAGAAATTCTGCGGTGCTTCATCAAGGAAGGAAACGCCGAGATGATCCGGCAAATTGAATTCATTATCAAGCAACTCAATTCAGGTCAGGGGAACAGATGCAGCTATTATCCAGGCTGTAAATCTTTCACGAAGCCCATAAAAAAGCTCATGTTTTTATATGGCACTGGGAACTTACAAAGAATGACAACGGGGTGATGGACTGGGAGAGCTCAAAGAGGGAACGTGAGGATTTCAGTGTCAAATGTGTTTTAAAATTTCCTTTGTGTTTCAAAAAGAAACATTTGGACCTAAATTCCAAAGCTTTCTGACCATGTGCAGCGTGACGTTGGATGGTTATGTTGGGGCATTATCCTCCCAGAAACAAAGGTACAATGCTTGAATAAGCTGGCGATTTTACTGGTAGCACAGTACAGTGGCACAGGGTTCAGTCTTGCTCTTCTCTTGCTTCATAGCTGGGTAAGGACAGGAAGTTCTTGGTGTCTGTGACCTCTCCTTATCCCAATCCAAACCTGAAGTGGAATTGACAAGTTATGTTCTGGCCTTTGTGGCTGGAGGGAAGTGGCTGGAGAGAGAAGAAATAAAGATAGCAAACAAGGGTGAATTCAGGAGGCATCCTCCTGCTAACTAAAAATAATTCTTGTTCAGTTGTCTTCTTGTACTTTGGAAAGGAGCAGAGGTGGCAATGAATCTTCCTGTCTTAGGCTATGTCTACACTAGCACTTTTGTTGGTATAACTTATGTTGCTCAGGGGTGTGAAAAAAACACCCCCCTGAACGACATAAGTTACACCGACAGAATGCCAGTGGGGACAGCGCTGCTCTTTGGGGGTGGTTTAATTATGTCGACGGGAGAGTTCTTTCCCGTCGACATAGAGAGGTGACACAGGTGATCTTACAGCAGCGTAGCTGGATGGCGACAGCGGTGCCGCTGTAAGCTTTCTAGTGTAGACATGGCCACAATGTGGAAAAGAACAAATTGAGTATCATGCAGTTAGTGTTTGACTAGGGCAGGGGTTCTCCAACTTCATTGCACCGCGTCCCCTGACCATGAAAATTACTACACGACCCCAGGATGGGGGACCGAAGTTTGAGACTGCCTGAGTCCTACCACCCTGGGTGGAGGGAGCAAAGCCAAAGCCCGAGCCTTACTGCCCTGGGCAGGGCTGGGGGGCCTGTTACCTGAGCACCACCACCTAGGGCTGAAGCCCTTGGGCTTCGGCTTTGGACCCTGGTGGTGGGGGTCGGCTTTCGCCCTAGGTAGAGAAACTCGGGCTTCATCCCCAGGCCTCCGCAAGTCTAACGCCAGCCTTGGTGACCCCATTAAAATGGGGTCATGACCCACTTTGAGGTCCCAACCCACAGTTTGAGAACTGCTGGGCTAAGGTGTTGTCGATATAGAAAAATATTTTGCTGCTCTGTTTGTGAAAATGGCATTCTGAAAGGGGATATGTGACTGTTGGGCAACATTTCTGAGTGTGAAGATCTGCAGGAAGAGCCTGAGAGTTTAGATTGTTTTCAATACCGTGGTGTAGGTTTGCTCTCGTGAAATATGCCTCTCCGATAATAACATTCATTTTGTAATTTACTTGTGGGGGCATCTTTAAATTATATTATTCAAAAACTATTTGTTTAATTCTTTGTGTGCCTGCTATCCCCTCATCATACTGTAAATATGAGGATTTAACTAGCTGGGTATAATCATGAGTAAGTAACTATTCCTAAGTATTTCTGCTTCTGCCTTCTTCGGGGAATCTAAGAGATGATTTTTGGTGATTCTAAAAATGTTGCTGTTCTCAGAATACTAGCACAAAGTCCAAGAGCTGCTGTAGAAAGAACTAGCATAATAAATATTGTCAAGCTAAATTTTTCAGGACGGAGGATAATAGCTAGAGTTTCTGATGGGATGGACACAGACTAATTCATCTTTGGTCACGTACGCTGGTATTTTTTCTTTTGTTTCTTTCTAGAAGAGCCATTGGATGATAGTGTTGAGTCTGATGATGAAGAGGAGGATGAAGATGATGAAGTAAGTATAAAGGCCTGCTGACATCTCCTGGGAAACTGATTAACATTCTATTCAGGAACAGTTGTGCTGATTGTGGGGGATTTTGTATGTCTGTTCTTCTGTGGGGTGTGTTTTAAATTTCATTACCAAGGATATTTGCATAAAAAGAGGACCTCTGCTCCTGCTGCTTATTCCTCATTTGAAGTCCTAATCCTTTTCTTATGGCATCATAATCATCACAACAATAAACTATGATGACATAACAAAGGATTACAATTTAAAGTAAGGAAAACAGAGGAGCTGTTATATCAGCAGAGATCCTGTTTTCATGCAGATGTCCTTATAATTAGAAACAAAGGAAGCAAATGACCAAAAACACCAGCAGAAGTGTGTAAACTGAATGTTTACCGGTTTATTCTTTGAGGCATCATCAGCTGTTTAAGGTGTGACTTCTTTTCTTACTTCGAAATTTTAAAATCTTTTTAATTAACTCTGTTAATGTAAAATTAGCAAACCAGTAAGTACAAATTTCAGAGTAACAGCCGTGTTAGTCTGTATTCGCAAAAAGAACAGGAGGACTTGTGGCACCTTAGAGACTAACCAATTTATTTGAGCATAAGCTTTTGTGAGCTACAGCTCACTTCATCGGATGTATTCAGAACAAATGTGGTTCTTGATTTGGAAAATCAGTCCCCTTAAAAAGTTGAATCAGAATAGTGGACAGAATGTGCAGGCAGCCTGCAATTTGGGCAGATAAGAACTAGTCAGGTGTGCATTGCAATCTCTGCTAATTTAAGCTTTTTCTATGCTAGTGTTTTTCAGGAAACCTCCTACACAGCAAAAGGGGGAGCCCTCATGTAGACAGCACATAGGCCTTTTAACCATTTTATTACCTAAACAAACCAGCAGAATAGAATGGTGTGGTGGTAAAAATGCCTTTGCTCTTAGCACTGCTGCCATTGCAACATCTGTGCAAGTGCAACAGTAGGAGATTTCCTGGAAAAATACTGTAGACAGCCAGAGGGGAGTTCCTCCATAGAGCACCCTTATTACATAAAAAGTGCTGCATGCATGAGCAATTTAAAGGGACAGCTAGAAGATATTTTATAGGCTTATACTATATAGTGCAATAGACAAGTGTGTGTGTGTATGTATATGTGTGTATATATATATATTTGTATGTATATATGTTTTTGTGTGTGTATGTGTGTGTATATATATATGTTCTAAAATGGCCCTTGGTATTGCTAGCTAGCAATCATGCTTAGTCTTTCTTTACAAATTCACTTTGTACTGTGAAAATTCCTGGAGAATAGCTATGGACAACACCTAAGTATATGACCCAAACCTGCAAAAAGTAGGAAATTCAAAGTTCAGCATGCCACTTAGTCCTGTATTCACCAGGTCCAGGGACAGATGTTTTGTTATCCCTCAAGTCATGCAGATACTGGGCTAACTTCAAGGCACTCCTTTTGTTCTCTACTACAGCAGTTGTGCTTAATTGTATCGCTATAGCACTTTAGCAGAGCTGTTCTTTTATTTTTAAATGAGAAAAAATTACCAACTTTTTTGCAAATTTTTTGTGTTAAGAAATGTAGAGTGCAATATAATTAAATCATATGGAATTTAAAGGAGAAAACAGACACCAATGAACAGGTGGGTATTCCTGCAGAGAACTTATTTGCTACAAACCAAACTCCCCTTTATAGTCTATTTACTACAGGGTAACAACAGCTGAATGTACATTTCAAAGTAATTTATTTTTAATAATAATAATGAATAATATTATTATTTATTTGTATTACCATATTGCCTATGAAACCTAGTCATTGACCTCACTGTGCTTGGCACTGTATAGAAACAGAACAAAAAGATGGTCCCTACCCCATATTTGATTCATTGTGAAGTTAGAAAAACATTGCAAAGGTCCCAAACTTGTGAGCTACTGGGCACCCTCAGAGCCCATTGACTTCAGCATCTCACAGCATCTGGCCTTTCGTAGCATTGTTTTCTGTGGTTGGGTAGTTCTGAAGCGATTGGGTTTCTGGTAGCCAATGTCCATACCATGGATTAATGAGATGGTGATGAACATATGTCCACTGGGAACTAGATTGAACCCAGCAAACTGATTCCACCTTTGACCTTCCCCATATTTGAATCTACATTTGCAAGAATGTTAATTCTCAGCTGTCTAGCCCCTAGGTGGTGCAAAGAACTGATTCATTATAGGATGAAGTTATTATAACTACTTAATTTCCAGTTATCTTTAAGTACATGAATGTCCAGTAATCTGCCCTCAAAGCAATGGATGTGGCACATTCAGGGTATTTCAGGATAGGGTGACCAGATGTCCTGATTTTATAGGGACAGTCCTGATATTTGGGGCTTTTTCTTATATAGGCACCTATTCCCCCTCCCCTTCCCCCCCCGTCTTGATTTTTCACACTTGCTATCTGGTCACCCTATTTCAGGAGCTCATCTTTATGACCTCTCACTGCTACCTACATCACTTGTTTATAAAACCCCTTATTAGGGGAGCAGCTATTGCTAGAGGTGAGGTTCTGTGACAGTGATTGCCTTGCGTCCGCTGTGACAGCACAAGATGGCGAAATCTTCCTTTGGTCTCTGGCATTTTTTGTTTCTGAGGGATACTTTGATATGGCTTTGATCTTTTGTGATGTATAGTGATGCAGAGACCACTTCAAGAACGGTGTGGCACGAAAGCTCATGCTCAAATAAATTGGTTAGTCTCTAAGGTGCCACAAGTACTCCTTTTCTTTTTTCATAAGTGTTGAGCACTCTGTTCTTCAGGGGCCGCTCTCAGGAGTAAAAGGGGAGTTAATTCTCCATGTCCTGTTCCATCTTTGAAACAAATAAAGATCTATATTTTTGTGTTACATAAGCCTTTCCTTTATATAAAAGAAAAAACTCCCAAGACCATTTTTTAAAAACTTGCTTCCAGGCAAGCCAACTTTCAAGTCAATCCTAATTGTTAAGGGTAAGTTATAAATCTTTATTTCCAGGGGCTTATTGACATACTGCCAGGCCCTTAGCTAGATCATTGCCACTGGATAACTGTAATTTTATTCTGTTATCAAATGGAGGCCTATTCCAGTCCCTTGATTACAAAATTGGTATCAAAGATATATGCCAAAATAAATGGCAATAAAATGATATGCTAACTTCATGCAGGTTATTGTTTCTGTAAATAACCAATGATTTGTTCACTCACTGCCTCACAGATATAGACCTTTGTATTTATGGAATGCAGAATGTAATTGTTCTCCATGGTGAGATGGAGTTCCATGATTATATCTGATTTTACAGAGCTGTCTGGCAAACCAACTTAAGGGAGAGTTTGGAAAAGTTTTATACACAGAAAGTCTATTAGTACACACTCAAATCAACAGTGCCAGTTGAAGTAACTTTACAAACTGTCACAAAATCGATGCATTTCAGGGTATATACATATTAGCTGTTTGTTAACACAGACTGCCTGTTTTATAATATGCTAGTGACCATCGTGCTGCAAATGTGTATAGCTTAGTGGCTATTTAAAAAAAACAAACACCAAAAAAAGCATTGTAGGGAAGTGGCTTTTTTGGCTCACCACCCATTTTCCTCAGCACATCCCTATCGCC
This sequence comes from Caretta caretta, assembly GCF_965140235.1. Lineage (NCBI taxonomy): Eukaryota > Metazoa > Chordata > Testudines > Cheloniidae > Caretta > Caretta caretta. Next base: position 6,375,262 of record NC_134214.1, read on the forward strand.
TTCCATTATAGCAATATGTTTATGCAAAGATTTCCCCCAATTACCATTAGCTTTCTATATTTTGCTATTTCTGTATTTAATTTTAAATTAATCTGATTTTTTGTTGGCTTTTAGCAGATCTCACGGTAGTGACCACTTAAGACTAAACTACTCCGCTAAGAGTTGGTAGATGCTACTGCGGTATGGAGGAATATCTGGGCTTTTCAGAAAAGCTGGAGCTGTGTGTCTGTTTCAAAGCCTTGTGTCTGATCATTTTTTTTTTAAAGTAGCTTTCCAGATATTGCATGCAGCTTTTCTGAAAGGCCTTTTATAACAGCCCATGTCTGAGAAGCTATAACAACAATAGGCTTTAGCCTCTTGTAGCATCTTAAACCCTGTCACGTGCTCATGTTTCTTTAAAATAAACAAACAGAACTCCAAGCTTTTAACCAAACTGCTGGGTTTTGTCCAGCTCTTAGGAATTACATTTCTTATAAAAAACAGATGGGTTTAAAAAAAATTATTTTTCACTGCAATAAAACCTGTTCTCATTACAGTAAATTGCACCATTATTTGTGTTCATAGGTGTGGATTCCATCACAGTCTTACACGTCATAAAATGATATAGACACTGTGAAATGTGGACATTTCAATGGTTGGAAAAGCTTCCAGTTGTGCAGGCCTCCAGTGTAATAAACTCGATTTTTCATTTGTCAGTACATCCTCCCTGAAATCATCTGCCTATTGAGAAAAGGAAACTTTAAAAAAAATTATAAATAAATAAAAATAGTAGGCAAAAGAGTCTAATTTGCATTTCCCCTCAAACTGTAAGTACAGCAGATGTTAGAGTCTTCTGGGCTTCTGAATTCTGTGGTCCCTGTTGGGAGAACAGAGCAGGGGCTTTGGCTGTCTCCAGCACCTTTCGTTAAGTGGGAGTCTTACTTGTGTGCTGGCCTACTTTTTACTTTTCTCGGTGGAAGTAGACAGCGGCTCACCAGATGCAAAGCAAGGGTGAAAAAAGGTACATGGTGGCTGATCTCAAAACGTTCAGACCTTTTTTTCAACAATTCCATCAGCCATTTCCCACAGAAACAGGAGCTGAAAGTCCGTCACCATCTGGGAGTTAGAACTATGACTTGCCAGACTCAATAGCTGGCTACCGGCTGAGAACAAAGAATATTGGCACGCTTTAGGAATCCAAAAGTCTGTAATTCTCCAAGAAAAAAATACGAAAAGTCTACACATCTTTAAAGTATCTTTACACAGAGCCTTTCTTGCAATACAATTATTTGGTTCATTTTATGTACATGTTTTGAAAGAACACTTACTGAAAACAGCAGCACTCTTTAATTAGTACAGATTTACCAGATAATCTAATAGGTGGTCTCACAACACACCCAAACTGTGAATTTACCTAGTTTAACTGCATACCATGTCATGTTACTTCCTATCTTATTCAGGCACAAATCATTATTTAAAAGTTTATGCCTTTAATATATCTTTAGTGCCTGCTCCTGCAGTGCACCCTCCCATCAGGACCCCCATTAAAGTCAATATGACTCCCCACAGAAATAAAGACTGCAGGATTTATTGCTTAAGAGACAGATTATATGCCCCTTATTATTTTAAGAACAGAGTAAATCACCTATTTCAGCAAAGCATACTCATGTCAGCACAAAAGTGTATTTGTTATGCCCTGTAGTAGCAGATATGATAAAGTATTTATTTTTAAATAATTAATCTTTAAATGTGGTTTTAATTGGGTTTGGACAGTCTTTAAAAGCAGTGTGTAAAAGTAAATACATGATATACTAGCTCTAATTCTAAATTAATTTGTAAATTTGAGATTTATTAGATAACTGGACAACAGACATTTATAGGATACCTTCTGATCCACCTGTCACTCGGCACCTGGCAATAAAATCAGTTCCCTTCAGTGTGAAAATACAGCTCAGCTAGAAGCAACATCAAAAGAAAAGAGCTTAATCTTCGGGATTGTGCTACAGTGGCACAGCTGATACATTTCAGTGTAGATGCTACCTATGTAGATGGGAGAGTTTACCTAGCACTGTCTACATGGGGACTTAGGAACGCTGCTCAAGGGTGTGGATTTTTCACATCCCTGACTCACATAGTTAAACCAACCTAAATTTCCAGTGTAGACCAAGCCTTAGGCTTCAAGCCATTAACACCTTCACTGCTGTGGTCTGCTGCAGCTGTTGTGTGGTGGTAGAACAGGGCATCATTGCGTTGTGGTTGTAGTGGAATGATGTTTGGGTAAGGGATGTACTCCGTACAAGGGACTAGAATGTGGATATGTTTGGATCCAGATACCTCGTACATTAAGCAATATTCAGGCAGTTGTGAGATTCTGAAGATTTAGAATGGAGACTAAAAGGGAGTATTTTTTCACACAACACACAGTCAACCTGTGGAACTCCTTGCCAGATGATGTTGTGAAGGTCAAGACTACAACAGGGTTCAAAAAAGATCTAGATAAGTTCATGGAGGATAGGTCCATCAATAGTTATTAGCCAGGGTGGACAGGGATGGTGTCCCTAACCTCTGTTCGCCCGAAGCTGGGAATGGGCGACAGGGAATGGATCACTTGATGATTACCTGTTCTGTTCATTCCCTCTGGGGCACCTGGCATTGGCCACTATTGGAAGGCAGGATACTAGGCTAGATGGACCTTTGATCTGATCCAGTATGGCCGTTCTTATGTTCTTATGCCCACTTTCCAACAGAGCCTAGAACTTTGTGTGCAGAATGAAATAGAAGCCTCAACTGGAGGACCTTAGATATCTAGTTAAGATAGATAACACGATGAAGAGAGCCAATCTGTGAAGAGCTTTAAAGCTTTTTAGAAGTGAAACTGTTGTCAGGCCAATGGAAAAAGTAAAAAAGGATGTTATGATCATCCAGTTTAACTCCTGGCATGTGTCTAGCTGTTACGTTGTAAGCATACTAAAGAAGATAAATAAGGTGAACTGTCAAGTTGGAGGGAGGTTACCAGTGGAGTTCCTCAAGGATCAGTTTTGGGACCAATCTTATTTAATCTTTTTATTACTGACCTGGGCACAAAAAGTGGGAGTGTGCTAATAAAGTTTGCAGATGATACAAAGCTGGGAGGTATTGCTAATTTAGAGAAGGACAGGGATACCCTACAGGAGGATCTGGATGACCTTGTAAACTGGAGTAATAGGAATAGGATGAAATTTAATAGTGAGAAGTGTAAGGTCATGCATTTAGGGATTAATAACAAGAATTTTAGTTATAAGCTAGGGACGCATCAACTAGAAGTAACGGAGGAGGAAAAGGACCTTGGAGTATTGGTTGATCATAGGATGACTATGAGCTGCCACTGTGATATAGCTGTGAAAAAAGCTAATGTCATCTTGGGATGCATCAGGAGAGGTATTTCCAGTAGGGATAAGGAGGTTTTAGTACCATTATATAAGGCACTGGTGAGACCTCACCTGGAATACTGTGTGCAGTTCTGGTCTCCCATGTTTAAGAAGGATGAATTCAAACTGGAACAGGTACAAAGAAGGGCTACTGGGATGATCCGAGGAATGGAAAACTTGTCTTATGAAAGGAGACTCAGGGAGCTTGGCTTGTTTAGCCTAACTAAAAGAAGGTTGAGGGGAGATATGATTGCTCTCTATAAATATATCAGAGGGATAAATACCAGAGAGGGAGAGGAATTATTTAAACTCAGTACCAATGTGGACACAAGAACAAATGGATATAAACTGGCCACTAGGAAATTTAGATTAGAAATTAGACGAAGGTTTCTAACCATCAGAGGAGTGAAGTTTTGGAATAGCCTTCCGAGGGAAGTAGTGGGGGCAAAAGATCTATCTTGCTTTAAGATTAAACTCGATAAGTTTATGGAGGAGATGGTATGATGGGATAACATGGTTTTGGTAATTAAATATTCATGGTAAATAGGCCCAATGGCCTGTGATGGGTTTTTAGATGGGGTAAGATCCAAGTTACCCGGGAAAGAATTTTCTGTAGTATCTGGCTGATGAATCTTGCCCATATGCTCAGGGTTTAGCTGATCGCCATATTTGGGGTCGGGAAGGAATTTTCCTCCAGGGCAGATTGGAAGGCCCTGGAGGTTTTTCGCCTTCCTCTGTAGCATGGGGCACGGGTCACTTGCTGGAGGATTCTCTGCTCCTTGAGGTCTTCAAACTACAATTTGAGGACTTCAATAGCACAGATATAGGTGTGAGGTCTTTTTTAGGAGTGGTGGGTGAAATTCTGTGGCCTGCATTGTGCAGGAGGTCAGACTAGATGATCATAATGGTCCCTTCTGGCCTAAATATCTATGAATCTATGAATCTATGAATCTATAAGATAAATAACAGGAAAGCCACTGATGGTACATTTTTCTTGCTGCTTTCATCCAGAATAATTGCAAAATTGCTTTATAGACTATGGTTGATATTTTCAATGCAGTTTAGGGGTTTTAGACATGTACTGTATCTTTCATTAAAATTAATATATGCAGTGTTGTTGTAACCTTGTTGGTCCCAGGGTATTACAGAGACAGGGTGGGTGAGGTACTGTCTTTTATTTTACCAATTTCTGTTGGTGAGAGAGGTAAGCCTTTTGAGCTTTTCACGCCTACCACTGATATGTAGTTCTTATAATACAGCAGCCATTCTATACTAGAAGTGCCATGCAACCATTTTAGAAAGGGGTAGGAAGAATGATGTCTCCAATTTGTTGAGAAAAATGACTGTGTTGGTCTTTTTTGGAATTATTTTGGGGAAATATAATTAAGAAAGTAAAATGAGTAAAGACTAAACCCACTTCCTTTTTAGTGATTGCAAACTGGAATTCATCCCAGATGATTAAGTTAACAGGTGCTTTCTTAATTCCCTGCATGAAACAATAATTCATTCCAAGGCTTTTCCTTTAAACCATAGAATATTTTTGTGGCATATAAGCAATATGTCTATAACCTAACGCCTGTAACATAAGTATGTTCACATGCTCCTGATGCCCATGGTAGCAGGGCTAGTAAGAAACAAAATAGCCATATCAGAGCAAAGATTATGGTTTTGTTTAAAATATTAAATAAGTGCTAAATAGATAAAGGTGCAAGCAGAAAAATATAGGGTCAGATCCTTAGCTGTTGTGAATCCGCGAAGCTCCATTAAGTCAAGGCCTACTGAGGGTGGTGGTGGTATCTGTAGCCAACATGTGCCACATGAAATCTCTCCCATACGCACACTTATAAAGCATATTCTTTCTAAACCTGTTTTGAGATTGCATAAGCATCTGACATTTGGATGATTTTTGTCGCCAAGTGTCATAAGGTGGCTGACCCATTAAATGAAGTAGGTCCAGCTCCCCTGTGCCAGAGCAGTTGTTCCCATTTGGCCTTTTAAGGGGGATGGTAGTATCTGTTGGAGGCTATAAAGGACCAGGGAGAATCGGAGAGGAGAGAGACCCAGTGAGAGAACAACCTGGTGAGTTAAGTCTGCAGGCCTTCCCTGGAAAGAGGGAGGAATTACCAGGTAGTCAGTGGAGAGGCTAGCCTGCTGACTTTCAAGAGTCAAAGCTGATGCTGGGAGGCTGAAAAGAACTGAGGGCTAGGAAGTCAGGGGAGGGGGGTAGCCAGCTGTCCTTCCTGAGGCAGAGGAAAAGAAGGCTGGAGAGGGCTGAAGGCTGACAGCAGCAGCGGGAGGTGCCTCCTGGCTCTTGGAGCTGGAGAGCTGAAGCCAGAGGGCCAGAGAAGGAAGAAGGCTGGAGAGCTGGGGTGTGATGAGGGACGCCGGGGTTCTGCTTGATGTACTGTCTGGACTATGATTGCGGGGCTTGGTATTGGGACTTATTTTGTTATGGCTTATGTGCATTGGACTTCTAAAATAAATTCCCCAAGGGTTATATTTTATACTCAGGAAGACCATTCGGACTATTTCTGGGGCCCCTGAAAGGGAAAACTGAGGCAGACATGTCTGCTGCGCCACAGCCTACCCAGGAGGGTGCTCTTGTTGGGGCCATCCCATGACAGTTATTTCCCAGCTTGACTGAAGCCTACTCCCTCACTTTATGTCATGCTCATGTAAAGGTGCTTGTCCTGTCCTTTTTCTCCTTTTATGCTCTTTGGGAATGATCCAAAGCCCACTGTAGTCAATAGATAGTCACCATTGACTTTAATGGGTTTTGGATCAGGCTTTTTATGTTTCATAACAGTAGCTAGTTCTTCTTCAAGTAGTGTCCCTGTGGGCACTCCACTTCAGAAGCACATGTACCTCTGATTGTAGGTTTTTGGTAGCAGGGTCTGTTTGTTCCACACATGTGCTCCAGACCTTCTTGTGCTCTGTACTGAGGAGATATGGATCTGTACAGGTGAACTGCCCTCAGTTCCTTCTCAACTGCCCTGTGGCCTGAGATGGAGTTTATAGGTTCCCGCTTCAAGCTTAACCTTTAGCTTTTAGCTCATTTGGGTTCTAAGTCTACTTCAGTTTGCTCCTTTTGGGTGTATAGTTTTGTAGTTCTTCTAGTTAACTAAGAGTTTGTTTCCGTTAGACATCCCTTCCTCTCCCACCCCCATCCCAGGGGTTCTCCCTCCGGGATTGTCGTCTGCATGGTGTTCTGGGATCCCTGGAATTCAAGCACTGCTTCACCTGCCGTTAATCTATGCCAGTCAGCAATGTCCATTGCCAGCGTGTCTTGGAGACACGCACATACTGTGTAAGTGCAAGATCTGCTTGGCCTTCAGGAGTAGATCTAGGAAAAATAGGGAGGTTAAACTTAGGCTTCTCATGATGGAGCCCTCCTTGTGACCAGCCTTGGATTCAGGCCCAGATGCCTGCCTTGTACATCAGCTGCTGAGTGACCACGGTACCCCATCGACCTCAGTCACTGTAGAAATAGACTGTTTCAGAGACCCCGTGTTCCAGAAAGGGTACTGCTGAGGCTCCAGGCTTCTCCAATACCTGGAGTCTTAGTCAAAGACTTCGGGCTCTTTCAAGAATCACAGTACCAAGCATGCCTTGGTACCAAACCCATCTCCAGTACAGTCTAAGCAGATTGCACCACAGAGAGTAAGTAAACACTTTGCGTCAAGGAAGCTGGTACTGTTTACAGAGCTCTCTGTGCTATGGCTAGTACATAAGCAGGTGTCTCAGATTATTAATTGGTTCCTCCAAAGCTAGCACCATCCTCTGTATCATCTCTGTCTGCTAGACAAATATCGGTGAAGCAAACAGTATCCTTGGTACCGCTGCTGACTGTTGCAGAACCTCATTCAGTTTCAGCACACAATCACCTGGTATGGCAGGAATTTAGATTCTCTACAGATTTGTCTGTCTCAGATAAGCCACAGTCTCCTTTCTTAATGGATACCAAAGGACTGTCAATACTGCGATCTTCTAGGTCACGGAGACCTTCCCCTTCCTCAGTATCCCCTAGTCTTCCGGTACCTTCAGGATGAGGCAGATAAACATTGTTTCCGCCTTCAGTCTGCTCCTCCCTTGGACTATGCTGAAGACATCTCCTCAGATTCCCAGATTTCTGGGCAGGGATATCTGTTGTATTAATTTAGATGGCAGATATGGACCCAAAACCTCAAAGGTATTAACATGACCCTGTCATTGCCCAACATTAAAAATACTAAACAAGGTTTGGGGTTTGGTATACAGAGACCTCGGCCTGCTTTCAAGGAGCAAGAGGCAAGGAAGTGACACCACAAACCAGTATCTCCTCATCTTTACCAGATGAGGCTGTAATGCCTTCCCCACCTTCTTATGCTGATGATTTTAAACAGTTTCAAGAACTTATGAAACAGATTGCTAACACTCTCCAGATCCCCTTGGAGGCGGTTCAAGAGTTGCAGCATAAGCTTTTAGACATTCTGCACGTGACAACTTCTGGTCAAGTGCTCTTGCCGGTGAATAAGGCTCTAATTGAACCTGCCAAGATCATCTGGCAGACTCCAGCTACTGTACTGCCTACAGACAAACAAGTATTCTTTCTTGTTATGAGGTTGCTAATGATCAGCCTCTTTCTAGAATAATAACCCATTTTACAAGATCCCAATGTACATCCATGGCACTGCAGAAAACTGCAGAAATTTGCAAATCCTCAACTTGGGCATCAGTTCATATGTTTTCCAAACACTGTGCCCTGATGCACACTTCCAAGTCAGATGCTGCTGTTGGCATGGCAGTCCTATCTTCAGTCTTAGATACAACTCTGAAGCTCTGTTCTCCTTCCAGGAGTACTGCTCAGGAGTCACCTGAAGTGGAGCACCCATAGAGACACTACTCAAAGAAGAAGGAGAGGTTACCTACCTTGTACAGTAACTGTAGTTCTTTGAGATGTGTTCCCCTATGGGTGTTCCACTAGATGCCCTCCTTCCTTTCTGTTTCTGAGTCTCGTCTCACGGCTCTTAGCAATGGAGAAGGAACCGAGGGTGTTTTGCCTGTACAGCTCTATATATCCTCAGTACGGGACAGAAGGAGGTCTGGTGTGTGCGTGCAGGCTGAATAGGCACTGCTACCAAAAATATTTGATCAAAGACACATGGGGCACATGCACATCTAATGTGGAGCACCAATAGGGGGACACATCCTTGAAGAACTGCAGTTAGGATAGAAAGTAAGTAACCTCTCCTAGAATGATTAATTTACTTTTCCGTACAATGTTTTATTGTTGCAACCTTTTTAAAAAACAAAACTGCCTTTCCTTTAGTTCTAGTGTGGTGCTCATCTGTCATGTTCTTTGGAGGATGGAGTAGAACTATTCTCGTTAGAAAGTAATGAATATTAACACCATGTTCTTTATTATTGAGCCTGCATAGAATACTTGGGGATTTGAGATTTCAAGGCAACCAGCCCGTCAGGGCTATAATTTTTTTCCTTCAGCCTTGCTAAGGTTATGCAGCTACTGGGAGGAATTATTTGTATTTATTTCTGATTGAATCAAATGCTTGGACAAGGGTGTATGTACACGCATGTGCACACACACACATAAAAATTCACACAAACATTAGTTCACATGTGCAGCCCTAGTAGCAAGAGTCATTTATGTTTTAAATGCGTATTGCACAAGTGACTGCCGGAATGAAAATTAAATGCTTAGACTGGAACTGAAAGCTGCCCAAGGGTCTGTGTTCAAATAATCGAGGTATATTATTGTAACAGGAGGACCGTCATACAATGGAGGCTGATCTGGACAAAGATGAGGTGTTACAACCTCAGCTGGGAGAGCTATCAGGAGAGAAGCTGCTGACAACAGAGTATTTGGGAGTAAGTACCACTCGTTGGGATTCTAAAATACTGAATTTGTTTGGCTAGGTATTTAATTTCAACATTTCAATCGACATATAACACCCAGAGGTTTAATTATAACAGCTGTCTTTTTCTGTGTGCTACATATAAGGCTGGCTGAGACTCAACTCTTTACCTACCTACTCAGCCCCAATCCCTTACTATCTGTTGAGGAACTTCTATCCAGCAGAAATAAGATGGGCTTGGGAAAGGCAAACTGGCATCCTTACTGAGCCGGCTCGGAACAGAAAGAGCTGTAGTGTAGACATGCGGTAAAGCATGGCAAATCCTGTTCAGTAACATTAGGATACAAATCTAGGTTGATGCTCAGATAGTCTTCATATCTCTGTTCCAATGACTTCAGTTTCCCCTCTCTTTCCTCCTCTTTCTCCTTCTGTGTATTAGATAATGACCCATACACCAAAAGTGAAGAAGAAGCTGTTTCCTGGTGTCCATCAGAGCATAGATGAGCCTCTCCAGAGACCAGTCACCCCAAGCTATCACAGAGCTGCATACCCAACGTAAGTCTGGGCAAATGAGGCAAAAAGTTGGATTTTTTGTTCTTAACTTTGAATTTTACTCCAAAATAATGTAACTTGAATATACAAAAAATAAAACCTCCATATTGGAAAGTACATTGCCATTGTCATTCTTTACAGGTTTTTTACCTAAAATAATGGATGTTTGAAAAAGAAAGGGAAGGAAAACTGCAGTCAAAGACGGGTCCATTGACCAAAGTCATGTACTTGGGATAATGGAATGAAAGTTTACAGAGTCATTTGGCTTAAGCTTGCAGTAAATCCTGTGTGTCCATATTCTCCACCCCAAATATTCAGATTCTAATATCTAAACTGTGTTGTTAAATCTATTCACCTAAATATGGGTTATTGCTAATTATCTACTCTATGTATCGTATGACGTTAAAAACAAACTTTGTATCTGTGAATAATCTAAGCACTATACGCAGATGTACAGACACTCTTTTCTCAATCTATGTATTATATAATTTTTTTAACATTAGCTTTAATAAAAATTTTATTTCTGTGGGTGAGGTCCCTGCAGCAGTTGACATACCAGTGGATCTTCCACTTCATAAACCAGAAAATGTAATCTCCTCTAGGGACAGTTGCTACCCTCACGTGAAAGCAGAAATTGAGACAGACAAAGATTACAAATGTGATAAATGCGCTAGTTACTTAAAATGATAACTAAAAGGGATCTTGTGAAAGGGAGATCTATGACTTCTGGTTGCAGCTCTACGTGTAGCTGAAGTCAGTGGTAGGATATTGTTTTGCAATTGGAAATAAGAGACTTCCAGAACCCTAAAGACATGGTATTTATCAAGCTTTCTGTTCTTAAACAAAATAAGTCTTACCTAGTTCATTCTTGAGATGGGATTTCTCCTCTTCATCTCCATTATGGGGGAGGTAGAGTATTTGACACTGTCCTATCATACAACAAAGAACCAGTTTAACCAATTTTTCTTCTTTCAGGTGCATGCAGTCTTGGATTGTACCAAATCCAAGTAGCCATGGTGCAGGGTTGAGGAGTAGTCTGTCTTGAGGATTTCTCGTATCCATTTCTGTGTGCACTTTTCAAACTGAGAGACTACCAACCATTCCTATTAGGATGGAATATGGTACCTCAAAAGCCACTAGATCAACAACATAGTTAAATATCTTTTTACTTACTTTATTTTATTCAAAAATTAAAAAGAAAAAATGTCAGGTTGAAATCTGGGCATTCTTAAAAAATGACTTACCTTCAGTTTCAGGTTCTATATCTGCCTTTAAGTTCTCCAGTCCTTTTTTTTGGTTTTACTTGCGCATCTTTCTTAAAATGCTTTTCTTTCCCATTACATGTGGAAGACCCACACAAATAGGGAAACTGACTCTGAATTGGCAAACAGTGGAACTGATTAAACACAAAGAGCTGCCAAATGTACAAAGTAAACAAACAGAGAAATTACAGAGAAAATATTTCATTTACAGTGAACTTAGGTGTTACTTGTAAAAATAGGTAGCATTTTCAGACAAGGTGTGACCACTTCTTTTAAAGCTGCCTTTACACTCACAAAGTTTGGGGAGTAATATCCGTAGATTGACAAGTTTACACTGAGTTTCTGTATACAGAGAATGGTTTACTGCATAGAATCCAGTGAGAAAATTGCCTTTTCAATAAGCAACAAGACTATTTGCAATATCTGTACTGCACCAAGCCCAAAAGTCAAAATCACTTTGGTATGAGCTAAAGCCTCATTTAATACAAATTATTTTTGTAGGTTCCATGTGATACTTGACTATAATATGACTTTTGTATAGTTTCTTTTATACAAACTGTCACAAAATGCAGTTACAAAGGTAAAATATGAAAGCAGAAAGTAGGGGAAAATGGTAGAGGACAACATTTATTGTACATGTATTGTATATCTACAAAGACACTAACAAGAGCCTTGACAAAATCAGTTTCTAGTTGAGTGCATAACACTTTCCCCATTTCAGGATGTAAAAATTGAGCATGGTATATAAAGCAAGCAGACCCCAGTTCTGACATGGGAAATGTATGTGGTGTCCCAGGGAAGAATTTGGCCTACAAGGTCCTATTTTTGCCTATATACTATTATTGGTAAATTTATGAAGAAAATGGCTGAGGTGTTATTATAGAATCTAGTTCCTCTTCACAGCATAAGTGGGGTACAGATTTTAAAGCATATGGTAAAAGAACCTTTCTTCAGCATGGTCCATTTTTCCATATCCATAAAATCCCAAATCTTAGCAAACCATCTACATATGGCTGGAGAGGAGTGACCAAGTAATAATGTGGGGCTGCTATCAGTAACGCACAGATCTTTTTATTCTTGGTTTCCTTGCACTTCCCCAAAAGAGCTACAGACCCAAATGATGGAATCTATCGAACATGTTGCTGAACATCAGACCAAAGCCACTTTGCTACTGGCCAACACCATCAAATGCCTTCAAGGTTTCCCCTTCCCCTGTAATTTCTGCTACCTGCAGGAAGCTAGAAAACCTGGATTCATTCTGTGGAGTCTACAGTCATTGTAATGTAATGCTTATTTAGTGCTTTTCAACTGTAGCTCTCAAATGCCACAAAGGTGGCTGACCCTCACTATCCCATTTTATAGATGGGAAAGATGAAACATGTAAAAGTGAAATGACTTGCCCCAAGGCCATGCAACAAATCAGTGGCAGAGCTGGGAATAGACCTGAGGTCTCCTGACTCCATTCCACTGCACTCCTCTCGAGGCCACAGCTGTTCCCTAGATGAGGTTAAATAACTCATGTCCGTTACAAAAGTAATACCCCAGAACTGATTCCTTTCTAAAGATTTCATCAAGGCTTCCCAGGCTTCTCTACCTGATATTGATTCCACGCCATGGGCTGACTGTGACACAGTGTGAATTGTGCCTTGCAGCCTGCTCCTGTCTCACAATGTAACTAAATGACTGATTGCTCAGAAACCCACTGAGTACAGGCAGCTACGATAGTTGAGGGACCTATTCCTGCACTGGAATAATGAGGATGCAAAGCAGCCTCTGCAGATTGTTTCTTTGCCCCATGTTGCAAAACTGCAAATAATTTCTGTAGGTTTTTGCTGGTTTAAAAACTGTGAACTTTAAATTTCACTATTTTAGTCAGATGGTAAAACCAGTGTGAACACTATTAAGCGCCAACCAAGTTAAATAGGAAAGCAGGCGTTAATAGCATGCATGAGAGGTTTGCATTTGACAGTGAAACCCTCTATAGCTAACTTCCCTGTGCAAGAAAACAACTAGAGTAGAAAGACAATAACCAGAAAAGTGGATTTACAGAAGAAAAGGGCAAGATCTAATGGAGTTTATACCCAGCTAGCTTATTTTAGCAAATGAAATTGATTACTAGTGGATAAGAACTAATAGGATGCCCTTCAGTTATATTGCTTTGCTCACAGATCACATCCTAGCAGTCCAGACATGAAGAGAAAGGCTTGAGCTATATTTATTTGATTATAAATCACTTAAGTAAACTAGTGACTGCATTGTATCAAACTGCTGTGGAATATGACAAGTTTTACCCCTTGATGCTTTTCTACATGGGAAAACTCAGGACAATTAATTAAAATTAACTAAAAGTATAAATTTAAAGTGGATTAAATGGCATTAAAATTGGACACTCTTATTCAGAATTAGTGTGGCCTTCATTCAGTTTACAGCTTGGCTGGGAGCGGGGGGCACTCAGGAAAATTACCTCCAATTAACTAAAGGTGTGAATTAAAAGTGGATTAGTTAAACTGCATTGAACGCTTATATGGACCCTCCCATTCAGAATTAAAGTGGCCTTTGGAAGTGAATTAAACTAAACCAAATTAAGACCACTTTAATTCTGAAAGAGAATGTACTTATAGGGACTTAATACAGTTTAACCAATCGTCCTTAATTTTAAGTGTTTAGTTAATTTGGATTAATTTTCCTGATTGTCCCCACGTAGGCAAGCCCTCAGTCTACACTGTAAGGGGATGCTCTAGCCAGGAAATACTGGAGAGCTCTTTTTAAAGACCTCCTACTTTATGAGATCACTCAGGAGGGACAAACTGTTTAATATTCCTCTGTCTGTTCCCTTAGAAACTGATTTAGTGGTCTAATTATTAACCACCTCCTTGGAAAGGCCCTTTTCTAACTAGATGTTTCTTAGCCTGATCTTGCCATGAATATTCAACGAAACTCTCAGCTCAGGGTAACTTTCCTCCCAGCCCCCTGCTTTGTCCACGTAAGACACCCTCACTGCTTCCTCTCACCCCATCTGAATTACCAAGCAATCTTATCCTCTCTTCTCTCTTTCAGCAAGTCTTGCCTCCTGACAACCAGCCCTATCCAAGAAGTTAAGAGAACTAGTTCTACAGCTGTTAAGTTAAAATACTGTGTTTTGTTTTGATCTTGCATCATGTGGAACCCCCATAATATTCAGAAACAAATTTTACGCTCCTGAAAAAGCTTAATGTGGGGAACCTGGTAGAGTTGTACAGTCAAAATGCTACTAAGTTGTGCCCCTGGCACTAGCTTGCAACATAAAATACACTTTTCTGTTTCTTCTGTACCTTTCCAGGAAATTATATGGTAATTCTCATGCAGCTTTTTTAGGCTGTAAGTATTTATCACCCTGCATTCTCATTTCTCCTCCAGGCCAGAAAATGATGCCATTTCTTCACATGGCAGGGATGGCAAATTCCAGTCTATGCAGAACTGTCGTCCTCCCACTCGGAGCGGTAGCAGGTCCAGCACTTCTGACTTTTACATTTCCTCTGCATGTAAGGATATTCTGAGAATGCTGCTGTTAATTGTTCCTTAACTGGGTCGGGCATTTGGAGAAGGGGATGCCTTGTGGTTGGGCTGTGGAGTTCTAAAATATGGTCTGCCGCTGACTTATTCTTTGGTATGCGGGAGCAGACTACAAGCCCCTAGCATTCAGTGCTCCATCTTGATCCAAGCGGAGCTGCAACCCAAAGAGATGGGGCCCAAAAACGCAGTATGCATTGTGGCATCTTGAGCTGGATAAAGCTGTGCTCTACAGACTACAGGTCCCAGAAAGCCATGCTCCATCTTGAATCAAATGGAACTGCCATCCACAGAGTCTACAGTTTCCAGCAGGCAATTATTATTGTCCTCAAATAAGCTCTTTGCTTGGGCCTAAATGAATTGTTGCTGGGATCTGTCGTCTCCTCTCTAATGGAAGGCAGCTGCAGTCACCTTCACAGCTACTCTGAAATGATAAAATGTGGTTGAGGATGGGAACCCATTAAGTTTATAGCTGCAGAGTGGGAGGGACATAAACAGGATAGTAAAATAGTTTGGAAGGGCAGAGGGCAGCATATCCCCCTCATCTCCTCCCTTGTGGGTACACCTGTATGTCTGTTCCATATTATTTAAATTATCTGTGGCCCTTAGGTCCCTAGCAAGTTGCCAGAGCCGCCCTCAGCTGGGCAGCATTTCAAGGGCCCTGGTGTAGAGAACAACAGCATGGAAGGCACTACTAGAGATTCTTTCCTTGCAACTTGAATGGAAGCTAGCACAAACTCATCCGGGCCTGCCTTTGAGAAGGGGAAGGGCACGCAGCTTACTGACCAAGGTAGTGGGGTACCAGCCTATTTGCAGGGGTAAATTCAAGAGTGTAAATTAAGGATTAACAGCAAAATGTGCTGGGATCTCAGTTAAAGTGTCTTGCAGCTGGCAGTGCAGAATTATTTAGGAAGTCAAAGACTAAGATGTCTTTGCTTCGCTAAAAAAATATGCTTTGAATCAGTAAAGAAATGGCATATTTTTTTAAATTTCCAAAAGGAAATGAAAGGGATTTTGAGAAGAGTAACCTAGGTTTCACAGACAAGAATCTGCTTGCATAATGTGTGGAGCTGATATAATAGGCTTAACCCAAGGCAAGGGGTACAATAGGAGCAGATGAAGTTCCAGCTCAAGGCAAGCATTTGATCACTCCGTATATTCTGCCATAATAAGAGGCAGGGTCTTCAAGCCTCAGATTTCACAATAGCACATAGGAACAGAACAAAAACATTCTGAAGAGATCAGCTGGCCAGAAACAGTGGCTCAGAACATCAGACGTTATAAGCTAATAGGAAACCTGCTGACTCTGCAGTTTTCCTATATTGAGGAAAAACCAATCTTTTAAATATTCAAACTTCGTAAAGGAGATTAAGCAAATCAGACATCGAAAGTGCTGCTGTTTTCTGATTTTAAATGTCTGGTAGGATGAAACCCTCTGTTGGATACAGTTTCTGAGAAATAATCCATCTATTTCTAAGGGACAGTTCAGTCCGAAGGAGCCCAGAGCGTCTTATAAACTGTGTGTTTAGATATTATCTCACCCCTGAAATGCAGCCACCTCTGGCGTGGAAATGCAGCAGCCATTCCTTGCCAGTGATGCTATACAGCAGTTTAACAGGGACATGGTAAACAACAGGAAATTTAGGGAAGAGCAGAATGTAAATGCTATTGTTTTAATTTGATAAGGATAATGGAATTAATGCCCCTACCCTTGGAAAAAGTGCTGTTAACGCTTTAATCATCACAGATAAGTATCGCCTCGGTACTGTGTCTCATCTAAGCCAAAATCTACGAGTAGGTTCTATCCAGATTGTGTATGTGACTGTATTTAATATAGGGCTTATCAAGAGGACTACATGAGATGCAGCATCTCTTTTTGTAGGAGGGGAGGTCACTAAATGGGAACGTGTTACACATATATCTATGCACATATATTATAAGTATAATATACTTTTGCGGGCAAAGTAATTCCTTTTTGTGTAGCCAAGACATGGTTCTTTTTAATAGTCATGCAACTAGTCCAATATTGTTGTGATAAGGGTTGCCAGTGGTTTGCCTGAGGTGTCAGATCTTGCAAAATAAATGATTGCTCATCCATTTCTCCCCTGATCTTTGGGATTCAGAATGTAGAATAATCACATGAAACAACAACCTACAAATCTTAGTGTACAAAACACTTCTGTCCCTTCCCCTGTAACACTTTTCCATGTGTGTGTGATAAAAATTGTGCTCCCTCTAGAAGCTTTGTTGTCACCCAATAATATTGTTCTGCAGTAGGGCATTTAGTTAGTTAAGTTTTGCCCTTGGTGTACTGGAAACCTAATCATGTTAGTTTTGGTCATTTTCCAGCTTCATTTTGAACAGCCCAGAGTTGGGGGTGTCATTGGGTTTGATGCAATGGAGTTCTAAAATGATCAGGGATTGACCAGGAGTGAAGGGCTGGGTGAGACAAAAGCTTCAGATGAATAGTTGGATCAATGTAATCCAGCTTCTCAAATCAGAGTCACAAGGAAGTGCCTGCCCTTGCCCCAACAAACCTTTGACCACTTTCTTAACCTAAAGCAGCCTCTCATGCTCTTCCATACCTGGACCTTCACCCACCTGGGAATCCCACTCCTATCTAATTAGGATCTAGTTCGGACCACCACCCTTCCATTTAGCAATATGGTAAGGACAAGGTGGCCAGGACCCTCTGACACCTGTTTGCAACCTTCAAGCGAAGACCCTGTGATCTCTCCAGGTCTGATCATTGCACTTCTTTCACAGAACATGAGACAGTAATAGAAAGCTCTTTCCAGCTGGTCTGGTGCTTGTCTGAAAGTGTCCCAGTCTGTGTCCGTGTTTCAGCACATGAGAGTAGTCCACTTTTATGAGAGCACCAAATGGAAATGCTTCAGGGGCATGTTTTTTAAGTGAGGGAACTTAGCCACCAGTGTCTGCTCACTCCAGTTGGATTCGCGTGTCTTAGTCCCCGGTGCCCCTTTCAGAAAGCAGACTTATCCTTTCATGCACAAGTCTGATTTATACATTCTACACTAGTGCTAGGCAGCGGGTGGGCAATCTGATCTCATGAGCAAATGTCATAACATGATACTGACAGTGGGGTCTTTGAGTGGCTGCTCCTTGTCACCAGTGACTTCCCATTGGCCTGGTTCATAATATGTGAGGGGGACTCAAACAGACTAACAGCGTTTACTTGTAATTTGTAAAGTGACATCTCTGCCTTGAAACGTTACCTCTTTTCAAACAGCAATTGAAACAGACTCATCCCAGGTGTTCTCAGTGGGTCTCAGAACGGATCAACACGTCTCAGAAGTTACTGAAGTCCTGTGTGCCCGATCCACTGATTTTGTCCAGGACAAAATTAATGGGCAATCAGACAGGTATGATTTTTAAAGTGCTGAATATCAGGAAACGGGGAAGTAGTCCAGGTGGTTACCAGCTAATTCCATACTACTGTGAAGCCAATTGATGTATGATGTAGTGTGGTGTGACATAGCTGTGATGATGCTTGCCAAACAAAATACTCTTAGCTCTGCCAGTGGCAGCTATTCAATTTTTAAAAATCTGGGCCAGAACAGAAGAAATCTAAAGCAAACAGATTTCATTAGTGAACATCATACATAAGCCTCAAGACTGTCAGCTGCAAAAAAAAATCCTGATCGCTTCCTTAGATGACTTACTGTGCAGAAAAAAAACATTTATTACATAGATCAGGAGCCAGAGCCATTGGGAGCATGACAGGGATCAAGTCCTTGAGTTATCCATGGAGAACTTCTGTGGCAAAATCTGTAGGGCATGAATTGGGCTCCTCAGCCACTTAAAAACGCACCAATGAACCCCCTTGGCAGACACCATCCTCGCATTGAGGGATAGCCAAAGACAGCAGCAGGACAAGTTCTTCCATCGGTGTGCTCCATCCCTAACCCGAAGGGATCACTACTGCTTGGCCTCCCCACAAGGGTTTGTCATGGAACTGCAATTGTGATGCTGTTTTGTTGGTTGAGGATCCTTGTCTACTAGGAACTGGACCCCGAGACCCACTCTCTTTTTTCAGATTCCCTCAAATAACCATTGGGTGGCAACAACTTTTGCTGATGTCTGACTTGGGGCGGATTTGAAGCAGTGACTCAGAAACAAAAGAGACTATGGAGTGGATGAGGATAGGTTTCAGAGTAGCAGCAGTGTTAGTCTGTATCCGCAAAAAGAAAAGGAGGACTTGTGGCACTTTAGAGACTAACAAATTTATTTGAGCATAAGCTTTTGTGAGCTACAGATCACTTCATCGGATGCATGCAGTGGAAAATACAGTGGGGAGATTTTATATACACAGAGAACATGAAACAATGGGTGTTACGATACACGCTGTAATGAGAGTGGTAAGGTGAGCTATTATCAGCAGGAGAGGAAATAAAACAAAAACAAAAACAAACCCTTTTGTAGTGATGATCAAGGTGGGCCATTTCCAGCAGTTGACAAGAATGTGTGAGGAATGGTGGGGGAGGGGGTGCGGAAATAAACATGGGGAAATAGTTTTATTTTGTGTAATGACACATCCACTCCCAGTCTTTATTCAAGCCTAATTTAATGGGGCCGGGTGTGGATGTGTTGGGGAGAAGATATACCAAGCCTATCGGGACCCAACTTTCAGAGGTTCTGATGACCTTCAGGTCCCGTGGACCTCAGTTGAAGCTGCAGGTATTCACCCTTCTGGGAATTGGGCTCCATGGCTAGAGATTTCTGTTTCTCTGTTGCATACATCTCCCTATTGTTTCCAGTTTCTCAATTGCACTGTCCCCCTGCTGCGAGATGAGAAATTATGTGTTGCCAACAAGTTAGCACTTCTGGGACAGGGGTGTAGTGGTCCAGCAGCAGCATTATTTATAGGCTCATGCGGCGCTCATGCGGCGCCTGCTGGTCTCGGACACCATCCGATGGTCCAGGGACATCTACATCGAACAGATCACCGGCCACCGACAGTACCAGGAGGTGTGAGCCGGTACGACATCGTGCATCCACTATGGGAAAGGGACTGAGAGACTTTTTCCATTGGACCATATGAACTGGAACCATAAACTCACTGAACATTAAATCCCACCAAATGAGGGTAGATCCATCCCCATCATCATATCCACTCATTATACTCCACACCTGAACATAGCCATTATATGGACAACATACCCCCATATCTCAATGTCTGTACTTTGACTGGTTAAACTTTTACGCCCAATCGGGGAGATTGCAGATTATGTATCCCTTACGCCACCCATTCCTAAACCGAATTCCGCACCCCTTGATAATCTGTACCTTATTCCCTGATAACCAGAAACTTCTGTGCTTAAACTCTGTACCGTTTTCTTTTTATTTCAACATTATCTTAATAAAATTATTATTTCTGAATTGCCCATCTCCATGGTAACTAAGCAAACATTACAAACACGAACAGTAGGTCAGAAGTATGTGAGAGGATCCTTGTTTCCTCCCCTGTGTCAGACAGAGCTGGCTGTTTCTCAGTCACTCTGGAGTGCAGCTAGTTGTGAACTGGCAGCATCCCCACCCCATTCTCAGCACAATGTGTACACGCACACACGTGCGCACGGTCTGTGTTAATGTCCAAACTTAACCCCTTCCTGGGATTTGCATTTACTGATAAATAACCAGGAAAAAAAAAAGCAAACCTCTTCCTGAGCTTCCTTTGCCTCTATGGGATACCTGGCCCCTTTTTATCCTCTTGGGTTGAAGCTAATAGGGCTCACCTGGTCTACTGAGTCACCAGAAATAACTCTCCAGCTCCGTATAGTGGCTTATGATCTGTAATACTAGGGTATTCCTCTCTTCACTGATGTACCGCTCTTGTTTCAGAGGAGTCTCTACATGGAGATAGGAAAGTGAAATCTCACCCAGGAGGCGATTTTTCTTTTTTCCCCATGTTTGCAGTGATTTGAATGTACAAAAGCTGCCTAAAGTTATGGATATTGGAATGGTTTCAGAGTAGCAGCCGTGTTAGTCTGTATTCACAAAAAGAAAAGGAGTACTTGTGGCACCTTAGAGACTAACCAATTTATTTGAGCATAAGCTTTCGTGAGCTACAGCTCACTTCATCGGATGCATACTGTGGAAAGTGTAGAAGATCTTTTTATACACACAAAGCATGAAAAAATGGGTGTTTACAACTACAAAAGGTTTTCTCTGTTCTAAAGGTATTCTATTGGAATGTAGCCATTTGCAAAGCAAACAATGTACTGGATTTTCTGCATCAGAGGTGCTAAGTCAATATGGTGCTTCTACAGTAGCCAAGCGTGCCTTTTGTTCCAATGTCTCATTTCCTCTGTTGGATAAATACTTAAATGAACTAGTTCCGACAATGAACAACAGAGCGAATGGACTGTTGCTTCCACCTTAGTTTTGCCCACTGTAAGCAATCTTCTCCCTGCTGCGCATATGGAAAGTATGTACTGAGGTGAAGCAGAATTGTTTTGGTTCAATGCCAGGGACCCTGGGCCTGATCCCTCTCTTGCTCACAGCAATGTAAATCTGGAATAACTCCATTGAAGTCACTGAATTTACACTGGTATTAAACCAAACTGAGAAACGAATGAGTCCCACTGACTCTGACAGTTCATATTGCAATGACTTTATTTCCGCTGCAACAAATTATCATTTTAGCTAGTAAATGATGGAGTGACAATTGCCCATTGTACTTTTATTGATCTGCAGCATTCTGATTGGCCGAGTACAGGCCTGTTGTGGTTTTAGCCAATCAAAAACTAATTGATGTATAATAAAGCCTGTCTTTATTGAGTAGTATACTGAACACTTGTAAATAAGCTGGCTTTTGACTGGCTGAAGTGATATTTATATTTGGTTAAGAGCAAGTGCAGTAGTATTTTAATATCTCAGGCGCTTCATTCAGCACCTGCAGAAAAGAGAGAAAGTTTGGATACCTCCCTAATGTCATGTTTTTAACTATCTAGTGAAATTATCTAAAAATTCAACTGTAGTTCCTCGGGAGTGCTATATTCAGGGTATATGTGTCTATGGCAGACTTATATGCAATATTGTTGTAGACATGTTGGTCCCAGAATATTAGCGAGACAAGGTGGGTGAGGTAATATCTTAGATTGGACAAGAACAGCTAGGTGCACTTCCTCTCTGGATGTCAGTTGAGTTCCTTTTTCTTTTTGGAAAGTGATCTAGGGAGCAGCTTTCACGGATGTTGACAGTGGGTGGGTGAGATTCTGTGGCCTGTATTGTGCAGGAGGTCAGACTAGATGATCATAATGGTCCCTTCTGACCTTAATATCTATGAATCTATGAAAACAAGGTCCTAATTAATCTTCTGCATTCAAACCCTATCACATCACTTGGTTGACCATTAAGTGTATTATGCAGTCTTTCTTCTCCAGTTATGTCTCTGGCTTCAGGCCACCTGTTACTGGGAAAGCAAATGGTTTTGTTTCTTCTAAATAAAGATTTAAGTTTTGATGTAATGCTAAGGGTGATGAACACTCTCTGGGCATGGCAGCATGTTGTCATAAATAACTCCTCCTATTGGAGACGAGGTGGGCGAGGTAATATCTTTTATTGGACCAATTTCTGTTAGTGAAAGAGACAAGCTTTCTAGCTCACACAGAGCTCTTCCATGAGGTCTGGAAAAGGCACTCAGGGTGGGTGTCGCAGCTAAATACAAGGTGGAACAAATTGTTTAGCATAAGTAGTTAACACACATTGTAAGAGACTGTTCAAGGTGAAGAGGCCAGTTAACAACTCTGGAGTTATAGGACAAAAGAGGCAGCACTGCTGAATATTTTCCCATGACATATTTGTCTCCAGCACCTCTCTAGTTAAACTCTAATTATTTTGAGAGGTTTCAGAGTAACAGCCGTGTTAGTCTGTATTCGCAAAAAGAAAAGGAGTACTTGTGGCACCTTAGAGACTAACCAATTTATTTGAGCATGAGCTTTCGTGAGCATGTAGCTCACGAAAGCTCATGCTCAAATAAATTGGTTAGTCTCTAAGGTGCCACAAGTACTCCTTTTCTAATTATTTTACACACAGCAGCCGGTTGCTATGTTAGACAACGGGAGATCTTTGGCCAATTCTGTTTTCATTGTGTTTTGGATATTTGATATTTGATACATGGCTGAGGTACAATTGGGCACCTAGGGGTCTACTATCAACACTTGCCGTATGCTCCATGTATTTCACCTTCAACATGGGAGATTTTGTACCTTAGGTACTATGCTCACTTCATGTTTATTCCCTGTCCTCCTGCACTTGTGCTTTTGCAAAGACTTGAATTCTGATTGCTCTGTTTTACTTTGTCTCTAAGTATGCTTTTTACAGTATAGCTATTTAGGCTTCTATAGCTAATCTTCAGGGAGATCCTTACTAGCCATGCAATGGCTTTTTAACATGCAGAATTTTAGATCCAGATTGTTGTTGTTAAGTATGTGGGACTGAGGAATAGGAAAGCTCACTTTCTGCTCAAATGGTGCAAAGCTTGTTTAAGGATTGTTTTTGGTAGTCATTAGCATTTTATCTACATCTGAGAACTGTAAGAAGCACATCACTAGAATATCAAAAACTAAAGAAGTTGAAACCAAGTGATAAAAATTGCAAACAGCAGATGACAGTGAAACTATTTTGTGGACAGAAACATTTAAATCGCTTTTGTTGGTTCTAAATCCCTGTGATCTTTTGTAATAGTACCATGGCTTGGAATTTTGTTTTGGCCAGTCGGATTCCTCTTTTGTAAATGCCTTTTCCCTACACTGGATATCATCTGCATGATCTTTTGAAATGATAAGGAAGAATAATAAAAGAGAGGCAAGTAAACAACTACCTGAGAGAGATCTTGCTATAAAGATGGTTCAGAGCAGACTTTTAACACAAGTCTGTGTCACTTACAGCTAGTGTTTCCAAAAGCAAAATCCTGGACAATTAATGTAATTTAAAAAATAAAAGAAATGTTTGCTAAGGTAGCTGTGCAAAAGGTGAAGCAGCAGTTAATCATTGCCAACCCAGCAGCATTCCATCCAGAGTAGAAGATTAGATGTCTTCAAATCCTCCTAATCACTCTTCCTACCAGTCACAATGACTTCTTTTGATGAAGCAAAAGAGGCCCTCTGGCTACCACTTTAATTACCTATTGCTGGTTGGCACTTTTTGGGTCTCTTCTCTTGACTCTAATTTTATTTCCTCCTAAAGGTGATTGTCCTTTTCATGCTGAAATTGTTTCAGTTTGGTCTTTTCTGGTTAGGAAAGGTATGGCTGGCTAGAGTAATAACTGAATATAGATCCAAAAGCAAGAATACTCCATGGATCAACGCTTGGGTCACTGGCCAGGTGCCTCCAGAGTGTCCACCAACACTAGTTACAGAGTAGCAGCCGTATTAGTCTGTATTTGCAAAAAGAAAAGGAGGACTTGTGGCACCTTAGAGACTAACCAATTTATTTGAGCATAAGCTTTCGTGAGCTACGATAAATTTGTTAATCTCTAAGGTTCACAAGTACTCCTTTTCTTTTTGACAGAGGTATATAAAATCATGAGTGGTTTGGAGAAAGTGAATAAGGAAAAGTTATTTACTTCTTCCCATAATATAAGAACTAGGGGTCACCAAATGAAATTATTGGGCAGCAGGTTTAAAACAAATAAAAGGAAGTTCTTCTTCACTCAACGCACAGTCAACCTGTGGAACTCCTTGCCTGAGGAGGTTAGGAAGGCTAGGACTATAACAGGGTTTAAAAGAGAACTACATAAATTCATGGAGGTTAAGTCCATTAATGACGGTTAGCCAGGATGGGTAAGGAATGATGTCCCTAGCCTCTGTTTGTCAGAGGGTGGAGATGGATGGCAGGAGAGAGATCACCTGATCATTACCTGTTAGGTTCACTCCCTCTGGGGAACCTGGTATTAGCCACTGTCGGATGACAGGATACTGGGCTGGATGGACCTTTGGTCTGACCCAGTATGGCCATTCTTATGCTCTTACAGTGGAGACTGTAAGATCCAAAGAAGCTCACGAAAGCTTATGCTCAAATAAATTGGTTAGTCTCTAAGGTGCCACAAGTACTCCTTTTCTTTTTGCGAATACAGACTAACACGGCTGCTACTCTGAAACAGAAGGGAATGTGGGTCCTTAATGAGGTGTGTGTTTTGTAAGGTACAGTTGAGGGAGTACAATGTTCATTTCCATCCGTGACCTCCCTAGACTTTGGCCAGTGTGTGTAACACTGTGTTGGTGAGGATGTGCAATGGGATTTGGTTGATTGTAGGTGTCCAAATGGCTGTTAGATTTCCCCCATGTTCTGCAGCCTGTTTTGTCCCTTGATGTAAAACCATGAACATGAACATTCTAACTCTTTCCATCTCTCTTCCAGCAGCGAGTTTTCCTCTGCCTTCACTGGCAAACGTAGGGTCCCCCGCACTCCCGAAGTGCAGAGTCCCAGCCCTCGAAAGGGAAAGATCCCAACCATTGCACCACAGTTCTCACAGTCTGGACCGCAGCAAACAAGCCGGCCTAGCTCTTCGGGATCATCTACAAGAAGCAGGCAGAGTAAGTGAAAAACTTTCACTCTTCAAGTTGTCTGTGTTAAGGGAGGAAAGAAGGAAGCTTTACAGCAGTCTCCATGAATGGTGTTCTGTGCTGTAAATGTTGTTGTATGACTATGTAGTTATCCACTGCTGGATACGCACACATAAAATTCTATCCTGCTGAACACACTGCTCATAATTCTAGGTTTTAGAGTAGCAGTCGTGTTAGTCTGTATTCGCAAAAAGAAAAGGAGGACTTGTGGCACCTTTTAGTCTCTAAGGTGCCACAAGTACTCCTTTTCTCATAATTCTAGACTCTCGTGTCAGCATTTAGATCCAACATCCTTCCTGCTTTTGGTATAGAAGGTGGCCCAATTTCAGAGGTGAATCTAAGTTAGTGACACTTAAACCTTCTTCCAGCCCCCAAATTAGACTTTCGGTCTAATCCTTTAGACTTCCTGTGGCTCGCACCCACTTTATGTGTAACTTGCGTGGCCAGCTAAATGATCACTTCCGGCTTTATAATCTGTGAATCATTGTTGAATTTGGCCTACCAAGGGTGAGCCTAACGAAGTCTAAGCTGGTGTCGCTTGCCCAGGCTCTGGAAGAGAGAAGGAGAGCTAGAAAAGGGGTGTGATGGCCAAGAAGGTGGAAGTGAAAGATGCTTCCAGCCTGTTATAATATTCTTAGCCCTTCTGACTTCTCAATTTGTAAGTGCCTCAGCTGACGTCCCCAATACTCACACAGCAGTCAGGGCCTGTCAGCAGCTGTAAAGGAGTCCAAGGGCAGTCTCTTCACTCGGCGAAAAGGTGTGTTCTTGACTCGAGTTAACATCCTAGTGAGGACAAGGCACTTTGTGATTTTCATACGAGTCCGCAGGTTGAGTTGAAGATGGGGGATCCTTCTCTGTGTCTCCACCTGCTAACTCATGTGAAAACTACAAACTGCCTTGTCCTTGTTAGGATTTTAACTCAGGAACACATCTGTCTTTTGCAATGAAGACAAGGCCTGACGTTTTTAGACATTTTTTCCAAAACTCAACTATATGCAGGCAATTATTTTTGGAGCCAGCATGAATAAATATGAAAGCACCTGCTAGCTGTGTACTTATTACAAGCGTGTCATAATCATCATCGGAATTTGCATTTTTGTAGCAGTTTATCTGAAGATCTTGGAGTGCTTTACAAGCATTAATTAGCTTCACAATGCCCCTAAGCCTCACCCACTATCAGGTACATAAGTATCATTAACCGCATTTTACAGAAGAGGAAACTGAGGCCCAGAGGTGAAGTGACTTGGCTGTGGTTACATAGCAAATCGGTGGCAGAGCTGGGACTCTACATAGTGAGTCAGTCAGAGCCAGGATTAGAACTGAGTACGTTTCTGGAGAGGAGTCCCATGTTCATCCCTCCCTAGATCATGCTGCCAGGTCTGTTAGCTTGACCCCATTGTATTCCTGCTGCATACACCCTCTCTTTAGCTTTGACATCAGTGCTTGCTGTTTCCTGTAATACGAGCACTGTCCTGACTGGATCGATAATGGTGTTAATAGCCAAGAATCCTTCCCTGGTTCCTGTTTCACTGTCTGTTTAAAGGGAAGCGCTGCTGAAAAAGGCAAAAGTGCAGCATGCACACACAAAAGGAAATGCTGTCCACATGTCCAGTTTCTCCAGGGAGCATGGAGCTGAGCGTGAATTCATGCTCCTAGGTGCATGTGTTTGATGAAAGATCGGTCCTGATCCGTGCTCTCTACACCCAGTCTTGTGCTAAGTGCTCAGTGAGGGCTTTGAAGGGAGTCCCGTATCCAAAGAAACAGTGTACAGTGCAGCTTGTATCAATATCACATTAAAACCGAATGTGATCAGAGATTTAAGTCACTGGGGTTTCTCTATAGGCTCGGTATGTGCATCCACAAGCCCAGACTCCTGGGCTACTTGAACTTTCAGACTTCACCGGGACGTAGATCTATTAATTCTGCCCTGGGTGTGCATCTTAAGATTATGTGCACAATGGATACATCTGATCACATATTTGCTATTAATAGGAGACTCTTCACTGTTTACTGTATTATCTTGTTAGTAATGGCTGAGATTTCAAAGCAGTCTAGGGGCTTTAGACCGGTGTCTTCCATAAACATTACTTTCAATATGTTTGTCATTTGTACAGCATTTTGCATTCGCAAAATTTGTCCCCATTTTACAGAGGGGAAAATTGAGGTACATAGGTTAAGGGCCAACGTGTCTGAAGAGGCAGATAGGTGTCTGCTGGGATTTTCTGAAGCACCTAAATACTTTAAAAATCTGGTCTTAAATGAGCAACCAACCCACAGTGTGAGTCAGCAAGGATAAGGGCCAGCCATGCTAAACCTGTGAAAAAAAAACCACAGAAATTTTGGCTTAATTGGCTTGTGAGTTGTTTGTTGGCTAGTTTTTGGCTTGTAGTTTGCTTGTTTAGCTTGTTGCTTGTTGTAGCTTGTTGCGTCTTTTTTTTTTTTATCGGCTCCCAGCAAGCAGAGGCAAGGGGGGGCAAGCAGGGGCAAGAGCGGGGAGAGAGTCAGGGGTGCACAGCAGGTGCACCGCAGTCCTAGACTGCACGCTCGGGGGATCTAGTCACATAGAGTGTTGCGGCTCTTGGGGATTGGCTTATTTTGAAATGGGATTAGCTTGATTTTTGGCTTATTGTGAAAGTCGGGGTGCTTATTTACCATGTGAAAGTTGGCAACTGTGATGAGGGCATGGGAGTTCCTGTTTCCCAGTCCTCTGCTCAGACCTCTAGGCCTGTTCATTTTTGCATGCTCAGGGGGACTATAGTTCCCCCCAACAGACACCTGTGGGTCAGGCTGATTTGTTTGTCTGTCTGTCGCAAGTTTTTGGTGACATATAGATTTTATGAGCGCCAAGCACTGGTCATGATGAGGAGAGAAAGATGATTGTCCGATACGGTTTATATAGCCAGTGTAATCCCGTAGACTGGAGTCTCTAGCCTGTTGTTAACGATATGACTAGTATTTTATGGAAAACAGCAACACATTTCAAGAAATCCAGTTTAGACTCCGTCTACGCTAGGAGCTAGGGGTGTGATTCCCAGCTAATGGAGAAACATAAGAACATAAGAATGGCCATACTGGGTCAGACCAAAGGTCCATCCAGCCCAGTCTCCTGTCTACTGACAGTGGCCAGTGCCAGGTGCCCCAGAGAGAGTGAACCTAACAGGTAATGATCAAGTGATCTCTCTCCTGCCATCCATCTCCACCCTCTGACAAACAGAGGCTAGGGACACCATTCCTTACCCACTGAGCCGGTGTACTAAAAATCTCACTGAGCTAGTGTACTAAAAATAGCAGTATAGCCACGGTAGCCCGTACAGCAGCAAGTGGTGGCATTGGCTAGCCGCTTCAAATACAAACCCTCCTGACCCCTGCTGTGGCTACGTACTTGAGGGGGCTGGCCTGTGCCACTCTGGCTACACGACTGTTTTTAGCATGTGGATGCACAAGCTGTGACTCCTATCCCTAGCTGAGTTCCTAGTGTAGACATACCCTTTGACTAGATGGGTTTCTTTTTTGGGGTGACTGAGGGCACGTGGACTTTGTCTTATGTATGCACAGGTAGCAAGGGGGTATCTACACACCTTCGGCCAAATTCCACCCTCATTTTGAGTCCTGCATCAGTAGTGAAGTCATTGGGACTTCACTGCACATATATAACATAAAGCAAAACTAGGCCCCCTCAGAGTAAAGCCAACAGCTTTGGGGTTTTTGCTAGTTTCCTTCTTGTACAGGCTTGTACAGAGAGGGCACATGGGCTTGCAGTTAAGGCACTGAATTGAGATTCAAGATCTGTGCTCAGTTCCCAGATCTGCCACAGACACTCTGAGTAAATTATTTCACCGAATCTGTTCTCAGCTCCACCTCTGTAAAATGAGGAGAAGAATCCTTCCTTCCTTTCTTCCACTGTGTCTGTCTTGGCTATTCTGAGTGTGAATTCCTTGGGACTGGGGCTTTCTGACTATGTATATGTGCTGCACCTGATCTTGGCTGGGACAACTGGATACTACTGTACTGTAATACAAAAAGAAGAGGAGGAAAGGGTTATTTTATCTGTGGAAACACCAGCCCTTGAAACAGCATCCCATTGTCCAGAAGTGGTGACAGTAATATCTGGCAAATAGGTGAAAGCTCAGATAAAGTGTAAATGCCTGTCAAGACTAAACCCACATTTTCAAGTTGTAACATTTGTGATTTAAGTTTCCTTTGTGTATTTTTTGCTGTGCTGTTTGTGCTGGTGTCCAGGTTGAACAGGTGTTCCCCACAGGCAGAGACCATCCGATAATCAGTTCTACTTTCAGCTGACATTCCCTTTCTTACTTCCGTTCTGCAGGCAGCCAGTCCTCTAGGAAGTGAGAACAGTTCCTTTCTTCAGCAACCACCTGGCTTATCCTTTAAGGACACAGGTAGCATCTTGTAACAAGACTCCTAGCTTCACTGGCAGCGGCCCCAGAGGAGAGTGAGGTTATCAACACTCCACCGCATATGCCTTGCACGTGGTTCAGGGATTATCTGATGGGATGTGTCCCCTCCTGGTTAAAACAAGAGACCTTCTCAGGAATCACGATTCGGGTAGCAGCACCGCTCCAGCAGCAGACGAGGACTGGTTGGGTAGATGTACGCAATCCAACTATTCCTGAAGCGACATTGCTGAATAGCATTAAATAGTGTGTGTATGTGTGCCTTCCCCCTACTCCACCTAGGGACTGCCCTGGGGAGAAGGTCCATAGGGCTGATGTAATGAGCTTGCTGAAGTGTACTGTTTACATGTTGTTCGCTAGACCAATTTCTGGACCTGCTTTTTAAACTGGCCCTTGGTTTATGAGCTGAGGGGATGGAACATCTACGTACAGGGAAACTTCAGCAGCCAAGAAAGACCATGTGTCTGGTTCTGCGCAGGCTAACACCTCATGCAATCATGTTCACTTCATGGGACTTACATGCATGTAAGTGAGCTCTGAATTTGGCCCGCTGAGATGTGTGCTGGGTGCTTGATCAACAGGGATCCTAGTCTTCTGTGATGAAAACCCCAAAATTCTCCTATAAAAAAAAATTAAAAATCCACCTTTTTAGGTGATGAAAATGAAACACAGAACTTTCGTTTCCCAAGTCACCATATCTATAGGTATCAATTGAAC
The DNA here is from genome assembly GCF_965140235.1 of Caretta caretta. NCBI lineage: Eukaryota > Metazoa > Chordata > Testudines > Cheloniidae > Caretta > Caretta caretta. The sequence continues at coordinate 6,405,584 of NC_134214.1, forward strand.
ACGATGTTTTATTGGTATATTTACAATTTGTAAGCGAGTTCAAAGCCTACCAGTGCCATCAGTCCTTAAAATAAAATAAAATGAATAGAATTGCAATTTGTATTTCTTGCATATACCAGATACATCTATGTCTGTATTCTATACAGTGGAACCCCATTTATCTGATCTAACTGGAATGGTGGCAGATCCGCTGAAGCCCAAGCTCTGCCGCCCGGGGCTGACAGCTCCAGTTTGGTTATGATGGACAGCTGGATAATGGAGGCTCCGCTAAAGTGTATGTCTTTATTTTTTCACAAAATGTAAAAGCTGAAGCTTCTCTGTAAAAACGCCAATTGTGCGTTTTTCCGTGGCAAATGGATTTCTAGGATCCCTGTTCATCCACCTTATTTGAGAAGTGTGAGTCTGAGGTATGGGGGGGAATCTTTTGCAGGTATTAGTTGGTGTGTACTCAGCAGGCAGTGTTCCGACTCCTCCACCGGGAAGGTGCGTGTGGACCTGCTCCATTCTGCTGAAGAATATAAAATGGGCAAAGGAGCGACCGGTGGCAACTGAAGCAATATTTCACCATTGCCCAAATGCGTGGCAGTGCTTTCCAGTAGGGATCTGCTCAGCAGCCTTCCCTGAGGGCACCGACCCTTGCGGAGCATGCATCCTGTTTTTAAAACCCATTGAATGAATAATCCGCTTTCTCACTCGGGATGAAGAACTGTTTTCTCCTTGTGAGTCCCTGAGCCAGTCTCGAGCAATTCTTCCTTAACACAACCCTCCAAAGTGCACCTGGGTATCCTTCCTTGACCCTTTGTCACCCTCTGTGACATTCCTTACATCTGACTTTGAACAATGATCTGTTACATCTTCTTGTGAAATCTTAGCAGGAACCGGTTTTCTCAAAATAGACTTGAGCTGTTCTTCAGTAAATGTAAAATGGAAGGTGAGTGGGTCAATCACTGAATAAGAACTAGAGCAGTTAATCCTAGCAGTGATTTATGATGCAGAAATTTGTTTTGTTGTTCATTCTTTTAAATGTAGCAGCGATCAGGAAACACTGCAATAGCCACCGGGACTGGCTTTTCAGTAATATCCCGTCAGGTGTCAGCACTGATGGAAACAAAAACAAGAAGCCCTCTTCCAAATCCTGCACAATCTGCCTTTGTAGTCTGGCTGCTGACTGGGGGAGAGGGATGGGACAGCCAGTGCTTTTTCACTTTTTTACATGTTCACTTTTCAAAACCAAACATCGGGGTGCAGGGAGAGAGAGAGAGAGGGGAGTTGAGGCCTTTTGTGCTGGGATTACTGCATGTGAGGAAAGCAAGTCGAAAACCTTAGACATGATAAAGCAACACTGAATTGAGAGCATTTGCAAATTAGAATGAACCTGATGGTGGTTTAAATGGCCCACTGCCTTTGAAACAAAAATGTCATCACTTTCCCATAGGAAAGAAATGGTTGAATTGTCATTGATGGCTTATACTGAACGGAAAGAAAGTTTTACACTTGGATTTAGACCTTGGGTGGCAAATTTCAGCCTAGGGTGATATTAAATAGTCAGGGTCAGTTCTTAATTGGTGCAAATTGGCATTAAGTCCATTGAGCACAGTGAAACTGTGCCGATTTACTGCGAATGGGGCTGAGGAACAAACCCAAACCCTTGGACATTAGACTTCATTTTGGAATTGGGCAAATACTGATGGGTTTGAAATATTGCAATTTACAAAGACCAGATCACTTTGTAATTTTAATTTGTCCACAGGAAGGGTAAAGTAATCAGGAAATCAGCCGTTCTTACATAGTTCCATATCTGCATAGGACCAAAAGTGATTGTGGGTCCTCTTTGACCTCTGTCCTCTATCATTTTAAAACTTTCTTTAAAAATCTTTATGCCAGAGAAAAAACTCGGGGAGGGGGAGATCCAACTCCTTATGCAGATCTCCCCATCTTTACTTGGGAGAGGCAAATGCCATCAGGTGAAAATTCCTGCTGATTCCTAAGAAGGCTGCGACAGACAGAATATTAACATCCCAAGGGTGGCTCTGTGGAGGTTTGATGGGGTTAAGTGTCAGTCTAGCTAGCTTTGCTTTTTCCTCTTAAGCATTATCTTTTTCCAATGTAAAATATCAAGACTACTTGTTACAAATGGGGTGCTAGGTATGTGCATTTGCATTTCCTGATACCCAGAATTCCCTTTCAGTTCCGTTTTTTTATTATACAGCAGTGCTGGGGTTGACCTTAGAAAGAATGGGCCTGCTTCTGTGAGATGCGAGCAGCTTTTGTGAAGGGTTGAGCACTCTGTATTTTATTAAACTTAACAGGCCCGATCCTTTGCTGGTGCAGAAATCTAGTGTAACGCCTTTGAATTTTTAACAATGAGGCAGTTAACATTGGAACAACTTACCCAGGGTTGTGGTGGATTCTCCATCACTGGCGACTTTTAAATCAAGATTGGATGTCTTTCAAAAGATCTATGGTTTGCAGTATTGTTGTAGCTGTGTTGGTCCCAGGATAGTGGAGAGACAGGGTGGATGAGTTAATATCGTTTTATTTGGATCTACTCCTGTTGGTGAAAGAGAGAAGTTTCAATCTTAATTCTGTGTAAGCTTAAAAGCTTGTCTCTCACCAGCAGACGTTAGTCCAGTAAAAGATATCACCACACCCACTTTGCGTGTCTCAGATATGCTGTAGTTCAAACAGAAAGTAACTCACAGTCCTGAGGCCTGTGTTGCGCAGGAGGTCAGAATGCGGTCCCTTCTAGCTTGGAATCGATGACCGTCAGTGGAGTTACTCTGAATTACACCAACTAAGGGTCAGGATAATTGAGGGCACAGAGCACCTTGCAGAATTGGGCCCAAATCAACAAGCCGGGGAGGGGAGAAATAGTTCTTTCTTACAGGGGCCTTTACAAGTGAGGACTTTATGGAGTTTTCCCCACTTTGAGCCACTAGACATGTTGGAGTGTCAATCTATAATTTGCAGACTTTATCAGACTGTTTTTGTGCTACCCTCAGTCCACCTAAGTAATTGACTAGATATGACAATTTTCCATCCATTTTTGCAATGAAACCGTGTGTGTGTTTAAACTACATTCTCAGCAGTGCCATTCCTATTAAAGGCTGATAAAGTACCTTTATTCTGTGGAAAAGTTGGAATGTCAATCATGCAGGCAGAACTTTTTCAGTCTCATAAATGTAAGTATTGCTGTTGATAAAGGGTTACAAGTAGCCAGATAGTAAAAGAGGGAACAGGATAACGTGCATGCAATAAATTCTGCACCTCATGCCTAAAGGAAGTTAGTCACTTTCACATGCTCTCGAAAGGCTGCTGGTTGGTAAAACATGCCCACGATAAATCCATAATCAGAACAGTGGAGAATACCGTGCTTGAGTGCTTCATTGCTTAGTTAAACCAGCTGTGTTCTTGTTTACAGGAAGCTAATACAGCAGTTCCACATATGAAAAGAGGAAAGCGTTCTGGGGTCAAAAGGCTGTGAGTCTACTTTAAGTTATAGAAAAGGAGTACTTGTGGCACCTTAGAGACTAACCAATTTATTTAAGCATAAGCTTTCGTGAGCTACAGCTCACTTCATCGGATGCATACTGTGGAAAGTGTAGAAGATCTTTCTATATACACACAAAGCATGAAAAAATACCTCCTCCCACCCCACTTTCCTGCTGGTAATAGCTTATCTAAAGTGATCACTCTCCTTACAATGTGTATGATAATCAAGTGGGGCCATTTCCAGCACAAATCCAGGTTTTCTCACCCCACCCCACCCCTCACACGCAAACCCACTCTCCTGCTGGTAATAGCTTATCTAAAGTGACCACTCTCCTTACAATGTGTATGATAATCAAGGTGGGCCATTTCCAGCACAAATCCAGGGTTTAACAAGAACGTCCTTTGGGGGGGGGGGGTAGGAAAAAACAATTATGCAAGGTAACCTATTTCCCCTTGTTTTTTCCTACCCGCCCCCTCCTCCTCAGACGTTCTTGTTAAACCCTGGATTTGTGCTGGAAATGGCCCACCTTGATTATCATACACATTGTAAGGAGAGTGGTCACTTTAGATAAGCTATTACCAGCAGGAGAGTGGGGTGGGAGGAGGTATTTTTTCATGATTTGTGTGTATATAAAAAGATCTTCTACACTTTCCACAGTATGCATCCGATGAAGTGAGCTGTAGCTCACGAAAGCTTATGCTCAAATAAATTGGTTAGTCTCTAAGGTGCCACAGTACTCCTTTTCTTTTTGCGAATACAGACTAACACGGCTGTTACTCTGAAACCTTTAAGTTATAGCTTCAGCCTAATTTTATCATTAGAGAGAGAGAGTGTATATATGTGTGTGTGTATATAGATATACAATAAAAACAGTGTGTCTATAATGTTTAAATTCTGCATGGAGGGCTTCTGGATTTACACTTGTTTTGAAAACAGCTGTTCACCTCTGAATGGATAGTCTTAATTCATTTTGTTGGTTTGCTTGGTCAGTTTCTGTTGTTTGTTTTTACATTTCCCTGCATTTCACTGCTGAGAAAACCACTTTCCCTGCTGTGTTTTGCACCATCTGTGTGACAAACATGGCCCCCTTTTATTTAGCTCTTAAGCCACGTCTACACTTAAGAGTTAGATCAACATAGCTATTGTGCTCTGGGGCTTGAAAAATTCAAACCCTGAGCACCACAGTGAAGCCAACCTAGTCCTCCATTTAGCCAGAGCTGTGTGGACAGAAGAATTCTTCCACTGACCTAGTTATTGCCACTTGGGAAGGTAGATGACATGTATTGACAGAAATATCCCTTCCATCACTATAGAACGTATTCACAGTATGACATTACTGCTGTAGCTGTGCCCCTGTTGCGCCCGTAGTGTAGACATGCCCTTAGTCGCTGTAGCAGCAGCATTCCTGAAGTGAGCACCGGCAGGGGGAATTTGGTATATCAGTGGGGCAGTTCCGGGCCGTTGTACTGCAAGCCATTTATGGCATGAGTTTGTTGTCAGGGAGGTTATTTTCTTGGTAGCAGAATGGTGGATTTAGAAATTAGAGGTATAGTGAGAATTTGGGGGACTGTTCTTTGCTGCCTGTATTTTGAGCCTTTACCTCCCGTCCTGCTGACTTTTTTGAAGCAAGGTGATCGGGAACATTCCACCACACTTCATACTGACAGGTTTCAGAGTAGCAGCCGTGTTCGTCTGTATTCGCAAAAAGAAAAGGAGGACTTGGCACCTTAGAGACCAATTTATTGGAGCATACGCTTTCGTGAGCTACAGCTCACTTCATCGGATCCGATGAAATGAGCTGTAGGTCAGGAAAGCGTATGCTCCAATCAATTGGTTAGTCTCTAAGGTGCCACAAGTCCTCCTTTTCTTTTCACACTTCATACTGTAAGTCATGGCATAGGGCGTAGTATGCGGATGAAGGAAGTGCCACATTCCCATTCACAAGGAAGTGCCACATTCTTTACAGTTGCATTTGAATAGCCTCAGAGAGACATGCAGACTTCTTCAGGCAGCACTGATACTTACTGAATAGAAACCCGGTTAACTCTGCCCCCACCCAATCCCCATTCTCTGTTTATAAATGTGTGTTTCAAAGGGACTGTGGCTTTAAGGGTATTTGGTGGAGTGGAGGTGGGGGAAACTCACAGTGTGTTTGGGGAGACTAAAAAAAAAAACAAAAATACAATCTGATGATTCTGGCCAAAGTGTCTTGTTTCAAATCTGCTACCGAGTTGTGGCAGCAGGCGGAAAAATGAAGAAACAACAAGCCTCTGATGTGTCTCTGCTCCCTTGAACCTCACTTTAACATCTGCCCATGCAGGTGATTTGCTTCCTGCCCTTGCTGGGCTACAGGTGATCATCAGCCCGTTGCCACACTCATCTTCCCTGTGGAGGTGCAGCCCCCGGAGACTGGAGGATGGAGTGTTGTTTGTTGAGGCATCCAGTCGCCTTGGGCCACCTACTGTATTGAAAAGAAGAGTGGCAACCATCTATTTCACTTTGTGTTAATTAAGTGTGCCTGGTAAGTTGTCAGGTGGCCCAGGGTTACAGTTGTTGTCTATTCAGGCTCTTGTATTGTGCCTCTCAGCGGGGCAGGGGGGATGAATTGTAAACAGCTACATGATCTGTGCAGAGATTCGTTTTAAATATAATCATTAAACCGTGTGAGTGAGACCTCCATCCTTGCAACCCAGAGCAGAATTGGAGTTCAGTCGGAGCTTTACACTTTTACCCTGATCAAAAGCCTAGGAATTGCCGTTCCTGATCAGACCAATGCTTATCTAGTGCAGTGTCCTGTCAGCGGTCAGTACCTGATGCTCCAAATGAAGATTTTTCCTAATGCCAGGAAGTTAAAGATTATTTTATGCCCTGAAGCATGAGGGTTTGTGTTCCTTATACATTTATATCATGTCTAATGTAGCATCCTGATTCAAACTGTTTTCCTTTAAGGATCTCATGCCTTCCAAACTTTGCTCTGATGGGCACATTCTAGAGCTTCAGAAAAGTTTGTTACTCCCTCCTACAAGTTCCACATTCCATCAGCGCTTCTTGCACATGTCTCAAGTTTGCACAATTCCAGAGTATTGATTTACACCCAGGAACGTGAAAATCCTAAGGCTCTAAATGTAAATGTCAGGAAACCCACCTGATACCATGAGATGCCTGTTTTGTGTTTATAGAGTGGAAATGCTGCTCTGTTATGATTATCAATAAATGTACACTACACAATTCTAAGGAATGTAAATTATTTTATTCAGTGGGAGGCCTGACTTGTATGAAGATGTATTTAATTTTAAAAAATGACTTCCACATTGTCTTGAAGTTTTTCATCTTAAAAAGGACAGTCATTGTTTCATTTGAACATAAGAACGGCCATACTGGGTCAGACCAAAGGTCCATCCAACCCAGTGTCCTGTCTGCCGACAGTGGCCAATGCCAGGTGCCCCAGAGGGAGTGAACCTAACAGGTAATGATCAAGTGATCTCTCTCCTCCATCCATCTCCACCCTCTGACAAACAGAGGCTAGGGACACCATTCCTTACCCATCCTGGCTTAATAGGGTTTGTTAGCCATTTGGTTTTGTTGTTTAGTGACAATACCTATGATAATTTAATTTATAATACTGCTGAATAAAGGGAATGAAGCTTTAGAGGATAAATAATAATAAATAATCTTGAGGATTATTACTGGCAATAATACTTCACTTGGGAACATCTGGAAGAATACTCTTTCATTAGGAAGAATTGTAACACATTTTAGACTGTAGCCTAAATGATGGACTTCAAATGGGAACTGAATACTCAGCGCCTCTAAACATCAGACTGCTGAAGTAGCCAGAAACAGAACTAGTACACAGCACCCTGTGTAGTAGCCAAGGGAGAGGAAATTTTGGCCAGGACATGGGAACAAATCTCTACTTTTTCTTTCTAAGTGGCCTGGGATCTTGTAGTTTTGTGCGGGCACTATTTGAAAAATTCACATGCAGCAAACTGCGTGGAACTCAGTTATATCTACTGAGGATGTATGGTGGGGTGAGTTCATGTGGGCTGGGGTTTCAAAGACGTGAGGAATTTCAAACGTGGGAGTCATTAAGCAATAATAATTATAAGGCCTCTGACTGACCGTCATCAGGCCTAATCACATCAGCCACACTATCAGAGGCTCGTTCACCTGCACATCTACCAATGTGATATATGCCATCATGTGCCAGCAATGCCCCTCTGCCATGGACGTTGGCCATACTGGACAGTCTCTACTAGAGACTGTAAAAGAATAAATGGACACAAATCAGACGTCAAGAATTATAACATTCAAAAACCAGTTGGAGAACACTTCAATCTGTTTGGTCACTCAATTACAGACCTAAAAGTTGCAATTCTTCAACAAAAAAACTTCAAAAACAGACTCCAATGAGAGACTGCTGAATTGGAATTAATTTGCAAACTGGATACAATTAAGTTGAATAAAGACTGGGAGTGGATGGGTCATTACACAAAGTAAAACTATTTCCCCGTGTTTATTCCCACCTCCCCCCTCCTCAGAGGTTCTTGTTAACTGCTGGAAATGGCCCACCTTGATTATCACTACAAAAGGTTCCCCCCCCAACTCTCTTGCTGGTAATAGCTCACCTTAACTGATCACTCTGGTTACAGTGTGTACGGTAACACCCATTGTTTCATGTTCTCTGTGTATATAAATCTCCCCCCTGTATTTTCCACTGAATGCATCCGATGAAGTGAGCTGTAGCTCACGACAGCTCATGCTCAAATAAATTGGTTAGTCTCTAAGGTGCCACAAGTCCTCCTGTTCTTTTTGACTGACCATCAGCTTTGGTTTGTTTCCCTGGAGTAAGGTCTTTGAGAATTTTATCAAATTACATCAAATTAAATGTAAGTCTTTCCTGTATAGGAGCAGAAAATGTCAGTGCTGGTCCTGGCAATTGCTTCTAAATACAACTTGTAGTTAGACCACTAAGCATTCTCTGTGGATGAATGGATCCTCCTGTCACGATGTAAGTGGTTATCAGGGGAAACAACTCCAAGACAGTTATCCTTCAGCTAACTGAAGCCAGCGGTGATCTGTGCAGGCAAAGCATTAAAGCTGGAGAGGGCGCATTGTAAAACACACTCAATATACAATCTATGCATACAATGTACTGGGTAAATGATGGGGTTTAGCCCATGAAAGCCAAAATAAATTTGTTAGCCCTGGTCCACACTACGAGTTTAGGTCGAATTTAGCAGCGTTAAATCAATTTAACCCTGCACCCGTCCACATAACGAAGCTATTTTTATTGACTAATGGGCTCCTAAAATCGATTTCTGTAGTCCTCCCCAACGAGGGGATGAGGGCTGAAATCGACATCACCAGTCGAGTTTGGGGTAGTGTGGATGCAATTCGACGGTATTGGCCTCCGGGAGCTATCCCAGAGTGCTCCATTGTGACAGCTCTAGACAGCGCTCTCAACTTGGATGCACTGGCCAGGTCGACAGGAAAAGCCCCGCAAACTTTTGAATTTCATTTCCTGCTTGGCCACTGTGGCAAGCTGATCAGCACAGGTGACCATGAAGATCTCGTCAGCAGAGGTGACCATGGAGTGCCAGAATCCCAAAAGAGCTCCGCCGACTTAATGCGCTTAGTGGGGACACACACAATCGACTGTATAAAATCACTTTCTAAAAAAATGACTTCTGTAAATTCTACCTAATTTCGTAGTGTAGACTTACCCTTAGTCTCTAAGGTGCCACAAGGACTCCTCATTGTTTTTGCTGATACAGACTAACACGGTTCCTCTGAAGAAATCATGTCATCCAAGGATGCATTGCCCTCATAAACCACAACACTGGGGACTGATTTGTCCCCACAGCCCGAGATAGAATTCTATTGTATTGTCGGACCTCTGCAATTCTAGTGTTTGGGATGCTTTTCCTTTTTTTAGGCTGATGGAAAAGGAAAGCGACAAAAAACGGGTAATGGTAAGTAATTCTTCCCTTACCATGTGGCTATGTTATTTGTTCTGAAAGTGTGTGTGTGTGTGTGTGTGTGTGTGTGTGCACATGCACTGAAAGTGTATATAAAACTGCATTGGAAGTGGTGTCCTGCAAATGTATGTCTCCAACTAATGGTCCTTTCAATTCCTCCAAGGCTACCGTTATCTGATGGTAACCTATCCCCATGTTCTTCCCTCCCCCCTCCCTCACTTCTTCAGCCTCAGAAGAACAAAGACATGTGAGTAAGTGCTACTGGGACCAGCTTGTTGGTGAGATAAGGCCAAGCTGACTTGAGGACTGAAGACAGCAGCACTGTGCCACATTTGGGCCCTTGCCCAAGACCTTAACTGAAACCTGGCAGGTCGATTGACCTTGGCAAAGGCAGAATGCTTCCTGAGAACAAAAACAAACTGCTGTTATGTGAATGTCCGTGCATTCGTTGGCTTTTGGAATTCATCTCAATAGCAGGAAACAGGACTGTCAGCTCTGACTGAAAGGCCCTGAAATCTCTGCCAGGTAGCTCCTCTCACTGGGCTTCTTCTCCCCACCCCGCGCTTCCTAGCTGGGCTGTTATTTTCAGTGAGATTCTTACCATGAGACTGTGGGTCTTTATTGTTGACCAACTTAAATTTAGTCACCAGAGGAGCATCTCCGCCTAGAAAGCGGATGACCTGATGTTGACTTTTTGTAGCTTCACAGCAAAGCCTGTGTACGCGCATTTCTCTGTGTTTTCCCATAGAGCTCCCTCTGCAGCACAGAATATCACTGATCCTCATAGGTTTTCTTGGGGCAAAATGTAGCCTTTCTAATTGTCCATCCATTCACCCCACCCTGCATTTTCCCATCCACCATCTTCCTCATCCACCCCCCAGCTCCAGCCCAAGTGAGGAGGTGATATATGGCAAAAATGGGACTTAAAAGAGATCCCATCCAAGCAGAGATAAACTGGACCAGGACCAGCCCTGCTTGCCAGGCCAAAAGTCAAACTGAACATACTTCCTCTCTCACAGAAACCCCCTAATTCCACTCCAGGCCTCTGACCCTTTAAAAGTGATGTGATTGAATTTTAAATAATTGTAAATAACGCAGATCTGAACTGAAGGGCCATGTGGTCTCTTAGTTATGTCGGTTTTGCGATACGCTAGAGATCAAACTGCAAGATTTGGATCTGGGTCTCTGACACCCCAATAATGTTTGCTCTTAATAATTTTCCGCATAGGGTTAACCCCCCCCCCCCAGTAGCTAAATACCCATCACACACATCACAATTTAAGACCATTCTTTACAGGGGAAGGGTGGAACTTCACAAGGATCTCTCTCTCTCTCTCTCTGATGGGGGTCATTACCCCAGTGATTCTGAAACATTTCCGTCTGCGAAGATGCAACTGCTCTCTGTACTCACATAACATCCAGTCTGGCTATTTGATGGAGGCTGGTGCTGAGCAAATCACTGCTCCCACTGAAATCAATAAAAAGAACAGGAGTACTTGTGGCACCTTAGATTCTAACAAATTTATTTGAGCATAAGCTATAGCTCACGAAAGCTTATGCTCAAATAAATTTGTTAGTCTCTAAGGTGCCACAAGTCCTCCTGTTCTTTTTGTGGATACAGACTAACATGGCTGCTACTCTGAAACCTGAAATCAATAAGAGTTGCTGGTGTCTAAAATCTCTGGCTCGCTATCTATGATATCTAAAGTGGAAGCCAGCACTCAACACCTTTATCTAAAGGATGTGTCCATGTGGCTTACGCAACTGTTTCCCACTTGTAAAACTTGATAAGCTGCTTGCGCCAGCTGGACATTACTTCCGCGTGCAGACTGTCTGCCAATCGGCTTTCAAGAACCAGTGTCCCGCTTTGTGCCTGGCTAATGATTTACTGCGGCTGTTATTAATATTCCAATACTGACTAAGGCCCCAACTGAGATCAGGGCACCATTGTTCTGAGCGCTGCCTGAACACCTAGGGAAAGGCAGTCCTGGCCCCCAAATGCTCACAATCTAAATAGGCAAGTCAAAGGGTGGGAGGGGAAACTGAGGCACAGAAAGGGGACTTGACTTGTCCAAGAGCACCCAGCAGGTCAGTGACAGAGCCAGGGATAGAGCCCAGGTCTCCTGAGTGTCAGAGCAGTGCCTTAGTCATTGGACTTTGCTGCCTCTCCTCATCCTTCTGTCAGAATGTAAGACTCTTTTCCTCTCTCGTCTTCACTCCCGGCACTCCTGCTTTTGCAGTATTTATTCTGATCAGAGCAAGTTCACACCAGGGCATGTGCTTCTGTTCAGTCTGGGGCAGGCGGAAGAGAATTTGCTCTCCACCAGTCAGAGCCTGCAGGTAAGGCTGGATTTTTACAAGTGCTCACTGTTTTTAATGGGAGCTTCTGGGTGCTGAGCTCTTGTAAAAATCTGGCTCTTGGTTCTGTAGTGGAGTCTTTGGTGAGTGCCTCCTTCTTGTTCATTTCCTGCCTCCACTTCCCTCCCACTCCTCTCACCTTTATCATTCCAAGGAGCTGCATCATGCTGATGTGCCCAGCACCTGGATTAAGGATAGTGCAGAAGTTGTTGACTATGACAGACCCTGGATCTACAATTTCTGCGCCAAAGGGGGGTGCTTAGTGTGTCATTTGCATGCACCAGTACCCAACATGCACCCCAGCTCACACCTATTTCACAGCAGGGCTGAGATCTGAACCCTGCAACCTCATACGTAACTAATGCGTTTCTATTTCAAGACAGTATTGTGCAAGATTCTTCCCCACACACTCCTTCATTCCTTTATTGTGTTTCTGAAAAGATAGGAATGTCTCATTAGCCTTTGTTAATCTCTGATGCCAACATTTGATTGAAAGTCATTTACAGCACCTGTTTAGAGTCTCTGAATATTGTTTACTTGTGGCACCTTAGAGACTAACCAATTTATTTGAGCATAAGCTCACGAAAGCTTATGCTCAAATAAATTGGTTAGTCTCTAAGGTGCCACAAGTACTCCTTTTCTTTTTGCGAATACAGACTAACACGGCTGTTACTCTGAAACCTGAATATTGTTTCTAAAGCCTTGAGAAATACTTAGCAGTTCAATCATTAACCTTAAAATGATACATCCATGTGACAATGTCTCAGGGAGACCTTAGCAGTTAGCCTAAGAATGACCATGGACAATATAGATTCATAGATTCCAAGCCAGAAGGGACCATTGTGATCATCTAGTCTGACCTCTGTAAAATACAGGCCAGAGAACTTCCCCCCAACTAATTCCTGGAGCAGAGCTTTTAGAAAAACATCCAATCGTGATTTAAAAACTGTCCATGATGGAGAATTCGCCACGACCCTTGGTAAATTGTTCCAGTGGTTAATGACGCTCTCCATTAAAAAGGTACGCCTGATTTCTGATCTGAATTTGTCTAGCTTCAACTTCCAGCCATTGGATGGTGTTAGACCTTTCTCTGCTAAATCAAAGAGCCCATTACTGGTTTCCCAGGTAGATACTTAGACTGGGATCATGTCCCCCCTTAACCTTCTCTTTGTTAAGCTAAACAGATTCAGCTCTTTGAGTCTTTCACTGTAAATCATGTTGTCTAAGCCTGCGACATGTGGCACATGGATATTAGGATACTGAACATTACGAAAATGGCTAGCAGTGTGATTTGCCAATGCAGAGAACGCCGGCACTGCCTTGAGCGTGATCTTCCTCTGCTCAATGGGTGTATTATGTACCTGGAACGCATTGTGTCTCCTTGCTAGAAAATCAGGTTCCTGGAGCAGGGGGGAAATGCCACCCCCAATTTGGACAATGCAGAGAGCATGCTGAGGGGGCTCAGTAAATCCTGCGGAGGAGGGCTTGTCCGTCCTGCGCTGTGGGGGACAGCTGGTTTTCAGCGTCATTGAAGGAAATGGATGGATGGAAGCAGAGTCTATTGAAATGGAAACTGGCGCAATAGCTTTCTGGGTCGCTGAGTGCAAGCAGTGGAGGGCCCTGGCGTTATGGAAAAAGAAGCAAATGTTGCACTCACTCAGCCTCCTTCAGCAGGGCCCTGAGAGAACATGGCTTCACTCTGTTCCTTCCACTTTGACTCTGAGCACCAGGAGTTATCACTTTCCCAAGTCCGACTTCCCAGTGACCGGCAGCAAGGCTGATGGTGCCCGACCATTTCTCTAAACCCCTAAGCAATTCAAACAGCAGGTGTGAAAGGAACCACATCCAGCACCTCTGAACAGAGCCTAGGGCCCTTTGGTGTTTCTGTTCTCTGAGCAAAGCTGGGGCAGCCTTTTCATCTGCCATTCAGCATCTTCGGGGGGGTTCATTTCCTTGTTCATTTTGTCCTATGGTTGGGGAGAAACCAAGAAAAAACCAAGTCAAAAAGAAACATCAAAGGAAATAAACTTTCCAGCAAAGCTCAACAGAAAACTGTTTCCACTATTCCATCAACTCTGTCTGTTCAGTCTTCTATCTATCCTTGCCTTTCCCTGTTTTGCTGGAGGGCTGGCATGTGTTCTTTTTCAGCCCTGAGTTGCAGGGCAGAGTATTGAAGGGAGTTTTTCTCCTGAATCTTTGGCAGCAGTTGGTGCTACAACAAGGATAAGTCTGTCTAAACCTTCCTTCACTCACAGTCCCTCCATTTTCAGTCTCTTGCCATGCCACGGTCTCACTAGTTCTCCAGTCCTCCACAGAGACCTCCAGCTCTCAACAAAAAGAAAAGAAAAAGGAAGTCAAAAGACCAAATTCCTATTGGAACGGCTTGTCTGCATGGAAGATGAGCTTAAAATGGTATGTTAAACTGCTGCAAATTTGTGTGTGGACTCTGTTATATTGGTTTAAAATTGATTATATTGGTTTAGCTTCCACATCTGTGAATTTACATGCATAAGACTGCTGTAAGGCAGGGTGCAACCAACATAAGTGTCTGCACACAAAAATAAACTGGTTTAATTAAACCAGTATAAAATCCACACCTTTAGTTTTATGGTACAACTTTGTGTGTAGACCAGGCCTAAGAAGCAAGCAGAATAGAAATCTTGAAACACATGCCTGACTCTCTCTCCCTCTATCCCCCTCTGCCTCCCAGGCCGCCTTTATAAATCATAAAAAAGCCAAGAAGAGTGCAAACACTTCGCCCTCCCCCTGCACCCTTTCACTGGTCACTTTTAAGTAGAGGACAGACTACATGGTGAGACAATTTTCTCAAATGCAAATGCTCCTTTCAAATGCAATGGGTTAAAATGGCTGCCATTTAGTTCCTGGCACCTGGATGTGGCTGGGTGTGATGACTCTGGGATCCCCTCTGTACATCAGGAGGATATGTGAACTGTGCTTTATAAATCTGTAGCAGGAAGCCAGGGGGATAGGAAAGATTCTAGGCACACAAGCCCTGCACAAAAGCAAAGAGTGACGTAGTTGAAGGGATAATCCTGTTTTAATAAATCCTTGGTCTACTAAAAAAAACGAGGAGTACTTTTGGCACCTTAGAGACTATCAAATTTATTTGGGCCTAAGCTTTCGTGGGCTAAAACCCACTTCATCGGCTGCATCTACTAAGTATCCTTGTTGTGTTTGAAGAAAGCGACTCTTTCAGGGATCCTTTGATTGTCACATGACCTCTCAAAAGTATTCATGTTTTTAGGGTGGCGTTAAGATGCAAGGAGCAGCCTGGCCGGAGAGCTGGTGAGAGCAGCGCTGGAGTCCTGTCCACACCAGTGCTTATGTAACTTGTATCACTCAGGTGGGTGATTTATGTCAATGTGAGCTGTAGAGTAAACAGCCTCCGTGCTATGACTGCAGTATCACCAATCCCTCAGGTTCAAAACTCCTAAACCAGACCCTGCCAAATCAGGAGACTGGCTTAAAATCATGAAATTTCTAGAATAACCAAGGTCGGGTCCTGTCTGTTTGCCTTCTGGTTGTTGAGTTTAAGGATCATATTTTCAAGCTTTTATTCCTGACCACGAGGACTAGAAACTTCCTTTTCTTTTTTAATGAAAGCTGTGAGTCTCATGTAATCACCTGACTCCAGGAGTTGGGGCTTTCAGAAAAACCCAAATAGCAAGAGACTGGTGGTCAAATCACAGGAGTTTGTGGTGTGTAAGCGTAGCCACTGTCTTGTCCCTGAGTGTTCAAAGCGTTAAGAACCACTACCCTCAGGTAAATAGACTATCCGTAAAGCCAGCCCCCCAGGTAGCATAAATCAACATCGTTCCTCTGAAGTCAATGGCTCTATGCTGATTTACACCAGCTGGGAACCTGACCCTTCCACCGCACCCGGTCATTTGGATTGAACTCATTTGAGAATTCTGGGACTGCTTAAGCTTTTTTTTCCCTTCCTCAGAGGGAAGGATACAACAGGATGGTTTCCTCGCCCTTGCACAAGGAGGACGCATGTCTGGGAAAACAGCTCATTGTTGCTCACCAGGGCAGTTGGCAGCACCTCTTCTGATAATCACTGGGATACAGCAGAAATCCTGAGGCATGTTGCTGGGGGATTGCTGAAATGATACAAGCGCGCTGGCTCTGGGAGCTTTTCCTTTCCGTGGGGCTGCTTGGTCTCTCAGTCAGAGAAATCCCCCTGGGAGTAATTCCCAGGTCAGCGAAGGAGAGGGGGTTACAGCAGGTGCCAACTGGCAGAGTTAACAGGAAATAAATTAAAAATCAAGCTCTGCAAACTGGGGGCAGGGATCTTCTCCCCTCCTGCCTCTTAGGTACAACATGTCTCAAAGGGAAAGGAAAGGAAAGCAAAGAGAAGATCTTTCCTCTAGTCCCTTGTAGAGAAGTTTGTTACCCAAAGGAAGTAGTTAGCAGGATGTAATTAAAGGTAATTCCGCTCAGGAATATGTGAACTGTGTGGTGAGGGACCCACCTGGGGCTCAGTGACTGGCGTGTGGTGAGGAACCTGCTTCAGGGGGCTCTGTGGCTGGCATGTGGCATGGGACCTGACCCCCGGGGGACTCTGGGACTGGCGTGTGGGGTGGGATTCGACCCCTGGGGGGCTCTGTGGCTGGCATGTCACATGGGAGCAGATCCTGGGTGGGGGGCTCTGTGGCTGGCATGTGCCATGCTTTCTTTTTTTTCTTTTTTAAAATCTTGTCCATCTGCCAGGACTCTTCCCACACGCCTGGGTTCTTCCCACACACCTGCTCTTCATCATAGTATCCATCCTGCTCCTCCAGCTCTTCCCTCCCCCGGCGCTGTGTTCGTCCCCTGTGAATCCTGCACGCTCCATTGTGTCAAACCTCTCTACCCAGAGATTCTCTGGGTTCTTCCCCCCCACCCTCCCTGTTCAGGGTTTTCTCAAGTGAGTAAAGAACACAAACGCTGAAGAGGGATTTTTCTCCTTTCCTGCCTGAAGACACCTTGGGGGAAGCGGAGAAGCAATGCAGGTGAAGGTCAGCCTGGAAAATCGGCAAAGCAGGTCGCCAGTACAGAACCATGGGCTGGGCGGAGTGTCGGGAACTGAACCCTTAAAGTGTGGTTCCACATCTGGGCCAGTCGGAGCACTTACTGGGCTCTCAGTTTACCATGGAATGTTTAGCCTCAGATATGCAAGCTTGTGCCCATTTTTAAGCACTGTACTTTAGGCCATTACAAAGCTTTGGCACATTGGGGGAAGATCAGGCCTGTTGTTTTGCTCTGTCTGATGATTTTCTAGAACACTGATGATGGCCAGGTGTCTACTTTGAATGCTGTGCCCCTGACTGTGGGGTCTCAGCATCATTCCTTGGGGGGCAAGGCCACAGCACAGCACACTGGGGCAGCTTTGTTACTCAGAGAGGGGCTCAGACCAGAATCTCAGGGGTGAACCCCTGCAAACAGAGGGAAAGGTTGGATCCTGCTACAGCTACTGCTCTATGGTCTTGTGATTCAAGCACTGGTCCGGGTCTCAGGAGATCTGAGTTCATGCCCCACCTCTGACACAGACTTCCTGTGTGTCCCTTGGCAAGTCACTTGATCTGTGTGTCTCCATTCCCTTGTAACCTGGAGATGATCATCCTTGCTTTCTCCCCAGCTTTGTGTTCTGTTTTTCACCAGGTATATGGATGGCACCTCACACAATTGGGGCCCTGATTCCAGATAGGCTTGCTAGCGCTACTGGAATACAAATAATAAATAAGCAGCACGTAACCTAGCAAAGAGAAAAGGAGTACTTGTGGCACCTTAGAGACGAACCAATTTATTTGAGCATGAGCTTTCGTGAGCTACAGCTCACTTCATCGGATGCATACCGTGGAAACTGCAGCAGACTTTATATACATACAGAGATCATAAAACAATACCTCCTCCCACCCCACTGTCCTGCTGGTAATAGCTTATCTAAAGTGATCATCAAGTTGGGCCATTTCCAGCACAAATCCAGGTTTTCTCACCCTCCACCCCCCCCACACACACAAACTCACTCTCCTGCTGGTAATAGCCCATCCAAAGTGACATTGTGTCATGCACATTGTGTAGAGAGTTGTCACTTTGGATGGGCTATTACCAGCAGGAGAGTGAGTTTGTGTGTGGGGGGGTGGAGGGTGAGAAAACCTGGATTTGTGCTGGAAATGGCCCAACTTGATGATCACTTTAGATAAGCTATTACCAGCAGGACAGTGGGGTGGGAGGAGGTATTGTTTTATGATCTCTGTATGTATATAAAGTCTGCTGCAGTTTCCACGGTATGCATCCGATGAAGTGAGCTGTAGCTCACGAAAGCTCATGCTCAAATAAATTGGTTAGTCTCTAAGGTGCCACAAGTACTCCTTTTCTTTTTGCGAATACAGACTAACATGGCTGTTACTCTGAAACCTCTCTTCACAATGTGTATGATAATCAAGGTGGGTCATTTCCAGCACAAATCCAGGTTCTCTCACTCCCTCACCCCCCTCCAAAAAACCACACACACAAACTCACTCTCCTGCTGGCAATAGCTTATCAAAAGTGACCACTCTCCCAGCTTTTTGATAAGCTATTGCCAGCAGGAGAGTGAGTTTGTGTGTGTGGTTTTTTGGAGGGGGGTGAGGGAGTGAGAGAACCTGGATTTGTGCTGGAAATGACCCACCTTGATTATCATACACATTGTGAAGAGAGTGGTCACTTTGGATGGGCTATTACCAGCAGGAGAGTGAGTTTGTGTGTGGGGGGGCGGAGGGTGAGAAAACCTGGATTTGTGCTGGAAATGGCCCAACTTGATGATCACTTTAGATAAGCTATTACCAGCAGGAGAGTGGGGTGGGATGGGGTATTGTTTCATGGTCTCTGTGTGTATATAATGTCTACTGCAGTTTCCACAGTATGCATCCGATGAAGTGAGCTGTAGCTCACGAAAGCTCATACTCAAATAAATTGGTTAGTCTCTAAGGTGCCACAAGTACTCCTTTTCTTTTTGCAAAGACAGACTAACACGGCTGTTACTCTGAAACCTAGCAAAGCTGTCTGAACTGCAGGTCGTATAACCCCAAATTGCCCATCTAAAGCTATCGAGTCCCATGTGATAAGGCGAGTTTGTTGTACCCATTTCACCCTTTTAGGAGCTTAGAAGGTCCCTGTCAGATTAAAACACACATCATAGCCCCCCCTCCCCCAAACCAGCCACATTTCCTGCCCTTGATTAGTGTCAGCTGCTGCGATTATTGAAAATGGAAGAACTTAAAAAAAACATTTTGACTTTTCACCCCTCATGATGGTTCCTTATTTGTTGCACATTAATGACAGAGGAAAAGGCCACTCAGTTTTATTTTTCTCCCTGGTCAGTTTCACTCTTCGCACTAAGAGCACCATGCTGAACAGTTTGGGTTGCCAGGACACCATTGCTCCCTGTCTGATCCAGCTGCATCACGCAAACCCCAGGTCTTTGGCGTCCGAGGACTGGATCCTCAGCTGGTGTCCAAGGGATGCTGCTGTAGAGAAGTTGGTTTATCTACACCCATTTACAGCAGCTGCGGATCTGGCCCCTAATCACTAATTCCATGAGCTCATTTTGCAGCTGCCCTTTGGATTTAGGATCGCTTTCTGCCTTGAGGAGGAGGGGCAGTTTGTACCAGAGACATCCATCCATCTGCCAGCTGGGAGAGGGGAAACAGAAGAGTCTGTTCTGAATTCCCAGATTTCAAAAATTGGAACAGAGCCCTGTTGTTGAGGATGGACCAGAGAAAGTTTGGTGAAGGAAGAAGAATGGAAAGGGAACCTGGCACGTTTCACCTACCTGAGCCAAGAATTGTCCCATTCGGAGCATGTGATTTTATAAAATCTATATTTTCACAGACTTTTGGTTTTTGCTCAAGTACCTTGATCTGTGAGATTGCAAGCTAGTTGGCTGGCTGGCTGGCTGGCTGATGCTTGCCCCGACCCAGAATGCACCAGGAGGGGCTTTGAACCCTCTGGTATAAAAGCTGCACTCTTTGGGAAAGCACACGTGCCCTCTTGGATGGGATCCGGTTCCAAGTGAGCAAGGGCTGGGGAGGGAGGGAGTCCCTGGATTGCTGAGCTTGGGGAAAGGAGGAAAAAAGGGCTTAGTGTGAATTATGTGCTTGTGTCTCCCCAGGGTCTTGTAGTCTGAAGACTGGGGCAGTGTTCTGAGCTGACTGTGCCTGAAAGGATGTAGTGTGTGGGTTCCCGCATGAGTCACCGAGGCCAGCGTGAGATCCAGAGAGCGCCAGGAGCCAGCTCTGAGCCAGAGAAACAGAGCAGCACTGCAGGGATGGCAAGAAATGGAGCCCAAGGAAATTGCAGGGAAACAAATATCATTAGTCTCCAGTGGAGGAAGATGGCATTAAGGGAGGCAAGGGGCATGAAGAGAGTGGGAACAAATACTTTTAAGGCACATGCTTTGGAAGGCAGCACAGTACAATGGGTGGGGCACGGGGCTGTGAATCAGGGGGTGGGGGTTATTCTTGGTTCTGCCGCTGGCTTGCTGGGTGGTGTAGGACATGTCGCTTAACCTTGCTGTGCCTCAGTTTCCCCAGCGATATGAAGGGGGTAATACTTGCCTTCCTTCGTGAAGCACTATGGACAAAAAGCAGTAAGGAGTGTTAGTAATGTGGAGACTTCTCCAGCCCTAGTGGGGGACTTCCAGTCATGGTGTCTCCTATGAAACACGTTCCCCGAACATAAGCACAGGCTGTTAAGCCTTTCAGTTCTAGGCTTAGATTAGCATCATTATTTGATGTTTGCTTTGCAGCTGACACCTAGTGGTCTCACCTGAGATCAGGGCCCCATTGCGCTGGGCACGGCAGAGACACAGAGCTTACAGGTAAGATGGAAACAGGAAGGATCATTCCCCCACATTTTACAGGTAGGGAGCGGAGATGCAGAGAGCGAAAGTGGCCTGTACGTGGTCACGCAGGGAAATCCATAGCAGAGCCAGAAACAGAGCACAGGTCACCGGGCCCGGGTCCTGGCCCAGTGAGTGACTTAGCCTCAGGACCATCCTTCCTCTCCTCAGAAAGTCAGACACTGCTGTGTGGTGGTTCGGTGACCTGACATGCAGGGAGCTGAGGTAAGAGTTCTCCACCCCATGGTGACTTGGGACCTATTGGATCCACTGAATGCATCCGATGAAGTGAGCGTAGTTCACGAAAGCTTATACTCAAATAAATTTGTTAGTCTCTAAGGTGCCACAAGTACTCCTTTTCTATTAGATCTAGTCTTTCATTTTGCCCAGCGGGGTGATTTCCGTGAATTCCACCCAGCAGTGGCAAATGCTGACGATTCGGGAAGGCTGCCTTCCTCTTCCTTTGCCACCCCTTCCTTATGGCTGACTTTCCAGCTAATGCCAATCCCATAGGGCTTCTTGTGCAGAGAAATCCCGGCCCAGATGTATAATGCATGTTTGTTTGGGGTCTGTGTTTCTGATAACTGGATTTCAAATCAGGCCCCCATATAGCCAGGCAGCTGGTGCGCTGTGCCTGATCTTGCTAATGAGTATTGTCCTGTTCTTGTCTATAATCTTGTGCTTAGACGGTAGTCCCCCCCGGGGCAGGGGCCAATGCTGCTTTGTTATATATTTGTATAGCGCCGAGTACCATGGGGTCCTGGGACCACATCACAGATGTGCAAGGCAGCTGTCAGCCGTTTGACACTGAAAATGACTTTTCATTGAAAAAACGGATGTTTTCAGAGTCCATAGAGTGATGCAAAGAATCGCCACGAGCTGAGTGAAATTCAGCCCAGCTCCACCCGTCGGGCTCCATCCGGGCTCGTCAGGCAGAGCTGCTGCCCTGGACAAGGAGGAGTTTGATTCTGGTCCCAGCTGGGCACCGTGCAGAGGGGACAAGGTGAGTGCAGCAGCTGGCTTGGGGGACGCTCCAGGACCTGGTTAATTTGACTCTGGTGTTCAGCCGCCAATGTGTGGCCCCAAGCAAGGGGTCAGTCGTGACCCCCATACTTTTCTCAGCGTGCACTGCAAAGCGGACGTGGAGGGAAGGCGTCCCACCTGATGCTCACCGCAGATCAGCTCTGCCAGGTCATTGGGCCTACGCATTTCCCCTGCTTGGGAGCTCAGCGGGAAGGAGGGAGTGAACGTTCATCGAACAGCAAGAGTTGGGGAAAGGTACAACAGGGAGGCAAGAGACGGAGTTAGTCCAAACAAAAAGGCATCCTTGTACAACTCAAGGCCTAGGTTACAGTCCTGGCTGGTCAGCAAGAAAAGTGTGGAACCCGAAATCAGTGAACCAAAGTTGGTGTGTCAGAAACTAGGCCTCACTGGTGGAAAATTAATGAGGGGATGGGCTCTTCCACCCACCACTCCCTTTGGGGGTCCGTGAAGACACGGGGGGAAAGGGAATTGGCTACTGGTGCAAACTTCACCATCATGGCTGCCATCCCCACCATCTCCTAGGACCCCGAGTCTTCGTCATCTGGATCCTGAGCAAGGGCCAGGCCAGACCAGGCCAGAGAGAGGGACCCAGGTGGTTCCGACACTTGCATGCTACTGCTGAATCCCGGCTACCCCCGGGGATGAAACGGGTCGGACTTTAGCAGCAATAACAACGGCTCCAACCCGCCTCACCGAACGGCTTCTCTTTCCCCCAAAAGGACAGTTATGGCCATCGAACAGACTGTCACGCAAGGGAGAGTTCCTTCCCACAGCTCTTCCCCACTGAACGGACTGGGAACGAGGGACACTGTTCACTTTATTCCGTGCCTTGCATTGCAAATGCTTTCACTGCTGTTTCCGTCTTTTCTTTATCTTTAATAAAAGGTTAAAGGGATTTTAGTGAGGTGTTTGCCATACTCCTGAACCAGCTGGGGTCTCTGGGTACCGAACCCCACCCCTAGTTTAATGTTGGCCAGTGACTGGGTTATGTTAACACCTCTGGCCCGTCTATTGCACCTAAATTCAGACACCAAGCCCCCGCAAGAGCCAGGGAGCTGGTGGGGGTGGGGGGGAAGAAGCAGCATTCAGCCAAGGGAGCAGTGCAGATGAGCTCAGGAGAGTGCTTCATGGAATGCCAGTGGCTGATGCCAAACCACTGGCCTAGAGTCAAGACCAAGTGAGAGGGAGCTGGCTGGAAAGGCCAAGAAACCCTTTTTCTTCCCACGGCTCAGTCACTGAGCAGTCTGGCTCCCGCAGCAACCAGTTGCCTGTAGCCCCATTACTCCAGATTGCAGGAGATTTAAATGTCAAAGGGATTGAAGAGCAGCGATTCTGCTAAATGTCCCCCCAGGGTGGGTGCTCTGAGCCTTGGGATAAGGGAGATGCCATGCCATGGGCTGCTTTCCAGTCATACCAGTGGGACTTGAATATCCCCTGTCTAGTGAAGCAGAGGTCACCTGGGCTGGGCATCCCCCAGCCTGCCGACCTTCACTTCTTTTCCCTGTTCATTTCTAGGAGGGGCAGGAACTTTTCCCAGGCACATGAGACTCGGCCACCCAGCCCCTCTCCGATCTGAGCTCGACGGTTTCCACCCTTCTCTGGTTGCTCTTGCACCTCAGCTGACCGGTGGCTAGGCTACACAGCACACAGCTTATACCTTTAAGAGCAGTACCTCTAAAGTTTTTCCCAAAGGGACCAAAGACATCACGCTGGTGATAGACGGATTTGTGTTCTCCCTGGGAGTGGGAGCTGCTTCCTAAACAGCATTCTGTGACACAGCTGCCTCCTACACGCCCCCTCTCGTGCACACACCCCCCCCCACATCTATTGCACGTGTCCCAACCCTTCAGCCTTGTAGAGCCAAACTCTGCTTTTACTTACACTGGTGTAAACCAGGAGCCAGTGGAGTAAGTGGATGAAGGATCAGGCCCATGCTCTGCCCTGGGGCATTTTGGGGTTTGACTCGCTGAGCTGTGTTTGTGACTTGCACTTGGTCTCCTATCTGCATGGCCAGGTTTGCATGGCCGCTCTGCAGGGCAGAGTGAGCCCCCTCGGGGAGAATGCTTTGGGGGAGCTGAGAGACAACTGTGCACTGCCCAGTTTGCTAAACTCCCAGTGCTCCTAACCTTGGCCTCCAGTGCGGTGTCCCAAAGGCATCCTGTGCTCAAAATGGCCCAGCCTCCAAAAGCAGGACGGGTCTGTTTGCCAAACTCAGCCCAGTGTTTTTAGGGGACGGGACAAAGGAAAGATCAGAATAACCCCAGAGGCACCTCCAAATACCTCTCTGTGGCTTTGAGTGCTCCCTGATAATGTACACCTCAGAATGCCAGTGCAACCGTGGCACATTGGGTAGCATTAAAGTACTCTGCAGATGCCCTGCGGTGAGCAATGTAAGACTGATGTTGGACCTACCCCAGAGACGGGGTGGCTGGCAGGGAATCTTTCCTTTCCAGGGCACTTGTTCTCATTCAGTCTGAGCAAGTGGTGAGCAAAGGTCACGACCATCCAGCGTCAGCTTGTTGTTCTATTGACCTCAGTCCCAGTGTCCACATCACAACCAATGCCACTTGGTCTCCTTGTTTTTATGCTCGGGAAACACCGAATAGGATCGGGAATGAGTGGACTAAAGAGGGAGGAGCGAGTGGGATGAAGTGAGCACAGAGAAGCTCTGGGTCTGCCAATGCCTCACTGTGAAGACGATGGAATGGGTT